>NC_140500.1:57097941-57500441 GCF_964271855.1 Acomys minous | reverse complement strand
AGGCTAGAAGAAGGTGTCGGATGCCCTGGAGGTGGTGGAGTGACAGGTGAGTGTGAGCCACTCAGCATGGGTGCTGGAAAATGAACTCCGGTCCTTTGCAACAACAGCAAGTGTTCTTATTTTCTGAGCCAACTCCACGGATATTTTTTCTTTGGTTTTGAAACTGGCTCTCATGTAGCCCAGGTTGGCTTCAAACTCATTAAATAATCAAAGGATGACCTGGAACTTCCGATCTTCCTGCCTCTACCTACCTAATGCCAAAATTACAGCTGTGCATCTCCGCACCTGGTTTATGCAGCGCCGGTAATAAAGCCGGACTTCCGGCATGCTGGGCAGGTTCTCTACCAACTGAGCTGCGTCCCCAGCCTCTTCCACTGCTTTCATTCTATCTGTACCCTCAGTGGACTGGATTCACTCCACCCACCCTGCTAAGGTCCATCTTGACTCACTTTTCCCCTTTCGAAGCCTATATCCTCCCAATAAACACACACACACACACACACACACACACACACACAGGGCTGTTCCTCCACCGCTTTGCTGGTTGTCTTAGTTTCCTTTTATGTTGCTCTGATAAAATACTCTGACAAAAGCAACTTGAGGAAGGGTGGTTTAAGTCAGCTGGCAATGCAAGTGCGCGATGCAGCGTGAGGGGAGGTCAAGGCAGCAGGAGCCCGAGGCAGCTGCCCATGGTGCGCGTCTCAGGAAGAAGATCACGGTGGTCTTCTCAGGAAGCAGGGGGTGACGCTGCTGCCATTTGTACCTCCAAGGATCCCCTCCAGGTTCCACTTCAGTGGGCAGGGTCTTCCCACCTCGTTGAATACCTGCCTACCCACAAGCTCATCTCCCCAGGAGATTCTAGACTCTGTCCAGTTGACAGCTCTTAGAAGTACATCAGCTCTCTGAGCATCCCTTCTTTCATCCAGGCAAGCGCATACATGGAATTAACTTCTACTCTGAGACACCCACCGTTCCACATATTGTCTGCAATGAGGTCAGCATCGGTTAGGGTGGCAGAAATGACAAAATTGATCTAAATTAATGTCTCAGACCTCCCTTTGCTGGCCCGCCGATGAGCACACCACACCCCTGCCAAGAGCACCCATCTCTCATCTCAGTGGAGGTAGCCATACCTCAGTGTAGAAGTGTCAGCTGCTGAGCAGCATCAGACATGGAGGACCAAACCCCACCCCCAAAGCTTCTGTTCCTAACCCCATGTAAGTCCCTAGTGTCACAGGAATAACTCAAGAACAAGCCAGTACAAGCCAGAAACCTCTGCCCAGTGAGCTTCCATAGTGCACTGCCTATGTGTGCACTGAGCTAGCCCACTTTCCTAAATTATGCACTCCATGGTGTTGACAGATGGTGGCCAGTGAGCCAGCCTCCGTGCACTGCTTCCTGTGACAGGCTCAGACTCAGAACCTGCAAGTCTCACCATCTCATGTAATCTTTACAGCTGCTCTGTGCTAGATAGAACAGTGGCCCCAGTTTTGCAGGTCAGTGAACTGCCAAGAAGAAAGGCTCAAAGCATTAGCCTGTCCGTTAGTGCAGAGCTGAGGTCTGACTTCAGGCTCCTATCCACACGCTTTGGACCATGCTACAGAGGCCTTCAAGGACTCATTCCCCTGAGCCTCGGGCGGTTTTTCCACACAGGACCACTTTGACCTTCATGAATTACGAAATGCTGTGTTGGAAGAAACCTACGCTCCATGGTAGGCCCAGTTTTCTCAAAGAGATTTGATTGACAACACACATCCATCCCAGTGTGTGGGAGACCAGACTGGAGACAGAGCGAAAGCATGAAGGGTGACCGGGATAATGTGTTGCTTCAGCCTACAGGGAGCTTATTGCAAAAGGTCAAAGGTCACTTGGCCCAGCTGACCAATGGGCTGGGAATGCCCCACTTCCTGGGAAATGAATGAACAATTCAGGGGGTTACTTCTTAACCTTTAGGCCTTAAATCTAAAGCAAATCATAAACAAGGGAGGCTCTTTAAGGCTCCCTTGACCATCGGGTTGGTTGACTGATGTTTTTATTTGCAGAAAACGCCAAAAACATCCCCGACACATGACAATTTGTTTTGTAGGAAACCAAAAAGAGGGGAAAGTCAAATGTTTTCTCTGTCTTTCATTTGGACAGTTCTCATCCAAGGTAAACAAGAGAGCTCTGTCCTTTGTGCCGGACACTGGCAGACACAGGGCTCTTGTTCCATCTTTGAGCATGATTGGCCATCCCGCCCCGGGCTCACACTGAGGCGCCTGTGTACAGGAGTGAGGTGCCTTAGCGGCCTCAGATCCCTGCCCTGCTGGGGCAGCAGTGCCAACAGCTGACACCTGAGCTTAGCTTGTCCTCGAGCTCAGGACCCTCTGTAAGTGTGCAAGAGCATAACCCCTCTCCCCCGCCCCACCCCCTGCAACCCAAAACCCACTCACGACCCTCAACACCCTTCCTTCTGGAACAGAAATTCTTGCAAAAGCAAGAGGCGCATAGTACTGAAAACTTCATTAAATCTATCTACGTTTTTAGTGTATTTATAACCTTCTATTTTTCCAGGTAGGAATATTAATTAACACAGTTACGGGGAGGGACAGAATGTGGTCACAAGATACATTTTTCAGATTTGTATCATAAACAGCTACTGAGATTAACTTCTATTTATTAGAGAATAAAATATAAAGTTACAGCTGGGTGTGGTGGTACACACATGTAACTCCCTCGCTTGAGAGGCTGGGGACAAACGATAGTCAAATGGAGGCCAGCCTGGGCTACAGTGTGAGTCCAAGGTCAACCTGGGCTACAGTGTGAGTCCAAGGTCAACCTGGGCTACAGTGTGAGTCCAAGGCCAGCCTGGGCTACAGTGTGAGTCCAAGGCCAGCCTGGGCTACAGTGTGAGTCCAAGGCCAGCCTGGGCTACAGTGTGAGTCCAAGGCCAGCCTGGGCTACAGTGTGAGTCCAAGGCCAGCCTGGGCTACAGTGTGAGTCCAAGGCCAACCTGGGGCCACAGGGTGAGACTGTTCTCTCCAGCCTCCACAAGAAAAGTAAAGGTTTTGGGGTAAACGTGGGTGGGTATACATTTTAAGAGTTATCACTGCAAGCCTCAAAGAGCCTTTTAGCACAGATAAGATAATCTGTATTTTTGTAGAGATGGAGACACATATCTAAATGCAAATCTAGGGAAGCAAGGAAAACAGTTCATAGTCTTTCACGTGTTCTTCAGGATGCGTGTCTCAGTTTCTCTACTACCGCTGTGATAAAATACTCTGACAAAAGCAACTTACGGGAGAAAGGTTTACTTTAACTCACAGTTCAGAATGTTAGCCAAATCAAGGCACCAGGAGCAGCTGGTCACATGACTTTGGCAGTCAGGACAAAAAAGCAATGAATGCATGCGTGCTGGTGTCCAGCTCAGTTTCTCCACTCTTACACAATCCGGGATCTCCTGCCTAGGGAATGGTGCTGCCCACAGTGGATGGGTCTTCATCTCAGTGTAAGCAAGACAATCCCCTACAGACAAGCCCAGAGACTAACTTAACCTAGACAATCCCTCAGTGAGACTACAGGGGACTCTAACTTCTGTCACGCTGACAAGGACGACTAACTACCACCACGTGCGTGGCCCTAAGAAGTGATCATTCATATGAATCTGGACCACCATTGGAATGTGGGTTGGGAAAAGTTTTCCATAGGGAAAAACAACTATAACCAGATTATAAAATCAAAACAGTATAAATCAGTGAGAGGTTGGGGTAAGTTAGGGGGGGAGCAAACATAAACTGTAAAGGAAGGGGTGACAGTATGATCAAGGTGTCATTTCAATCGCTAGGGAAAAGAAGGAGGAAGGTAGAGTCAAAGAAAAGGTGTCGTCAGCAAGTCAAATTATTTGAGAGTGTACTAGTAGTGTACTAGTAGCTAAGTCAGCATCCTTACTGGCCTCTACCACAACCACTCCCGGGGTTTTAATATGAAAAATGTGTCTTCAGTGATGCATCTGACATCTCACTAAGAACTTGTCCAGTGATTCTAGAGGTAATTCAAGTTTAATCTTGGATGTCTGTCTGTCTGTCTGTGTGGTTTGCATGTTCAGATGCATGTGGGCATGGGGAGGTCAGCATAAAACTCTCCTTCCACCATGTGGGTCCCAGGGATTAAACTGAGGCAAATACAGTGAGTGGCAAGCATCTTTCCTCAATGGCCCATGACCATTTGAACCTTCTAGAAAGCCTTGAAAGAAGTGTACTTGTATTTACGAAACAGAAAGGTTGGGGTTGTGTGTATTAAATTCATTGAATTGGATTACCGAATTTCATGGTCTCTTTATCACTTCCACCCCTCTGAGGGGCGTCTGATAGAAAGGAACACTGCCGATTCAGTCTGTCCCTCGTTTGCTGCTGTGTGTGTAAGCCAGACTGAGAAGTAGGCCTTTGAAACCGACATTTTACAGTTCCTCCCAGCCCTGAGTTCGGCAGGTTTGATCCTACAGCCCAGTTCCATGGGTAGGCTGGGGACCCGAGTTCAGCAGGGGGGTGGGTGGGTGGGGCTTGCCTCTGATTCCCATGCCTCCCCATGTTCTGCTGTAACACAAGGTCCAAGACGGCAAGCTCTAAAATGGATGTGCAAAGAAAGTCACATGAGCAGACCTGGCTTCCTGTAGGAGGAGACGGAGGAGGGCACAGGAAACGGGAAGTGTGCTTCAGTGGGGCACAAGACCCCCAGGAAGAATAGAAGAGAGAGTGCTCCCCTTGTTTGCTCTAGTTCTAGCAGTTTTCACCAAAATAATCCTGTTTAAAGAGCGCTTCCTCTGGCTGCAGACTCAGCTCTGTACCACGAAGAGGGCAGAGGGCTGCTACTTTTTGGGTTGCTGCGATTTTCCCTCACAGTTGTCATGACCCCACCCCAACAACCCGTGATGTTATTATTTTAACTGGGCATGTTTCTTCAAAATCCTCCGATCAGATTCTTCATGTTAAAAAGAAGAGCTGGGGCTTGCAAGATGGCTCAGCAAATGAAAGTGCTCACTCACTGCGGAAGCCTGAGGACCTGAGTTTGATGCCCTGAGCCCGCTTTAAAATGGAAGGAGAGTGCCACCCTCCACAGCACTGTCCTCTGACCCCCACATGCACGAGCAGAAGCATAATAATGTTATGTGCTATATTATAATATATTATATATAATAGTTATATATTATAATACTTTTATATAATATATAATATAATATATATAAATATAATAATAATTTATTGTAAGCTAATTTTAGAAAAAGAGACCTAGGGACTGGGGATGTAGCACAATTGGTAGAGTCCTTGCTTAGCATGCGTGAAGCCCTGGACTTAATGCCAGTGCCACAGACTCTGGGCTGACCTTAAACCCAAGGAACGAACGTAACTCGTCCTAGGGACACAGGTGTGCGCCACCAGGCACGGATTATTGTGGGTTCTCTTTTGAGAGTTTTCTTCAGTGTCTCAGACATTTAATTATACCACACAGAGAAGATGGCAAGAGTGGCCTGGGGAGACAGCTCCATCAACAAATGGTCACCATGGAGACATGAGGACCAGAGTTTGAATGCCCCCACCTCCCCCCCCCCCCAGCACCAACAAAGGAAGTCAGGCCTGGTGGCATCTGCCTGGACTCCCAGCACTGGGAAGATGGAGACAGAGGGACGCCTGGAACTTACTGGCCAGTCAGTCAGCCTAGCAGAGTTAGTAAGATCCAGGGAGAAAACAGGTGAAATGAGATTGAGGAAGGTACCCAAGGTGGCCTTCACATGTATGCACACACACACACACACACACACACACACACACACACACACACAGAGTTAAGAGAAGACGATGAGAGATGTTTCAGCAGCAATTCAATGCCCAGCAGACGGCTCTCAGATTTTCCTGCATGTAAGATGTGTTAGAATCTAGGCTCCTTGGTCTTCTTACAGGCACCCTACTGCGACATTGTGCGTGAGCCCTTAGCTAACAGGGTCAGCCTTTCTCACTTGGGGAAATGATTTTACATCAAAGGAGTATCCGAGGCCACACTTTCTGCCTCCTGAGATCCTGGCTGTGAAACTTCCCCATCCTCAGGAAGCTATAAGCACAGATTCCCATTTTTGCTGCATGGGCTCTGGTCTCTTTAGAGACCCTGCCGTTCTGCCTGTCTCAGTGATAGGGTCTGTACTCCTCTCACAGCCCCTGCCATGCTGTTGCCTCTCCATCTGCCCGTGGCGTTGTGAATTCCTCTAATGAACCCCACACACCCCAGTCATCCAGTCCATCCTCCCCCCAAATACCTGACACTCTCCTCCTCCTCCTCCTCCTGGTCACAAAATGGATGCTAAAACCACACGCGTCTCACCTACGGAGGCTGCCTCGCTATCCTCTTTTCCTTCCTCGAAAGCTTCATGAGGCTCCTGGACACTTGACCGGTCAGGCTTGATCGTGTGGCCACCCCTAAGCTAATCCTCAGCCGTGATCAGAGGATTGTCCTGTTTCATCTTGTGGACCAAGGCTCGCTGCCCATCTTGTGGAAAGGAAGGAACCCATCCGTGCTACGGGCCACAGCACGGGGCGCTACAGACATTAAAGATGTGAGTTGGGTCAACACCAGGTTCACACTTGTCATCATCCATCAACTTTTGCACTTGCTTCTTCCACGTCATTTAGTCTGTTTTGTTTACCTGGCTGGCGCGTTTTCTTCTGCAATGTTTTTTAGTCGGGGTGATACACCGGTGGTTGACACTTTTACAGCTTCTTACCTGAGCTATCTTGATTTAAAAAAAACAAAAAACAAAAAACAAAACTGAATTCTGTGTCCCAGCCATTTCCTCTCGAAATTCCTTGGCAATGGCTTTGTGGTCTTTGGCACTATCTGACAAACATCAATATGATAAGTCTCATTTGGAAGCGTCCCGATTCGTCTTCCCCACGGTCCCCCACAGAGCAGAAGGGTTTGTCCAGTGTCAGGTGCCTGGGACACAACAGGCTCGCAGTGAAAGCCGTGTTACAAAGATGAAAGAACACGGTGAAGGGCCGTTGCCTGCAGACTCTTGCCACGGGGACCCTGAGCATTCCGGGGCTCCCTGCAGCACCCCTCTCACCACGAGCTGGAAGGCTGCTAAGCCTTCTCTTCAGCTGCCCTCATTTGCACGGCTGTGTGATGTGCTGGTCGGACCCCCTCCTCCCTCAGCTTTGGCCAGTGCTACAGGCGCTCCACTCTGTCCTTCCTCCCCACACGTACTCCTCGTGGGGTTTGAAATGACCGCGAGGGCACACTTGCCTGTCGCAGAGTGTAGGTGTGCCCTTGTGTTTGCAGTCTTCTTGAACAAGATCTCCATCTCCCATGAAGCTGTGGGGTGCGACTCTCCCAGCTCCTTCCTGCTCCCTCTGGTATGGAACAGAAGACCAGACTCTCCTCTGTCAACCTCTGCTGTCTTTCCGAGCAACCTGTAAAAATATTTTGACTATTGTTGGCTTCCTCTGTCTTCTGTCTTATCTGTCCTGTTTTTCATTTCCACTTTCCTCTGACCTTGGGGAGAATTTATTGAGTTTATTGGGTAGACGGAGCCATTATTGAAAAGCAAATGAGCAAGTCCCACTTGCCTTCATTTCTATTTTCGTTATTCTTTAGGGGTGTGTGTGTGTGTGTGTTCATGCACATAACTGTGTAAGGCAACTTTGGTTCCTGAGGTACTGTGTATCTTGTTTATTGAGACAGCCGGGTCTCTCACTGGCCTGGAACTTCACAAGTAAGCTAGACTGAATGTCTAGAGAGCCCAGGGGCCCAGCTCTCTCTATCTCCCCAGCACTGGAGTTACAGATGTGTGCCAACACAGCTGGCTTTACACACACACACACACACACACACACACACACACACACATTTTACTTATGTAAAATATACAAACACTTTACATATGTACATATATTTTATATATAATATATGATATATGTATACAAACACACATATATATATATGAGAGAGAGAGAGAGTTTGTGTGTGTATGGGTTCTAGAGATGGGTTCCAGGTTTTCAAACTCACATAGAAAGAGCTTTGATGACTCGGCCATCTCTTCCGCCCTCTTTACACTTCCACTATTCTACCATCTTACTTATAAGCATCACTGTTTTCATCATCCTTATCCGAGCCCTGGTTCCTGGCCACTGGATTTGGGATTTACCCATAGGAACTGCTAAGAGTTCCGGAGGCCATCTTCGCAGTCTCCAGAAAGTGTGACAGCAGCAAAGACAACGGGCTCATAACTGGATTTCCAGTTGAAGTACCCTCTGCCTCTGAGCATGTTGAGATTGAGGACTGCCACATGATATGCTGGATCCAGAGCAGGTTCATCTGCATTGCATGCAGGTCCCTAGGAAGTTTGCAAGCTGTGCTACATGACAATGCGCCTGCAATGGGAGCTGGTGGTGGTCCAGAGTTTCGGAGCATCTGACCCAGGGCCTTTACCAGCATGTACCACCTATAGGTATGAATACCCACCTATAGTTATGAATACCCACCTATAGGTATGAATACCCACCTATAGGTATGAATACCCACCTATAGGTATGAATACCCATCTATAGGTATGAATACCCATCTATAGGTATGAATACCCACCTATAGGTATGAATACCCATCTATAGGTATGAATACCCAATCTTCTACATCAGGCTTTGGGGACATTGTAGTCTAGGATGGGAGGATCTGAGGTGACTCACACATCCAGTGTCCTCATCTAAGGTCAGCCAGAGCACCAGGAAGGACACAGGACGCAGGGGGGAGGCACATCAGTTCTGAACAGCACTGGCAATGAAAATCACCCGGGTGCCTAAGGGAGAGCTTGCCTCCATACAGGGAAAGAAAAGTCAAAAATGGGCCAGCATGGGTCCCTTTCTTTGTCCTTCCCTAGAGCTGGGGACACACTGGCAGCTGAGGCCCCCGAGAGGCTGAAATTTAGACAATTCATCACTTTCCCCTAAATCCCTTGCCATAGTAGCATCTCCTTATTCCACCACGACTCAGTTCCCAGGGTCCCCCATGACCAATGGCCTCTGACCTCTACCATCTGTCGAGTGCCTCTGCTACCCTCCCTGTCCCCTTGCCATGTGTTGCCTCCCAAGGGAAGGCCCCGTACATGCAGAAGCCAGCAGGCCAGCCATCTTTCCTCTCACAGCCATGGCTGCTGTATTTCCTTCCTCGACACCTTCTAGAAGCATCTGGGACCATTTACTCAAGGCCAGCTCAGCTGGCTACATGCCAGATGAAAGCACTGGGACTTGAGACCACCCCATAACCAGGAATGAGGGGAAGCTGGGGAAGGTGGGGAAAGAACCCCCCCCCCCCCGCCCTAAACACATGCTCAGAATTTGGACAAAAGGCACCTGGGGCTGTGGCTTGGTGACCTCTGCCCCAGCTCTGCCAGCATTCCCTTGTTTGCTCAGGGACAGGCGTGATTGGCTCTGCAGAGTGAATCACCCTTGCTTGATCTGGGGTATATGCCTATAAAGAGGGCTCTGCGTGCAACACAGGAATGGAGCCTCGAGGAAGCAAGGGGGCAGGGACGGGAGGGTCTGCAGGAGAAAGGAGGACACCAAGGCTCCTGCAGGCTCAAGGACAGCACTGGGATTCGCTCAGCTCAGAGAGCAATGAAATCTGCATAGCTGGCACATACGGCTATGCAGGTGTGCACATGCAGGTGTGCACATGCAGGTGTGCACATGCAGGTGTGCACATGCAGGTGTGCATGTGTATAGGGATATAGGTGTGTGTGCAAGGATGTGTATCCATGAGCAAGGAAACTGACATGGAATGATTAAGCAAGGGAAGTCTAGGGAATATGGAAGTGGGGGGTGGGGGGAGGCAGTCCACCCCAGGTGTGCTTTAAGAACTAGCTTTGCTCATATGAGACACTGCTAAGCAAACAAACTCCGGCACCTAATTCTCCTGCAATGCCAGTGAGTTAAGCATTATCTTTAATAAAAATGTGGGAAACTGAGGCAATGGAGCAGAGAAGCCTTGGAACAAACTTTGCTTTCAACATCACTCTTGTCTTTTGCTTCCCAAACCTGATTGTCTATTCACACAAATAAACTGGAAGGGATCTGGAGAGGCAGCTCAGTGGTTAAGCACTTGCCGCTTGCTGTGCACGCAGGAGGACTGGAGCTCAGAGCCCCAGAGCCCACGTAAACACTGGGTGATTCAATAGCCTACCAACCTTGGGAAGCAGAGGCTGGGGATCACAGAGTAAGCTGGCCAGCAGACTAGCCCGATCAATGAGCTCTGGGTCTGATTGACAGTCCTTGCCTCAATAAACAAATAAGGCAGAAGGACAGCCAACAATAATTCAACCTCTGGGCTCCACACGTATACACTAACATGCGCAGGCACCCACACACATCCAAAAATGCATATACACATAAGCATACCACACATACACACATAAAAATGGAGAGGAAAAAAAAACTTGGAATGTTCTAAAACCACATTGTACCAGCTCAAGAAAATCTTGAGTGATTATGAGTCATTTTCAAGCATTGGAGTGTACCCTAAGCCAGGCATGGTGGCACACTTCTGTTGTCAGCACTGTAGAGGCTGGGGCAGGAGAACCGAAAGTTCCCAGCTATGTAATGAGACCCTGCCTCAAAAAGAAAGATGGGGGAGCGGGGGGCCTGGTGGGGGTGGAGATAAGAAGAGGGGCAGAAGGAAGGAAGGAAGGAAGGAAGGAAGGAAGGAGTAAAGACAGAAAGAGTGCACTTGGAGTTGTCTACTTTTTAGTTTGCACGCCAGAAAAGTATCTTTTTTTTTCTGTTCAAGAGGTTTTTAAAAATTATATTCATTCATTTTATTATATGTGTGGGTGTTTTACCTGCTTTTGTGTATGTGTGCCATGTGCATGCTTAGTGCCCATGGCCTAGGGTCCTGGATCCCCCGGAACTGGAGTTATGGATGGTTTGGAACCACCGTGTGGGTGCTGGAAATTGAACTCCCAGCATATATTTTGTCCACTTCGAAAGTAGCAAATGCTCTTAACCTCTAAACCATCTCTACAGCCTCACAAATTATCATTTGATTAAAAATATGTTCCAGACCTCCAGGGGACCAGCCCACTTCCTTGGTGCTGCCAGCCCCCAACAGCATGTGGGCAGTGGGCACAGGACCAGGATAGTCTGATTCCCAGAGGATGGGCAACCAACTGCAGCCTTGCTGCTCTGCGTGTGTTCCACAAGGGCACAGCCAGTCCCCAGGCCTGATTCCTTGCCTCTTGGAGCCAAGGAAACAGGTAAGGCCCAGGACAGGCCCAGCTCAAGCTGAAGGAAGTGAGAGCCATGCAGCCCCCACCCCCACCACCCCCACCCCCAAGGTCATAGGAAGGGCTCCATGCAATGGGAGGAGGAGCTGATTGACAGGAGACGTCACGAGCATAAAGAGCTGAAGGAAGCACAATATTTTCTAGTCAATGTAGAGAAGGGAGGGTTTCCTATGTAAAGTCACACCTCTTTCAAGATACCTTTTTGTACCTTTTTTTTTTTAAATAACAGAGCATCCCATGTGCTATGGTACAGATCTTAAATGTTTCCCCAGAGTTTGTTTGCTTAGCAGTGTCTCATATGAACAAAGCTAGTTCTTAAAGCACACCTGGGGCGGGCTGCCTCCCCCCTGCCCCCCCATATTCCCTAGACTTCCCTTGTTTAATCCTTCCACGTCAGTTTCCTTGCTCATGGATACCCATCCCTGGTGGGACTGGAGAGATGGCCCAGTGGGTAAGTATGCTTGTTACTCTTGCAGAGGATCCAGGCTCAGTTCCCAGCACATGGTAGTGCATAACCATCTGTAACTCCAGTTCCAGGGGGTCAGACACCAGTCAGACATGCATGTAGTAAACACATGTAGATACAGTCAAAACACTCATACAAATAATATAAATGAATCTTCCTTTCAAATAAGGAGGCACTTGGAGCTTGGCTTGGCTGTGCAGGCCTTTAATCTCAGTACTCTGGAGGTAGAAACAGGTAGTTCTCTGTGAGTTCAAGGCCAGACAGGGCTACATAGTGAGAGCCTGTCTCAAAAAAAAAAAATCAATCTATCGATTGATCAATTAAAACAAAAAGATGCTTGGGGTTAACACTTTTTCCACCTAAAAGCGCATTTGTTGTTTGCTTGGGCCCCCAGTAGGCGGCGCTAATAAGAAATGGTGGAGACCAGTAGGTGGGGGCCTGTTGGAGGAAGTTAAAACACAGGAGTACCCTTGAAGAGGCTATTGGGACCTCCTTCCTTGCTTTTGGGCTGACATATGCTCCCCACTTTTATCTTCTTCCCCTTCACAGACCCAAAGCTACAGGGCCAAGTCGCTGTGAACTAGAACAGAAAAGCAAATCTTCTGTTTTTTAAGTTGCTTATCTCGTGCGTTTTGTCTCAGCAACGTAAAGATGATTAACACCATATACCTACAAACTGGATCCAGGGGCTTGAGCCTTCTTTTGAAACTGAGGTCCCTCTGGTTCTTACAATAAAATGGAATTTTCAATCCTAAGACTTTGAGCATCCAGCTAAAAGAGATATCAAGTGAATCCCAAGACCAAGGCACCCTACCACCAACGCTCCACCCGCAAGCAGAGTGGGGTTTCCTTGGGGGCAGCTGGGTAGCGGTAGGGGTGGGGGGTGTGGGGGGGTCAGTCTGACAATTCTATGGCTAGTCGTGATCTCTCAGGAGCTACTGTCCCCTATGGATGCCCCCCCCAATACCCATGATCCATCTTTTATCCGCCCAGAAAGTGTTCCTTTTTTGTGTTCCCCTCTCGTAGGTTCAGATTCAGAGGCTAGCTCAAAGTCCCAAACCCTGAAAGTGCCAGCTGGCTGACCCCACCACCCACGTCTCCTTTGTCCTGCACTTAATTGTATGATAGCCTGCTCTAGTTCCGACAATGGGACAGGAGAGTTAATGCTGATCTTCACATTTCTTGTGGACGCAGGGAGGCTTTGTCCTGGTTGGTGGCAGGCGTCCCAGAGCCGGAAAGGATGGGGGCACAGGTGGAAAATTGAGTTTAATGAGTGTTTGGCTGACTCTGTCGAGAGCGCTTTTCTTGGGTCAGGCCCTGCCTGGCTAAGCTCGCGGGTCTCCAGGCTCCTAATCTAGAGTGTCTTGGAGAAACCCCAAACACAGGTGATTGGATCCTAGGCGACTCCGCTCCGCCGCCTACAGCCTGGACCGGGCTACTGCGTACGGGACTCGGGCGGCGACCCCGGGGCGCGAGCACTGCGGGGAGGTGTCTGAAGCCCGGCGCTTCCTGCCTGGCCCTTGGCCCAGGGTGGTGACTGGCTGTCGCGATCGGGGCGCAGGTCCCCGCCCCCGGCTCCCGGTCCCCACCCCTGCGCCTTCAGGGGCGCCCCATCGCGGGAGGGTGGTCCGTCTCGCCTGGGTCGCCTAGGGCAGAGAGGTGGAGAGAACCTCCACCTCTTTCCCGTTTCCGCCGCAGGCAGCCGCCGGCCAGTGCCACCGGGAGGCGCGGTCGTCCCTCCGCCCGCGCGCCGGGGGCCGGCCCTGCCGCCTGCGCCTTTTTCCCCGCGCACACCGCGGCGGCGCGCGGCCACTCGCCAACCGCAGGGAGCGCGGTGGCTGCAGCGCCCTGCGCTCAGAAGATGGTCCCCGCGGTCGGACAGCTCGCTCTGCTAGTGCTAGGTACGTAGGCGACGCCGCGTTTCCCCGGGCCCGCTCCAGCCTGCTCTTTGCGGAGCTTCGGGGTCCGCTTGGGAGAGAAGAAGGGCCGGTGCTTGGAGTGGGTGGGAGCGTGCGAGCCACCGGGAGTCACCGGGAACTGTAAAGCGGGGGACAGTCCTGCCGAGGTGACCGCCGGGAGGTGTGATCCAGCTTGAACTTTACTCTTGGCGGCGGCGGCTGCTCGCTGGTGCCCACGCCCTCCTGCCTACCTGGCTGTCGCCAATGCCGGGCTTCCCCAGAGCCGCCTAGCGCGGGTTTTCCGAGTGCGACCCTCTGGGTGGCTCTAACCTGAGCCCCTTTTGCGTCCCCGGCCCGGGAGCCCACGTTGCGCACTAGAGACCTTCGCCTACGACTTGAAGCTCTCCTAGGCGTTGGAGTGGGTTTGTGATTTTTGTGCGGATTAATTGTTCTGTTAATGCGCTTCCCCGGGAGCCATGGTGTCCCTGTTAGAAGAGGCGGGAGTGACCAGTTTCTTCGGAGTTGGTTCTTGGACATAAACGCGGGCGGGGGAGGGGACACGCGTCCCCTCGTGTCTCGGTGGTGAGAGAGATTTCCCGCTGCGAAGCTCGCAGGTGTGTGTTCCGGTCTCTGCTTGACAAGTGTATTCCCAGTCGCAGAATCCACTCTCAACTACCTCGTGCCGGCAAGGTCTGTGATGTTTGACAGAGTGGACTGAAGTATGCCGGTGTCCAGGTCACTGCTGCCGCCTTGTGAATCTTATCTGATATCTTCAGCATTTAAAACCCTGTAAAGAGGTTGAGATTGTAGGTCAGTGGCTAGAAAACGTTAGGGACCAAGCGCTATGCACCCAGCACCATGTAAAGCCGGCATGTAACCCCAGTGCTCGGAAGGTAGAGGCAGTCGGATCATAAGTTCAATACCACCCTCAGCTATATAACGACTTTGAGACCAGCCCCGGGCAAATGAGAACCTGGTCTTAATTCATTATTAATAATTAAAGCCTTGTAAAGCAAGATGCTTGCTACAGGGTCAGTAGACCCCAGAGGGAAGTTTGGAATGTTCCTCCCCCCAAAATATGCCCAGAGCTGCAGCCTGTCACAACCAAGGTGAGGGAGGGCTCACAGGTCCCTGGCAATCCTTCTCTGGAACCCGCTCCCTCGGCAACAGGAGGGAACGCATTGAGACGTTCCTAGCTGTAGCCTGGAGTGAGCTGTGGCCAGATTTCCACACTTTTTGCAAGAACTACCCTTTGGGTGTGTGCTAACTTTGGCTTGCCTGGTGTTGCAAAGAACCACTGCCCTAGATGGCCCACAAGGAGTGCAGACGTGGAAGGTCACCTCACTTGTGACCAACATATTATTAGTCCCATCTCCGAGGTTTGGGATGTGGCTTTGAGGAGAGACCGGAGAACTCACTGTTAGGTTTCTTGTGGCTGAGCCCTAGGGTGGCAAGGTAGTTTATTCGGTGGAAATGAGAAGCAGGAAAGGCTCCCTGCAGCTGTTGACAGCTGTGCTCCCCTTTAACACACTCATGCAAGCAACACGGAGCAGCACTCACACTGTCACGCTGTAATTTTCTCCTCTCCCAAGTGCTCTATCTATGCTTGCTTCCGAGAGAGAGAGAGAGAGAGAGAGAGAGAGAGAGAGAGAGAGAGAGAGAGAGAAATTATAAACATAAAATTGACCAATCTATAAAAGCTGGCTTGTACTGTTCCAGAAAGAGTAGGGTTGGTTTTTTTTTTTTTTAAGTGTGCTGTATGGAAGGGATTAATTTACTACACCAGTGAGGGTTCCTTTTTATTTAGTACCCTTTAAAAGAAAAATCACAACCGTTAGGTCTGTGCTTTTACTCAAACGGCTGCCTCCCACGTGTCTTTAATTTGCGGTATTTCCTCTGAAGCTGTTTGCCTCTCTGATGTTTCTTAGATAGCTCCAGGCAAATCAGCCAGTGTTTCATTGATAAACTCAGTCTTAAAAACCCTCCGCTGGTCTGAGAGAGACCTGGCTGTTAGTGCCGCCACCGGTGGAGGCTTAGGATTGGACCTCGACACATATTCGTGTTCTGAGGGACAGAGTGAGGGGAATGTGGCCCAAACGGCAACTTTGGGAACATGATCCAGGTTCCTGTGATGGTTGCTGTCCCAAGCAGGGTTTACCTCCTGGGTATGGCACCTCCTCTGTGCCCAGAGAACAAGTGGCGGAGTTCTGGGCATTAATCCGCCTTTCTGTGCCTTGGTTTTCTTCTCTGTGAAGAGGGGATGGATGGAAAGAGGACTACTGGACAGACTTGATGCCTGCAGAGTAATGTCTGTATGTAGCCAGAGCTTAATTAACCTTAACACCACCCGCCCCTTGTTGTTGGTAGTCAGAGCCCCTGAGAATTCTGGGTGTCACGGTTTTATGACCCAGGGGTCACCACCTGAGCTTGCCTTGAGCTCCTCACCCTGTCTCTGCCAGAAAACCTACCTGAGTGATTTCTAGTCAGTGCCACCTGACAGAAGACAAACTCAAGCAAACCTAGGCATTCTTCTGTATATTTACAAATTCCCCCCCCCCCTTTTTTTTTAATGGCAAACATTCGTGCCTGCTCTTCAGTGCTCAGTGGCCAGTTGTTTTCTCTTCTCTAAAGTGGGAAAAATAAAACCAGCTCCACCAGGTTGTTGTGAAATCTGATGGGATGGTCAGCAGGTTTACACACCATAAAAATAACTAGGCTCAGGGTGTAGCTCAGCGGTAAAGCTGTTTGCCTGGCTCGCACAGCGCCCTGGGCTCCATCCCTACCACTGCAAAGGAAATAAGTAAAGGCTACACTGAAAATAAATTTGATTTTTGTGACAGAGGTAGGCTTTATAATACAGAGATAAAGCTTGCTTTGACAGCACTTCCAGTAGATGGAGACGGCCTACAGCCCTCACAGAAGACTGCTAGAGGCAGGAGTCTGAGAGTGTTAGGTGATCTTTGTCTTTGGATTCGTGTTGAGGGATATGTAGGGGTTTCTCCATTACATGGAAGTGTCGACTTCCAGGCTTTCACTGTCGGCCTGTGGAGGATTCAAGCCTTCTGTACGACAGTTAGCGTGTGCTTGCTGGGAGCGAGGGCAGGAGAGGTGTGTAGGTAGATGTTGGCAAGCTTGCTGACCCTATTTGCGTTCTCAACGTTTGGCTTTCAACATTGGGTGGTCTTTTAGAGAAAGACTAACGCATAATGACTCTTGCAAGGGAGACTTTTCTTATAGGAGTAAGTGATGCTCTGCACTATTGTTACCACGGTAACGCATGACAAACAGATGACTTCTCCATTGGACCAATTTCCAAGGACCTTTCAATATGTGTCTGGAACAAGGCCCTAGTCACCACACTGCCTTCTAAAGCAGGCAGGCACCAGGTCATCTCACACAAAAATCCTTTCTAGCATCTTCTACATCAATATGCTTGTGTCAGAACCATCTGGAGGCCTAGTGAGCACAGGTGTTGGGGGTTGGGGGGTTTGCATGCTCAGCAAGTTCCCCGGTGCCACCTATGTGGATGGAGGGGTTCCTCACGAACCCCTGCTCTTCAGACAGATGCTGTGTGGCCCTTCTGCCTGTGCCCTGTGCCTCAAAGCCATCCTCGGGCTTGTAAGTGTGGCTGATGACTCAGGAGCTGTCACTAAAGCTGCTTCGGCCTGTGCTACTGGCCAGGGCAGAGTTGGAACCTTACTGGGAGTTCACAGTTTTTCTGCTCTGCCTACAGCCTGGTCTTTTAGGCATCAGCTTACACCACTAACCATTTCGTACTTTCCATTTTTATATATTTCTTATTTATTTTTATGCCTATGGGTGTTTTGAGCACATGTATGCCTGAGCACCTCGTGCCTGCAGTACCCGGGGAGGCCACAAGGGTTGTCAGATCACCTGGGACTGGAGTTACAAAGGCTTGTGAACTAACTACCTACCCTATGGATGCTGGGAATTTCACCAGGATCCTCCACAAGAGCAGCCAGCTCCCCATGCCACACCGTGCTGTTAATTGCAAAAATGACTCACTATATGGCTTTTTCCAATATTTCAGATCATATTATTTTAAGATATAAACTTAATTCTGTGCTAAAGAATTAATGTATACAATTGTTTCTGGATAGAGGGGGCTTTCTAGATAGACTTTTCCACTGACTTTTGGTTTGGGTGATCTTTTTTATTTAAAAAAATTGTGTGTGTGTGTGTGTGTGTGTGTGTGTGTGTGTGTGTGTGTGTGTGTGTTTGTGCACATGAGTGCAGTGCCCACAGAGACCAGAAGATGAAGTCAAATCTCCTGGAGCTGGAGTCACAGGCCTTTGTGGGCCACCTGTTGCGGGTCCTGGAACTGAACTCAGGTCCTCTGTAAGGGCAGTGAGCTCTCTTGCCTGCTGAGTCATCATCTCTCCCGCCCTTGATTCACTTTGTAGTATCTCCTGCGGCAAATGTCAAATGCAAAAATATTTCCTAAAACCAGAAAAGCCAGACTATTGGCTGGCAGAACTGCCTCTGGGCAGCAACTCAGATGCAAGGATGTGTGCCGCCTTGAGCCACACGCTCACATCTGGGCACCCCACCCCTCTCTCCAGGATGGAACTCACTATGTAGATCTGGCTGGCCTTGAACTCACAGAGAACCGCCTGCTTCTAGGCATGTGCCATCACCCTGGCGAAGCGAATTCTTCTGAAGCATTATGAATGTGGTGTATTAAATATGACTTCAGAAATAAAAGCTGGAGATGGAGACGTGGCTCAATGGTTAAAAGTATCGGCTGTTCTTCCATAGGACCCAGGGTCAATTCCCGTCAGCCACATGGCAGCTCCCAATTGTCTCTAACTCCAGGGCCAGAGCATCTGACACTCCCACACAGACATACATGCAGGGGAACCAATACAAATAAATTTTAGAAAAAAAAATTTTTAAAGGAAATAAAATGTGCTACCTGGGATTAGGAAACACTGGAAGCTTATTGAAACCTAACTGTGCGCCATTTACTACAGGTTTGCTTGTCCGTAAGCCTGAGGAAGCAATTTTTAAAACATGGAGCTATCTCCTAGCCTAGTGAATTCTGTCCCCTGCTGCACTTAATATTTTTGGAGGGGTTGATGGAGACAGGATCTTCCTGTGTAACCCAGGAACACAGCATCCTCCTGCCTCAGCCTCCTAAGGGCTGGAGTTGCAAGTGGGTGCTGCCTTGGCCAGTTTTGCAGTCAATTGCTTGGAAACCTCTTACCACAAAAAGGCCCTTCTGTTTTCCGCACTTGGGCATTTGGCTTTTCAATTACACAAAGACGGTCGAGGGTTCCTCAAGAAGGCCTTGGACGCGGAACTCCTCCGTTAGCTTGCTGGTGTGTGGCTGCTGATTAGAATCTTCCAGCCTTCACCTTTTCTGCCTGGGAAACCAATGGCAGCGTCTCAGCCTGAAAGTCTGACTTGGCTCATGTTGGTCAGTGCCTCCTTCTTCCTCTTCCCTGCTGAGTCTTCAGGCTCCCCGTTCCGCACCTCTGCCTTGAGAGCCTGTCAGCATGACGTCATGGAATGTCTACCCAGGACACTCCAAATAGACCTCAGTTGCCAAACACCAGCCCGGTTGTCAACGTTCGTCCCAGACAGCTCTTTATTTGATAATCAGGGGTGGAGTGGCTGCATGCAAATTGCCACATCGCTAATGCCGCTCATCTTTGGGGTGTTGTTTTCTTGTTGTCTTAAGAAATAGATTATGGATACAAGGGGTGGGATAGCAATTGAGGTGTAATATGAATAAATTAATAAAATATATTTTTTAAAAAGAAAGAAATAGATTATGGGGCCAGTGAGATGGGTCCGTAGGTAAGAGTGATTGCCATGAAAACTTGATGAACTGAGTTCAATTCCCTAAACCCACGAAAGATGGAAGGAGAGAACCGAGTCCTGAAAGTTGTCCTCTGACCTCCATGCTTGTGCCACGTGCATGCATACACACACACACACACACACACACACACACACACACACACATACACACACACACACCATACACACAGTAATAATAAATGGATTTTTTTTTTAATCGGAGGAGTAGATTTGGCACTAGGAGGATGGCTCAGTTGGTGAATAAAACAGTTATCTTGTACATTTGAGAACCCAACTCCAGTCTCAGCTCTTATGTAACATGAGCAGCGTGAGTCTGTGACCCTAGCCCTGGTGAGGCTGAAGGAGGTGGCTCCCGTGCACTCAACGCTCAGCCACCCTCACCCACTCGGTAAGTGCCAGGCCAGTGAGAGACTTTGTGTGGAAGGAGATATGGAGTGTCCTGAGGATGGCACCTAAGGGTGTCCTCAGGCCTCCACATGCTCACACACACACACACACACACACACACACACACACACAGACACACGTGCATTCACACATGCATAAAAAATTCTGGCACGTCTCTAGGATTGCACAAACCTTTTTTTTTTCCTCTGGAATAGTTGGAAAATTCAGGGAAGAATGAGAGATATTTGGATAGCCCTCGGCATAACTAACCCTGTGTTAGAGCCCACTGTGGGGTGTGGGTCAGTGTTAAGAGCGTGTGGGAATCCCAGTAGGCTCATGATGTTTTTATTTGTTTGAGTAGCTCAATCGTTTATAGTAAATGCTTTTATATGACTCCTGAGTGGTAAAAACCAATGTCTAGTGGCTGGTGGCTGAGCCTCTCTGTCTCTGTCTCTGTCTCTGTCTCTGTCTCTGTCTCTGTCTCTGTCTCTGTCTCTCTCTCATACACACACACACACACACACACACACACACCACAAACACATGCTCATAACTATAATGTGGCCAGCTTTAAAGGGCACTGGCCTCATGAATTACCCCCTGTTGCTTACTGTTAAAGATAACCCGTATGTTTTGTGTTGGGGATATCAAGTGATACAGCACTTTCTGGAAGTCACTGTGATCATTGTGTCTAATCAGCTGCAAGTGGGCATCACTTGAGACTGCACCTGCCCACTTAACAGCCTGTGCTGCAGGGATGCTTGTGAAGACAGGATGCTGCCTGTTGAACTTTGTGGTAGTGAGGACTAGGCCCAGGGCCTCCTGCTTATGTCCTCAGACACTGGTTAACTTTTAATAACAATCATATGTTGGATTTATTAAATTAATTTTAATTAAAATTGTAATGTCTAAAATGTGATGCCTGAAGCTGGAGAGACGACTCAATGGTTCACGTCGTCTGCTGCACTTACAAAGGACCCCAGTTCAGTTCCCAGCACACACGTCAGGCAGCTCGCAGCCACCTGTAACTCCAGCTCACCGGGATCTGACACCCACTTCTGGCCTCTGAGCACATTACCCAGACAGAAACACACAAGCATGCATAAGCATGTAGTAATTAAAGTCAAGAAAGTCAGTCACACAACACACATGTTTGCACAGAAATGCTGGATTCATCTTTGATTATCTCAGATAAAGCCCCAGAAGTTGGCCCTGCCTCCCCCTCATTCGCAGAGGCCCACGTCCTTCAGTCTTCTAGAGTGTCACAGATTAAACTTAACATTTGTGGGAGAAAAAGATCTCCTCAGCCAAGTTCTCAGAGTTGCTGTTCAGTGTGCGGTAAGTTCATGCATTCACGCACTGGCCCATTTGTTGCCTCCATATTTACATATTAACATTTTTTAATCGCCTCTGAATTGATCTATCACTCTTCATGGGGCTTTAGGAGAAAGCACTCACTCCATAGCCTTTACCGGCCACGTATTACAAGACCCCATCCTATCCCTTACTCTTCTGTTTAGGGCATCTTGATTGACCTCCAGCCTTAGTCTTCCCTGTAATGCTTAGGTTGAGTATTTAGGGAAAAAAAACAAAAACAAAAACAAAAACCTTCCTGAATTCTAAGATAACACAAGTATTTTCTTACTTTTCCTTTCTAGCTCTGTAGTGGAATCAGACATTTTCTTGAACTATTTGTTCTAGAACTTATTCTGTGGTGGATGTGAGGTGTGAGCATGTGACTTGTCTTCTACCTATTTTCTATCATCCATCAATCCATCTATCAGCTGTCTATTATCTATTTATCTTTCCATCATCCATCAATCCATCTATCAGCTATCTGTTGTCTATCTATCTATCTATCTATCTATCCATCTAGCTATCATCTATCTATCTATTTATTTGGAGACAAGGTCTCACATAACCCAGGTTAGCCTAAAACTCACTATGTAGCCAAGGATAGCCTTGAACTTCTGACCCTCCAGCCTCCGCTTCTTAAGTGCTTGGGATCGCCATTGTCCACCACTACAGCTGACTTCATAGTTCATCTTAAAAAAAAAAAGCCTGTCCATTGCCTTGATTTACCCTTCCCATAATCCACCTTGCCTCTGTGGTCAGAGATCCCATTATTTCAATCATTTGCTAATTGCTTTCATACACACGCACCAAACTGTGAGATTTCATTTTGGCTCCACAACTCTGCATTTTTTGCCCTAACTGCACACTTGTTTATTTTGTGTACCATTAGGCAGTCTGTCTGGGCCCGAGGTCGGCCATGAGGGAAACAGGCCCTGTCCTCCCGTCCTGGCCGCATCAAGGCTCTCAGGTGTTTCCCTGCTGTCTACTCTGACACATACAGGCTTTTGTTCCCTGCGTATTTACGTTCCAGCAGACTCTGCCAGCTCTAAGATGCCTTCAGCTGATTCCTTTAGTGTTCTCAGTTGCTGGTCATGTCTTCTTGACTAATAAAATCCCGTCCCCTGCCTTTCAGCATCCTTATCTGTCGTTTCTATCGTCTCTTTAATCTACGGTTCCAACTAGAATTTTAAGAACAACATTTAAAACTTTAGTTAGATGCAATTAATTAACTAATTAACCCACGCTCACTTGGCCTATTGTGACTGTGAGGATTAAAGGACAGCTTGTGGAAGTCAGTTCTCTCCACTGTGTGGGTCCCGGGTTCAAACTCAGGTTCTGGTTTGGGAGCAAGCACCTCCACTGAGCCATCTCTCTGGCCCTGAAAAGCAACACTTTTTAAAATAAAGAGCAGTAGGTATTCTTGGGTATTTTTCACAGGTTTACTAATAGTATTTATGCATTTAACAGTTAAGTATGGGAATGAGATTTTTGTCATCTAGATAGATAAATAGAGAGATACATAGAGAGATACATAATACATAATACATAATACATAGTTATATACATAGATACATAGGTAGATATCACGTTTTATAGTCCACTAAGATTTAGAATTTTTTTCCCTTGGTTCCCAAAGCAAGAAGAGACAATCTGAGGTGAAGTTCAAATATTTTCTGGACACTTGACTCAATTATGTCGAAGCTATCTTTCAAATCTTGGAATAAACGTTGCCATCGGTATGGCATTATTGTCTGTAAATATTGCTCGCTTTGATGCACCGTGAAGCATGTCTGCCTAGCCTCGTTTTTTAAAAAAGACTTATTTGTGTTTTTATTTTTATGTGAATTTGTGCTTGCATATGCCATATATGTGGGTACCCATAGAGACCAGAAGAGGGTGTCAGTTCACCCTGATGCCTGTAACTAAAGTCACAGGTGGCTTCGAGCTGCCATATGTGTGTGCTGGCAACTGAACTCAGGTCCTCTGTGAGAACAGCCAGTGCTCTTAGCTGCTGGGCCATCTCTAACCTCACACCCCCACACACACATCTTGTTTGTTTGTTTGTTTGTTTGTTTGTTTTGTTCTCCATTTGTTTGGGCATTAACTTTAAATGAACTTTATAAAGCAACTTTTTAAAGATTCCACGTAGAGAGTGACAATCCCATCAAAGAGTGAGGTAAATAGCAGTGAGAATCCCATGAACATGGCAGATTCATGTGGCTCTGGGCTCTTTTGTAGTGATTGACTTCAGGGTTTTATTTGGGGAGGGGCAAGGGGTGGTGGTTAGCATATGAATAGCCGCCATAAGCTTATATATGAGTCCTTAGTCCCCAGGGAGCAGAGCCCTTTGAAAGGATTAGAAGGATTAGGGGGTGTGGCCTTGTTGGAGGAAGTGTGTCACTAGGGGTGGCCTCTGAGGTTTCCAAAGCCCACACCAGTCTCTCCTTCTCTTCCCCCTCCCCCACCCTCCCCCAGTGGAGCAGAATGTGGCTACATGAGTGCTGTCATCCTCCCGTCATGCCACAACTAAGTGCAGGAGTTGTCTTGGCCGTGGTGTCTCTCCACAGCCATGGAACAGTGACTAAGACACACACTGTTTCTTTTTTTTTTTTCTTTTAAAGACACTATTTCTTAAGCCAGTTTTGATAATTATGACGTTTGCTTAGCGCCTATTCAACTTGAGTTTCTAAAACTTTAGGATAGATTTACAAATAGCCTTTTAACGGTTTCCCTTAAAAACGACCTTTTAACAAAGTAAAGCGAAGTGAACAGGGTCCTCAAATAAAATAGATTTTAAGCTTTATTTTTCTTGATGATATTGGGGGAGGAAACATCTTTTAGATCATTAAATAAAACTCGAGGGAAGTTTTCATTGTTGATGCAGGTAAACAATGATTTTGTTTGTACGAAGTACTTAACGGAGTTGTTAGCAGACTGCTACCTCTGATTCGGAGGATGCCTGGCATGACGATTTCCAGCAAAGATTGATAAATAACATTTGGATGCTTTAAGCCTGGGTGTCTGTGTGCTGGTACATGTGGAGGTCAGAGATCATCACCTTTGGTGTCACTTAAAGATTTTTTTTAAGATTTTATTTTTATTTTATGTGTATGAGTGTGTACCTGCTCATATGTATGTGCACCACGTGTGTGTAGTGCCTGCCAAGGCCAGAAGGGGGCAGCATATCCCCTAGAACTGGAGTTACAGATAGTTATGAGCTGCCATTTTGGTACTAGGAACTGAACCTGGGTCCTCTGGAAGACAGTGAGTGCTCTTAATTACTGAGCCATCTCTCTAGGCCTCATCTTGTATTTTGAGGCAGAGTTTCTCTCACTGTCCTGTGATTAGGCTGGGCTGGCTACCCAAGAAGCTCCAGGCATCTTCCTGCCTCTCTGCCTCGCCATCACTGGAATTACAGGCGTGCATTAATTACCATGCTTGGCTGTTTTTATGTGGGTGTTTGCAAGGCAGGCGCTTTGCTAACTAAGCCATCATCCTAGTCCCTCCTCAAGCTTTAAAATGCTTAGTTCTCTTTCCAGATGCTGCAGGTTCTGTTGGACACCACCACAGCACAGTCAGGGTTGGGGTACGCGGGTACCACTCGTTTGTTTGTTTAATTTCTTTTATTGTTGTGATCAGTGCCTCCAGGCACAAATACTAGGTCCTTGAAGTGAGGGTCCTGTCTTTAGCTTGGGAGTCCCTCGGGGCCTTCAATCCGAGTTTGAATGAGGTGAGTCAGCAGTTCTCTGGGCACCAAGAGGATAGCTGTGTCTTTACCAGCCGTTCGTCATGGTGCCCAAGCTAAAGCATTTTCTGGGTCATTGCTGTACCTCTGAGAGGTTCTAAGGATTAACTGGGACTCATGGCATAGTGACCTAGAACCTGTCACCACCGATGGAGAGGTTGGCAGGGGCACCCAGCCTCCCTTCCCACTACTGGGCCTTGGTAACTGACAAGGAAGACAGACTTAGAGGACTTTTGTTGGCTTCAAAGAAAGAGCTTCAGACCCAAGTCTCCTCACAGCACTGGCCCTGAGGAGCTGGCCTTGCATGATAGCAGAGCAGGATCAGTCCCACTGACCTGCCACCAAGCTTGAGGCCTGAACACTTCTTGCTGGCATTGGTCTCTGCCCTACTGGTTTTGCACCAGGGGGAGGTGTCCTCAGGCCTGTTTGTGAGCTGTACTCACTCCTTGCAGCAGACTTAAACAATGGCAGATGTTTTGGGCACATTGCAGACTTGGGTGTTACAATTAAGGTTTAGGGGGATGAGTCATGGGTCCCTACACTGGGGATGAAGGCCAGCCTGGAGCCTAAGCATATTTCAGCGACGTGAGATCAACTCATAGGTCACACAGATGAAGCTGCTAGCTAGCTATGATGTAAGCCACTTCCAATCAGTGGTACTCATGTCCCTGTGGCTGTCACCTCCCAGGTGGGCTAGCAGGACCTCTCTCCTCTGCCATCCTCATTAAGTCCCGCTGAGTCATTTTCCAAAAGGAAACAGAAATGGGAATCCACAAACAAGGGAATCTAAAAACATCCCACCATGACTCTCCAGAGACCCCCCAGCTCACTGCATTTTACTACCTGCCCTTTTCCTGGACACAAATATAGATATCTGTAAATTCACTTGCTTTCCTCAAAATGGCACCTGAGGGATTCTGTTTTAAAAATCTGTCACTCACAGTGCTCAAGGGCAGTGTTTCTCCTGCAAATGTCAGATGTGTCTATAAGTCCATTTGATGGCTCATAAGTGTTCTGTCATTGCCACCGTTTAATGACCTGCCCCTTACTGATGGACATGGTGGGGTTTGCTTGTGTTTGAAGCTTTTAAATATGCGGACCTGAAAGTTCCTGCAGTTAAGTTGTGAGCCATCCAAGATGGGCACTAGGAACCCAACCCAGGTCCTCTGCAAGAGCAGCAAAATGTTCTGAACTGCTTGCCCATCTCTTTAGCCCCCAAGAGTCACAATTTTTCTTAATGCGATCTGACAACCTGGCTTCCAGGAGAGCTGAACGAATTTACTTTCCCATCGCCTGTGTGTGAACACCTGCTTCCCAGCCAAGCTGTCCATAGGGAGCACTGTCACTTCTAAAACATGTGAAACGTCATCAGACAGTTTCCATCCATCCCTTATGGGGCGTTGGCATGGCTGGGTTGGTTGTCTTGTGTCTATGTTAGGGTTGGTCAGTTGTTTTCTTACTGACCTGTTTTCTAAGCCACGCATTAAGTGTTTTTGCAATCTTACCCGTTAGGCTCGTGTGTTGTAGTTAGACTCATAAATGTGTGGCTTTGTCTTTGTTTTGATTTATGGGGAATCTGCTCATGATTTCTGAGTGCTTTCTGCTTTGGGAACCTCAGAGCTGAGGGTATGAAGGGGTTTTCTACGGCTCTTTCATGTGTCGTTTTCTCTTGGGCTTTTATGATGTTCATTTGCTGGTCTTGAATCTTAATTCTTTTGGAAAACGTGTTTGGGTTTGAGGTCAAAGTCTAATTTTTTTTTTTCATTTTTTTCTCAAATAATGTCTCCGCTATTCTGGGCTGCTGGACAATTTCTTCTGCGTTTATTGGTTTCAAATTCCATCTTGCTGATCCATTCCTAGGAGATGCGGGTCTGTCTGTGGTGTTTATTCTGTCCCACAACTCTGAGGGTTGGGGCTATATAATATACCACCCCTGTAGGGACTGCAGCGTGTGACTGCTCCCAGGGACTGGGGCATGAATGAGAACTGAAAGGTGACACCAGCGTGCCACAGAGGATGATGCCCTTCCCTGCTTACCCAGGTCCATCTCTCTCCACCTCCGTGGTGCTGGTTGGGTGTGTCCCAGACTTCTCTTCCTGGGGGGAGGAGGATCATTCCAGCCTGTTGATTAGCTACAGGCTGGTAGACATTGGGTTTCATTGCCTTGAAAGACCCAGAGAACCTGGTTACGGCCCTGCTAGTCTTTCTCAGCGTTGGGCTTTCTGGGAATCGGAGGCCGTGTGGCAGGCCTGCCACCCTCTGTAAGGCATTCTGGAAAACTGAGACTGCCTCCCTTCCCATGTGCTCCTCCACTGAGAGCACGTGGCATCCGCCCTGGCATCCTCAGGACCTCAGCCCAACCTGGTACATCTTTCTGCAACCTGGGTAAACTGGGCCTTCAAAGGGAACTTAAACATCTTAAGTCATGACACTGCTTAAAGCGAATTCAGATACATTAGTGAACAGAAAGCAGGACTAAAAACACTAAGGTTGGTTTGTAGGTTAAAACAGAAAAATCGTCGTCTCCCACCCCTGCCGGGTTAGTTATGAGCCTCAGAGGGATGGGTATGCACCTCATCTCTTTGCAATTTGGGGGGTGTTGGTGGAAATTCTGGAGAAGTCTGATCCTACATCAATGGCTAATTTTCAGAAACTTAGAGGGAAAGACCAATCGAAACAAGGTCATGGTTCTTGTGTTCATTTGGAATTTCATGTCTCCCCCTCCCCCTTTCCCCTCTCTCCCTTTCCCCATTTCAGGAGACAGAAACCTCCAGGGCCCGCTTTCCACCTTCCTCTGCGGGCTCTGCAGTCAGCACTACACTTCTCCCTCTGAGTTCCGCCTTTGCCACATCCTGCAAACCGCGATGAGCCCCGTCCTCATCTGCTTCAGAGCAACGCTTAGCTCCTCTCAGCATTGCCTCTTTGCCCCGTGCGTCTGGTTAGAAGCGTGCTGTTCGATCTCCAGGAATTTGAGGATTTCCAGCTATTTCTAAAACTCCTTGATTGCTTTTTAGTTATGTATACATGAGGGAATGGCAGGTGCACATGAGGCCAGAGGTATAGGATCTCCTGCGGCTGCAGTTACAGGTGATGGGCGCTGAGCTCAGGTCCTCCGCAAGAGCAGCGAGCGCTCTTAACCGCAGAGCCACCTCTCCAGCCCTAGTCGGTTTTTCTTACGTTGATTTCTAGGGCCACTGGGTTGAGATCCAAAAGCACACACCATATGATGCTGTTCCTCCCCACGGATTGTATTTAATGTCTCAGAGTATGCTCCATCTTGGTGAATGTTCCACACAGGTTTGAGAAGGTTGTATATTTGGTTATTGTTTTCAGCGTCATCTATAGATGTTCACTACATCAGTTGATTGATGGTCTTGGTTGGTTGGTCGGTTGGCTGGTTTTGTTTTTGCTTTTGAGACAATGTCTCTTGTAGCCCAGGCTAGCATTGTCTTTGTTATGTAGCTGAGGCTAGGCATGAACTTCTGATCCTCCTACCCACATCTTCCTCTCAAATGCTGAGGTTATGGCATGCACCGCCACAGCAGGTTTATTCAGAAGTGGAAACAAAGTCAAGGATTCACTGGTGTCGGGCAAGCGCGCTCTGTCGGCAGAGCTACATTTTTTTTTTTCTGGTTCAACATTGTCTTTCTTAGCTTCTGGCCTAGGATTTTCAAAGTCTCCAACTGCCACAGTGACATCTACTTCCCCTTTCAATCTACTGATTTTTGCTACATGGGCTCTGAACTGCTGTTAGGCACACAGCAACACTGGAGAAGGCGTGGCTGTATCCTTCGTGTGGTTGAGGAACTGTCTTAGGGTCTGTCAGCGCCGAGTCCTGGCTATGACGCACATTTCCACGGGCGCCTGTGGGTGGGAACTCCCATGAGTCCGGCCCCCTCCTCTATTATATTTTTATGTTCTTTGTAAAGAAAGAAAGAAAAAGAACAAAAGGCTTTATCCCAGCTTCCTGGACTAAGGCTCTATTCAGGTTAAGGTGGTGGGATAACGGGCCAGTTCTGCACCAGTGAACCACTTGAAAGCAGAGAGACACACCCTTAGGAAAACAACATCAACTCATTATGTAACGTGAGCTTGGTTTCCTGTGAACAGCCCCGTTCCCATAGTGTGCAGTGAGGGAAAATAAACAGAGCAGCCCTTTCAACTAAATTGGATTTTTCTGGACTTCGGATTAAAGGGAAGAAAGAGCTCGCACAGCTGCCTTCCCAGGTAGAATCCATCGACGTAATCGAACGGCCTGTGTGATTTCTGTGGCCCACCTTTAACGTGCCCTTTGGCATTTAATTTACCCAAAATAGTTATTTTATTCCTAGTGTATGATAGGGTAACCACACACATAAAGCCAGTCAGCATGATGCGCAGGGGGCGTCTCTTCAGGCTGTCTCAGGGGTTATCACTGCAGTTGGCACATTACTATGTATTGGGCTGGGCTTGGCGATACTGCAGTGAGAACAGTGACCTGGCCCGGGCTCCTCCCCGAAGCCATGAAGTTTTCTGTGAATGTGGCATGGGGGCTTTTAGAAAAGGATATAAAGGATAGAATTGTGCTCAGAGGAGTGTTGCATGGGTGCTGAGGTGACAAAGCCCAGCCCTTAGAAGGCACTGGCAGTCGGTACGTCCTCAAAGTGCTTAACCCGTTATACAGAACCTTCTAGCCCCACCTAGCAGTTCTGTGAGATGTGGCAAGTCTCCCAACTTCACAGTTGAGGAAACTGAGGCACAAAAATATTAGATAACTGGCTCAAGCCCCTGTAACCAGGAAGTGCTTGACCCAGGATTTGGACAAAGGATGCTTCTCCGCTCTCCTGTCCCCTAGCCACTGTTTCCCGGTCTCTGCATCAAGTCACAGAGCCATGCAGGCTGCGGCGCTGGGCACTGAAGGCTGTGGGGACTGGGGAGCCATCATAGAGGCCTGTGGGGGCCAAGACCCTGGTCATGTGTGAGGAGCCAGTCTCTGGCTGACCTTGGTCTGTGTTGTCAGGCTTTCAGACCCCCCGCAGTTCCCTGCATTTGCACCCATGCAGAGCAGCTTCCCTACAGGTCACCATGCTGGCTGCAAAGGACAGCTGCCACTGCTGCTGCCACCGCTGCTGCCACCACCAAGGCGAGTGAATATTATAAACGAGCACAGCAGAGGCTTTCTCCTCCTTCTGTCAGGTGTTCGGGTTAGGGGGGACAGATGCTCACCTGAGGTACCATTTGAAGTGTGTATTGTACCCAGGGAACTTAGAGTGGGATTCTGTTAGCAGTTCTGCCCTGAATTTAAAAAAAAAAAAAAAAGTATTTGTTTGAAAAGATGTGCTCTTCCACTGGTTTATACGATCTGCTCCCCCGACCCCCATAGGACACACACCTCTGTCCAATGAATGGCAACAGAATCCACAGGGTGTGACCTGCAGGCCCTGTGCTTCGGGGCTGGCCTCCTCTCTCCTGCCCCTACCCCTACCACCCCCTTTAGTCAACACTTCCTCAAACCATATCGGAAGCCAGAAACTACTTTAACACCTTTATAGGACCACGTGCAGTCCAACTAAAGATAGGACCTGTACTAGCAGGTTTGCTAATGGCTGCCTTCCTTTCAGACCCTTCAACCCAACCCCAGCGATGCCACGCACCCTGCAAACGCACAGGCACTGCTGTTGACTTGAGCAGCAGATGAGAACAAAGGAACAGGTGCGCTCACGCCTACATAAGCGCCTAGTCCAGCTGGTGGCGGTTTAGTTGTTGTTGTGGTTGTTGTTGTTTTCATTGTTTTGGACAGGCTTTGTATATGCAAATAGACACAGAGTGCGGTGTGTGCATCCAAAAATGTTCATTAAAAGTGTTTCAGGATTTTTATTTTGGTTTTTGGTTTTTGGTTTTGTTTTGTTTTTTTTACTTTTAATCATACATTGGCAAATCATGAAGAGGATGGACCTCTTCACAATGAGTGAATGTCTGAAAAAAACAAGAGGTTTTTAAAAAAAATCTGAATCTTGGGGTAGGAGAGATGGCTCAGCAGTTAAGTGACAATGTTCAGATTTCTAGGCACCCACAGCAGGTGGCTTATAATGGCCTGTAACTCCAGTGCCCAGGGCGTATGACACCTTCTTCTGACTTCCACAGGCAGTGCACTCACGTGCACATACACATACATGGACGCACACACACACATACACACACACAATTAAATATAACAAAAATAAATCAACTTTTAAAGTATTGATCTTTGGTCCTAGTAATCCATTTCTGGAGCTTTAACCATAGGGGAAAAAAAATAATTAAAACTTGACAGTATTGATACATATACATGTACCTGGGTGGGCACAGACACATTAAACAAACAAACAAACAAATCTTTAAGATTCAAATCTCATACATGCTTGTAGTCCTAGCACTGAGGAAGCCAAGAAAAAGTTTAAGGCTAGCCTGGGCTACATAGTAAGACCTTCCATCTTATAAAAGAAAAGGTCTGTATATTTAAAGGACCTTATGGTTCTCTGGGACCATCTCCAATAAGTTACACATTCAGCTAAGGTAGGCTGTGTCTGCTGCAGAGGTAAGACGTTGGCTTGCTGATTGGTGGCTGTGAGCAGAGCCCACCCTCCTGGCCCAGTGGGAAAAGAGGAGAAGTCAGGAGTGAACACTTAACAGCCTCTGGAGGCTGAGCACACAGAGAGTAGCTCCTTCTAAGATGCCACTCTGCAGGAGCAGGGGCTCCCCCGCACCCTTCCATCTCTGCAGGTCTGCCCCATGACTCTGCCAACGCCCATGGTCTTGTTTGTGTCTATGAACATCTCTGTGACCCTGTCCCTTCTTCCTGGCCAATTGATACATCTTCTTCCTGGAGGATGGAAGAGGCTTGACTTTTTGGAACAGAACAGTTCCCATTGGTTGTAGCCTTCCATCTTTCAGCTAGCACTTTGGAACCCAAATAGCACAGGGCTGCTGACTGCTGGGGAAAGAAGGCTGGCTGAAATAAGCCTCGCTTCCAACAGGGAGGAAGGCCAGCCGGCTTCCCAGCTGAGATGCTTGAAAGATCAAGAACAGGGCTTCCCTGCTGGCTCCCATCCGCTGTGGGGAATGCCTGAGTCCAGAGAGCAGCCTGCAGCCAGACGCACTCCCTAGGCCAAGGATGGAGACAGACTGTCCAAGGACAGGTACTTTATCTGAGACCTCAGCCTTGAGAACCGGAGTGCAACCATGTGAGGGTTCATTTCTCTCCCCTCCTGTATGACGTGATGTGTGTCTTTCCCCGTGTGTGCTTCCTTACACAAGGAGGGCATGGTCTGTGCGTGTGAGTGGGCCTGGTATCTGGATGGCAGTTCACCCCCATCCTGACCAGTCTGGCCCTCTTCCCTGGGGTTGCCAAGCAACCCCACCCCCACCCCAGGGGCTGGGACTGGCCCTAGTAGCCAAAGATGCTCTCTGGGACCATGATGACCTCTGACTCAGCTGAGAGCCGACCACTGGCCTTGAAGATAAGGTCATTTGGTTTTTTTTGTGGAAAAGTATGCTTAGACTCCAAGAAAATAATCCCAACGCTCACAGCAGGGGTGCGGCGCGCCTCTCGCTCGGCGGCATCTGCTTCAGTTTTGTGCATAAATGGTTCGGGCGCTGTTTCACCTGTGCTGATTGTCACCTGAGGAGCTATTTTCGGAGGTGTCAGGAGTTTTCTGAAAATCTAGAGCTTTGTTCTATATTTAAAAAAAAAAAAACAACTTTGCTTTGGAGAGATGAGGAAATTGGCATGAATCACGACTGTGTTGGGGGCGGGATTAGAGGAATCCTCGTTCAGTTTGCAATTATACTGCCTGGTATCTGAGGGGCCCAGGCTGTCTGGGAATATGAGGGATAGTTAGCTTTTCTTCTGTTTCTATCCTCAGCTTTCATGCTAATGCTTCATAGTTGGCCAGCATTTACCCCCAGAGGCTTTCTCCATCTTCCTCTCGGCCTACCCCCCTCCATCTATGACTCCCATACCACCAGCATAGCAGCAGATATTTTTTTTGTCCTGGTACACACTTAGGAAACAGTTTCATCTTCCAGGCCAACTGTTGGAAGTGACTGCTTAGAAGGCTCATGGGAGCCTATAGTTGAATTCAGTGGGAATTCTGTGATCGATTAGTAATGCCTGCTGGGGACTCAGCATGGAGGTGGCTCTGTGTGTGCAACCTCTGAACCGCACATGAGTGTGATGAGAATGAGAAAAAGATGTATTTCCTAGGCCTAGAGGTATTCTTACTTATCCTCCATGCTTTCTTTCCTGGTGTCTTGGTTGAGGTGATTAAACCCTGACCAAAACAAACCTGGGGAGGAAAGGGTTTACTTGGCCTACTCTTCCTGATCACAGTCTATCACTGAGAGAAGTCAAGGAAGGAACTCAAGATAGAAACCAAATCAGAAGGCCGGGCGGTGGTGGCGCACGCCTTTAATCCCAGCACTCGGGAGGCAGAGGCAGGTGGGTCTCTGTGAGTTCGAGACCAGCTTGGTCTACAAAGTGAGTCCAGGACAGCCAAGGCTACACAGAGAAACCCTGTCTCAAAAAAAAAAGAAAGAAAGAAAGAAAAGAAAGAAAGAAAGAAAAAAAAGAAAAAGAAAAAGAAAGAAAGAAACCAAATCAGAGACCTCTCACTGGCTTGTTCCTCAAGGCTTGCTCGGCCACCTTTCTCAGATATCTTTCTTATAAAGCCCAGGACCACCTGCCCAGGCGTGGCACTGCCCACAGTGATCTGGGCCCTCCCACATCAATCAGCAATCAAGAAAATTCCCTTCAGACATTCCTACAGGCCAATCTGATGGAGACAATTCCCCAATTAAGATTATGTTTTAGGTGGGTGGTGGTAGTACAAGCCTTAATCCCAGCACTTGGGAGGCAGAGGCAGAGGGATCCTTGTGAGTTCAATTCCAGCCTAGTCTACAGAGCGAGTTCAAGGACAGCCAGGGCTAAATAGAGAAACCCTGTCTCAAAAAGCAAAACAACACAAAAAATATTACCTCTTACCAGAGGTCTAGGTTTGTGCCAAAACCTACATTGACAAAAACTAGCTATGACGCCTACCTTGTTATGATTTTTTTTTTAAACAGTACTTGGATTCTTTAAAGTGTTGTCCATAAATGAATACTTGATTTCCATATAGAGGGGTCTGTGAGGGGGTGGCCTGGCCTGCCACCCCGTGACATCTCAGGTATTCGCTGTCCTCAAAGTCCAGAGCAGAAGAGGGCAAGGAGGCTGGGCAAGACTGCTGATCAGATCTCTGGTCTTCCCAAGATAACAGCAGGAACATTCTGAGGCCTCGTACCAGAAGGGAGTCTGGGCTCCACCATTTCTGGACAGAAGGACTTCTTTCCCTCGAGGACACATAGCATTCCCCCAGCAGGGACGGCTGTCTGTCCAGTTCTCTCCACATGCACATTTCACAGGGGCTAGAAGGAACTGGAGACGCACACTGGCCCCCACGGGCCTGGAGGATGTTTCAGAGCCAGCGTCTTTAGCACAGGGACGTGCAGAGCACAGCCTTGTCTCCAGGTCTGTGAATCTGCTGCTGACTCAGCTGGTTTGCCGTGACCTCCCCTCTGAAGTCTCAGCTACCAGCCCACGGTGGCCCTGAGGTCGCCATCAAGCAGGATAATATCCTGGGTGAGCTTCCAAAAAGCCTTAGGGTTGACATCTTTTTGCATAGGGAGCCTGGCCTGGGTGTCCCTGGGGATCTCAGAGGGCAGAGAAAGTGCCAAAAGTCTCTGTGGCCATGGCTCGTACTATGATGAAGGCTGTGTGGGATGCCCACCCAGAAGCCCCTCCCACACTCAGCTGGGGGGCCAAGAGGTTAGCTAGCTACTGCTCCTTGTCACCGTGTGACGACGACAGACATAAAACTGCCGACCAGGTCCTGAGAAGGAACGTGTCTAGCATCCACCACTGTGTAGTGTGAAAGGCCACAGAAAAAACAAGGCCTATGGCCCTGGACCAGGATGCTGGATTATCTTGGTGTGTCCAAGGCTGCTCAGATGCCTGTCTGTGCCTGTCAGCCTCCACACTGGAAGGCTTCTCCGGCAGACTCATTGCATACATACCTGCCCCGATCTCCCCTCATCTCTTCCGGTGCCTTTCCTGTGCCCTCTGTTCCTAGCGATAGGGGTTTTCCCCACCCCCTCTCTTCTGGCATGTTCTGTGATCGAGGGTGGGGGATGGGTAGTCCTGCCAATGGACATGAGTCACCTGCGGAGGCTGGCCATCGTTGCCAGGATTCCGCCACAGCAACAGCTTGCTGAGCACAGGCTCCAGAGTGGCCCAGGACAGACGGCTGGTGGCCAAGGCTTGCTCACTGTTCACTGTTGGATGCTGAGTGGAATCTAGGTATAGCTCAGGCTGGGCCGGTCTCCACCTCGGCCAATGGGCCAAGATGCCTGTGCATTTCCCCTACGTGCATGAGGGCATCTCCCTGTGTAGGGTCTTTGCAGGTCTGGAGAAGGCCAACTCCAACTGTTCAGAATATGTGGCCTTCTGAGGAGAGGGGCATTTGGCCTGAACATGGCACATGAGAGTAACTAGACAGTTAGGAGGGGAATCCCCTTCATCACGCTGCCGGTACCAGGGGATGGTTTTGCTTGGTCTGGCGTACACATCAATAGGCTATGATTCAGAACACTCTGGGGTTTAAAGAGAAAGGGAACAAGAATCCCAGAGCTCCCACCCGCTCTCTTGCTTCTCCTGCCGCCAGCCCCTTTCATCGGCTGGTGTATCTGTTACAGTTGGCAATGCCCACGCTGATATGTTACTACTAAGTTAATAGTATGTAACTAAAACCGCTTTAGCGATATATTTTATTATTTAAGTGTGTGTGTGTGTGTGTGTGTGTGTGCCTGAAGAGGGTGTTGGTTCCCCCAGAGCTGGAATAATTATGGGCAGTTGTGAGCTGCCCAGTGGGGGTCTGAGAAACAAGCTCAGGTCCTCTGTAAGGAGCAGATGCCCTGAGCCACCTCCCCACCGACAACTTAACTACAGTTAAATATAGGTCAGAAGTCCCTCGTTGACATGAGGCTTCCATGTGGCGGTGTATGTTACATGGGCTTACAGAGATTTATAATGCTTACGGTCTGCTATTATAGCATCAACCCGAATGGGTTCCAGGCCTCAAACGGCCCCTGTCTCCTGCTGCCCATCCCTTTCCTAACTTCTTAGCCACCATGGATCTTTTCGGACCTCCACACTTGTGCCTTTTCCCAGTTCACGGAGGGCATTCCCAGCCACTTGGAGCCCAGCTTCTTTTACGTCTAGGACCTTATGGTGTTGAGACTTCCCATCTCCTGGTAGCCTCACAGCCTATTTGCTTTCACTGCTGTGTGATAGCTACTCTGTGACACCACTTACCAGCCGCCTGTGAAGGGCGTTTTCGTGGTACCCAGGTCTCAGCCGCTGATGACCAGCTTCTATAGATGCTGTGCTGAAGGTCTGTCTTCAACTCTTTGATATGCAGCAAGGGGCGCTCTGGCTTGACCCCTGCAGTGGTGCCCGAGCTTACAGTAGGCTTCACCTCAACAGCTCCGCTGAGATGGGTCTGGCTGTAAGGCTGCGCTCCAGAGCGCTCCGAACGGGGAAGATCCAAGACCGCTGTCCCGTTGCACCCTTCTCTGGGGTTCAACATGGAATCCTGTCTCCCCGCTGCCGTGAGATTTGAACCCTCCTAGCAGCAAATGTCCTTTTTTTTTTTCTTTTTTCCCTACTCCTTCTTCCCTCTCTGTTCTTTCCCAACAGAAGCTGAAAGGATAAGTGTGGAGAAGACGGAGGAAGGATTCAGGTTTATGGAATTCAGCACTACAAACAACTGTAGCTCTGTTCTCCTTTTCAATGTTCTAAGCTGACATTAACAAAAGGCGCATGGTCATCTGTCCCCAAGCTGAGTGGGCAGCGTGCCCAATTCCCTACTAGTGTCTCCAGGGTCCACAGATGAGACTCAGAGAGCGTGACTCAGAGAACTTAAGGCACCAAACGGTGTTGCTACATGTAGCCATGACAACCCAAGTAGCTACATCAGGGCCCCCCAAGCTAGGCTGTAGACCAGGAGAGCAAAATAACTGCCTTTGTCTATGGCTAGTCAGCCTCGGTGCTATACAGGCAGGCTTTGTGCTGTTCGGCCGGGATGCTGCCCAGTCCATGAAAAAAGTCAGACAGACGGGCGCGGACAGACGGACATAAGAGCTGGCAGGAACAGGAGCACCCGATGCCCTCCAGGGCAGGCTCTCCTTTGATGAAGGACTTGTCAGATCATATAACTGTCCCTAATTCCTTTCTCCTGCGTGCTGGCTACTTCTGCCCGGGCACAGTTGGGGGCTAACAGTCCTGGAGTGACAGGATTCTCCCCTTTGTGATCTAGAGTGTCTCAGGCAGAAGCGCCAACAGCATCCTAAGGGGGAGCAAAGTCCTATGTGTTACAGAAATGTGTTGTCCCTGGCCCACCCACTGACTACCAAGAGTGGCCTTTGTCAGTGGCACAGAAATGAAACCCCTGTGGAGTTCAAATGACCTCTGCAAGGTGCGCTGCCTGTAGGAAGAAACCCTGGCTGGAAAGGGGGAGGGGAAGGTGGGGGGTGCGGGGGGGGGTGGTCTTCTGGTTAGACTCTCCTAGTGGAAGGCAGCAAGCCAGCCATACCCCACACCTCCTCCCTTCCTTCCAGCTTTAGGCTTTTTTTTCACCTGTCCTCCCCCATCCCCAACACACACACACACATACACACACACACACACACACACACACACACACACACACACACACACACTGAGTAACTCCTGCTTCTCATTTCTGGGACCCTGTCAGTCTATAAAGTGAACCCAGAGAGCTTCAGGGTGCCCCCTGCAAGCTGGTGACCCTTCTAGGAACTGTTTGGTCCTTTCTGCGGGTCACTTATCTCAGCATCTTTTCTTCCCAATTGCCTTCAACAGCCGGGCTCATGCTGCGTTAACCCTGCCGAGTTACACTTGTGTCTGTGTTGGCCCGAAACACCTCCCGCAGGGTGGTGCCAGGGCGTCCTGGACCTTGGGAAGCGGAGGGAAGAAATGTGTTTGTCGCTCACTTGGGAAATAGAGCAGAGTTCAGGGACTATTTGCACAACTACAAGGAGTTGTAAGCCCCTGGCCAGATGGGATCTCTACACCTGGGCTAGCCACGGAGAAGGGAGTAGACCCAGCTAGCTTGGGGCTACCTGTAGGCTAACTCTGCTGGCCGGTGTCGGGCTCAGAAGATGATTTGGACCCCCACAGGCCAGGGAGGCTGAGATGTCCCAGTGGACCACCCAGATGGGGAAGGGACTCATAGCATCCCTGTGGACCTTGCAGAGCGGCAAAGGCTTCCACAAACGGCAGCAGCAACGTACTCTGTAGCAGCAGGGACAGACGAATAATGCCACCGTCACAGCAGCAGCCAGAGAGGGTCCCCTCATTTTTTTTCCCCATACAGGTGACGCCAGATCCTTGCCTTTGACACAGGAAAGAATTTCAGGGTGAGCCAGGATGAAGCAGAACTGGGGTTCTTAAAGGCATTTTAAAATAGATTTTTAAGCACTACAGTTAGGCGAAGGGTGCTCACGAAGCAAGACGCATCTGAGAACAGGGGTGCGGCTTCTCCGAGAGAGAGCCCCTTCATTGTTTTCACAGTAGTCCTGTGTAGGGTCTGGGTGGTTTTGAGGTTGTTACCGTCAAAGGGTGGCTAAGGCACCAGGGTGAGGTCATGGGTGGTTCCCGAGGACAAGATCACACTTGATAAAGGAACAGTGAAGATCATAGGGCTGTAGGAAGAAGGAAGGCGGTGGCCAGGAAAAGTCTAGATCACAGGGCTGCCGGCACTGTAAACAGTCTGCTTCGAGATTCCCAGAAAATGGAAGAGTAGTGCAGTCCTGCCCGGAGTCACACATGTCCAGGCCTTAAGCCTGGCTCGCTGCTCTATTTACTTGTTATATGCCTTCCCAGCAGATGTTGGTCATCGCTCCCAAATGCTTGCTTCTCACCTAGCTGGGGAGAAGCCTCATTCTCTGCCTGTTTCAGGCTCCAAGGCCCTGGACGCCATGGCTGGTACTATAGCACTGACCTCCTGACCCCACATTAGGCTGCTGTTCTTCATCCTTCTAGGACCCTTGAGGTCTGAACCAGCCGCAGCCAGCTGGCACGGGCTTTCAGAGTACTCATCATGGTACAGTGCCTTGGCCATTTCCGAGCTCGGTCATCCCTGGTAGAGCCTGTTGGTGACTCAGCATCTGGGGACTGCAGCCAGCCCTGATACCTTGCAGTTCCAGGAACCCAGATGGGGGTGGAGGGGATTGGGGGGAGAGGCCCCCCTCAGGAAGAGGAAGCTTGACTCAGGACCCATCCCAGGTCTTTGATAAGCGTGACTGTACGGAAGAGATCCAAAGATGGGCTCCCTCCTGGCAGAGAAGGGAAGGTGTGGCCCAGATCTTGCAGATAGGCCTTGCCAAGAACCCTTCTTGCCCCAAGACACACACACACACACACACACACACACACACACACACACACACACCTCTGTACCCTGGCAAGTACTGAGCTGTGATGTCAGGCCTCTGTACTGTGTGCTCCGAGGAGCAGCATCAGCGAGCAGCATTGTGAGCTGGGATGCTGAGTGGCTGAAGGGTAGAGCAAGGAGAAGGGTGATATGTCTCAGCTCACACATGTGGCCTTAGGAATAGAACAGGTGTCTCAGTGGGACAGGGTGGGTCTCCCGCAAGCACCTCTCTGGCTTTCTCATTAGTCAGTTTTCATCTTGTTTACCTTGGGAGCTTTCCAGCACATCAGGGTGCACCACATCTTTTTGCAATCGGGTCAACTCTCTGCCGGCCTTGTGTCTGTGATGTCAGTTTTAGGGATTTTTAATTAATTAATTAATTAACTAATTAGTCTAAACAGCTCAGAGTACACTTTGCTAAGCAGCTTTTTATAAATCCGAGACTACAGGGAATGAGGTCTGGGCTGTGAGAGGGAGAGAGGGACTGGGAACCCCCAGATGGTCCATGTGTGTGAGCCAAGTGGGACCCATCACTGGCCCTGGCACTAATGAGCATCCAGTAGCTCAGGGAAGTCAAAGGCCGTGCCTGCACATATGTGGTAAGAAGTGGCGGAGGGGAAGCATCTAGCTGGGCTTAGAAAACTGGATGGAACATTTGAGCTCGTGTACTTAGGCAACCTGGACAGATAGATGCCCCTGAGAAGAAAGAACATCAAGACTGAGAGCCTCGGTAGACCTGGCGGGAACTCCCTGGTGCTTCAACTGCGACTCCCGTCTTGGGGGGGGGTCCCTCTTCTGTTTAAAGAACCTGGTCACACACTAGTCAGACTGGCTCTCGTGGGATACACTTTGGCCTCCTTGGAGCATCCCAAATGAGCCAAGATTGAGAAAATAAAAACAGGCAGGCCAGTTCCATAGCCCACCTAGAGAAGAGCCCCTGTGTCATAATTTTCTCTGTCAGGTGAGACAATTTTAGCAGCCATTTGGATTTCTACTCAACACTAGGTTGTATCTGTGGCTGGTCAGCCTAGTCATTCCACAGGCTGGCTTCGCGCCTGCAACCCAAATGCTTTGAGCGTGAGCAAACCATCAGATAGACGGGCACACGCAGCTAGACACAGCACGGTGAGAAGACAGGGCCAGGAGCACTCTGGCTCCATGGGAGGCAGGTCAGTCGCCTCATGCCCCCTTGAGCTCTTTTGGGGACCATTTCTCGTATTCGTTGTGATGGCTTTTAAGAACTGGAAGGGGGGGGATCTAGGAAGAGGACCAGGTGGGCTGTGAGCGATGTGCCTCTTGTCCCCCATCTCTCCAACACCTAATTGGCCATAGTAATAGACACTCGGTCACCACCTGAGTGAATGAATGAATGAATGAATGAATGGTCAGAACTCAAGTGTACTCCATTTCCCCCGAAATCTGAATAAGAAAGAAAACCTAAAGATGTAAAATGAAAAATATCTAAGCAGAGAATTATGGGAAAGCAGGTTTCTGGGCTACCCCTCTATAGGCTCCCCATCGTCACCTCCAGCTCCCTTCCCAATAGGGGACAGCTCAGTCCATCCAATGTGGGCACCAGACGGACGTCAGGCCAAGCACGGGATAGTAGACACAGTATCCTGGGACAGACGGATGCGTGGGAAAATCTCAAGCCACGAGGTGGAACAGGAGTGAGCCGGGAAAGGCATGCTTGTGTTTCTCACGGGTGAGATGGACTCAGAGGCAGCCATGATTTCCACAGAGGGGCGAGGTGTGCCAACATGAGAGAGCGGCACTCTAGACAACGTTCCCTGTCCATGTGCATACACCATTCACACGTATGTCAGGGCATGACGTGACGCTTTGAAGCAAGCTGCGGCTGTGGTGAGGGTGATGAGCACCCTACGCAGCTATCGATCAGTGCAGTCAGGTGTGGCGGGGCGGGGCCAGCCTGCGTTCTCAGCGCTAGGGAAGTGGAGGCAGGCGGAGAAGGAGTTCCAGGTCGTCCTTGGCTACTTAGTAAGCTGAAGGTCACTCGGTGTCCCTGCAGGCTTCTGATAAGTCCTGCGTTGCAATGGCTTTGTCCAGGAGATGGAATATGTGACCTTTCACAGTGAAGGAAGAGGCTTCCACGGTTACACAGAGGTCAGAGTTGCAAGGACCCCAAGCTTTGTGCTGAGTGAGAGCCATGGGGTGCATGGCTGCAGCTGCGGTAGGCAGTGGGTGTCTAAGTGCTAAAGAGGTAGAGGCGCAACATCTGAGGCCTGGTGGCTCTGTGTGTGTGTGTGGGGGGGGGTGTTTGGAGACTTGGGGGAGAACCTTGTTGTTCCTTTGGGAGAGGCTGGCCTCAAACTTACAATGACCTAGAAGGGGGATGTTCCTCCTTCACCCTCCTGTACCACAGACATGCACCACCATGCCAGGCTTTTCAGGCTACGTGTTTTAAATCTTGCTCAGGACTCCAGCCTGGGTTGTGAGTTGGGGAAGGAACCGGTCCAGAGCGCTGGCTCCCCTGCCCTCCCCCCCCCCCCCCAATAGCTCAGGCAGCCAGAGAGCCAGAGTGAGGGCAGAAAGGCCTCAGAAGAACCGGTTTGGCAACTGCTGTGCTGCCTAGAGAGGTGCTGAGGCCTGGACTGGGGAGGCCCGGGATCCAGGGATGGATGAAGTCCCTGCGGGGCTGGCTGTGTAGGAGGGCTTGGTTTGGAGGGAGGAGCCCGACCTGGTCCTCAGCCCTGCCCAGAACAGAAGGAGGCGGAGGAGGACTTGAGTTTATTTTTGACCTTGTGACTTGGGGAGCAGGCCCTGTTGGAGGGTGAGGCTGGAGATGGTGTTTGGGGCGGGAGTCAGGACAAGTGTCTGGGATGGTCTTGGTGACATGAGCAGCTTACAATGTCTGCCTGTGCCCAGTGTGATAGTGGGAAATGCAGCCCTCGCCCCATGTGCCTCAGATGTTTAGAGGGGAAAAACCACACATCTCAGATTTCCTTTGTATTTTAACTTTTAATCGTGTGTGTGTGTGTGTGTGTGTGTGTGTGTGTGTGTGTGTGTGTGTAGGAACCCAGATGCTATTGAATCCCCTGGAGCTGGAGTTACAGGATACTGTGAGCCACCTGATGTGGGTGATGGGAACAGAACTCAGTGCCTCTGAAAGCAGTACCGGTTCTTAACTGCTGTGCCATCTCCACACCCACACCTTCTCCATCTTCCTTTCCCCCCCCTCCCTTTTTCCCTCCCTCCTTCCTGATGCCTTTCATCCCCCACCTAGCCTGACCCTCTTTCTCTTCTTTCTATGTGTTTGTTCAATGTTTGATTCATTAACATAAATGGTCTGTGACTTTTTAAAATCCTACAAGCAAGATCAGTGCCCTGGGGGACCAGTGGGCTTTAGCAGACTCTGGGTCTCGAGTGGTCCTTTTGTTGACCTTGGGTGGTCTTTTCTGGGAGTCCTGAGGGAGAGTCCGGTGAGCAACTGTTGCTCCTCCTCTGAATTCTGGGGAGCCCTGGTGTGTGAAGAAGCAACATCGGGTTGAAGCAGGCCGGTTGCCAGGGCCAGTGGGCATACATTGCTCTAAGGAACGGACCCACCCACACCTTTGCCATAGTCCTCTGAGGAGATCCTTTTCTTGTTTGACAGAGGGACTCCACAGCTTAGCAAGCTTAGAATGTGTCAAAGTCTCTTAGACACAAAAGCAGGTCTGTGGCAAAGTCAGGGCATAGCAGAATCAGAATTCAGAAACGCCAAAGGCTGCGATGCCCAACCCCTTTGTCACTCTCTGCCTCCCTGTCCCTGAGGGTCTCTTCTAGACCTAGAAGGATGTGGAAAATTCCTATGTGCTTTTCAAGTGATGCTGGAGGGTAGGCTGTGGCACCATCGACATACTGTCACCAAAAGGTCACCAGAAGATTAGACTCACCAATATGAAATCAGCTGCTTAAGGGGACCCCAGAAGTCAGTAGGACAGGCAGCCATGGGACCCAAGCTCACTGGCTCTTATGGGTCCTGACTTCCAGATGGATTACTATACTTTTTCGGACCATAAGATGTACTTCTCCCCCCCCCAAAAAAAAGTGGTGGGGGGATTAGGGTGTACCTTATGGTCTGATGACTGTTTTTACTGTTTTTCTTGTTTTACTGATCTAAAAACTGGGTGCGTCTTATGGTCAGGTGTGTCTTATTGTCTGAAAAATATGGTAATAAACCATCAAGTCTGTACTGAAGATAGAGTAGTGCCCTGATTCAATGTGTCGGCCAGAGAAGATAGTTTGTATAATTCCATGGGAAAATGGAAGATAAAATTTCATAAAAGCACCGCTTGCTGAGACTGTTGTGCAGGCAGTCGTGACTGACCCAGTTCCAGGCAGAGGACTTACTCAGAAGGGGTCATGGTCAGTTGTGCCCAGCTGGTTGGCTGAGAAGGTGGACAGCCCTCTGTCTTCACAGCTGGCTGTAATCTAGGGACTTGGCCAGCTGAGACAGGAGGATTGTTGTGGAGTCAAGACCTGCCTGAACTATATGGCAGAAAGGGGGGAGGACCAGGAGAAAGAGGAAACGGAGAAGAGGAACGTGCGAAAGAAAACACATCCCTAGACTAGCCTCGGCTCTGGGCTCTTGTCTGCCTGCATTCCCCCAACCTACTGAGAATGCCTGGCCTTAGCCAAAAAGGAAAGGGACGGGATTGGGGGGGGGGGGTTGTTTTTTCTTTTGAGACATGGTCTCAAGTGGCCAAGCTGTCTTTGAACTCCCTAAGAAGCTGAGGATGGCCTTGAACTTCTGATGCTGTTACCCCCACTTCCTGACGCTGGGGTTACAGGTATGTGCTACCACACCTGGTTTTACCTAGTGCTTGGGATGGAGCCTACAGCCCGGCACTATGCTGGCACCTTCTCACCTCCAAAACAGGAGCATCATACAGGCTGTGTGTCCCTAGACTGAAGGCCTGAAGTCCAAAGTCTGAACAGTTTTAAATGCCCGTGTGAGGCTCCAAGTGGAAGATTCCACATCTGACCTTCTGGGTGGAGTGGGTCACCATCACCAGGCAGACACCTTCAAATCACTGAACCAAATGACACTGAGCCTATTCATAGGACATACATATGACACAAATTAATCTTCTGTTTAGACTTTGCTCTGGTTCCCAAGATATCTCAACATCTACATGCAAATATTCCAAAATAAAATTCCAAAATTAAAAAAATACATACATACACACACTAAATATATATATATTGTGTGTGTGTGTGTGAGGCTAAGGAGATTGTTTGGTCATTAAAGTGGTTGCCCTGCAATCATGAGGACCTGAGTTTGACCCCCAGAGCCCATGGAAAAAGCCAGGTCTAATGGTGTGCAGTTGTATCCCAGCATAGGGAGGTGGAGACAGGCCGATCCCTGGGGTTCACTGGAGTTCCAGGCCAGGCAAACACTCTGTGTCCATACAAACTAACAAGCTGGAGAGATGGCTCAGAAGTTAAGAGCACCTGCTGCTCTTCCAGAGGCCCTGGGTTCCGTTCCTAGGACCCACATGGCAGCTCACAACCATCCATATAGTTTATGCTGTATGAGGACCCACCTCCTGACCCAGCACCAGCCCCTGCCTGTGAGTTTCCCACCAAATTCTCTTCCTGGATGTCAAAGTCCTACTTGTGGTTTGCAAGACCGCTCTGGAGGTACAGTGCCTACGGAAAGATCCCTCTGTCCTGTGGAACCATCTGTCTAAGTGACTCATTCTTGGGTCTCTTCTCTTTCCAAACACCTTGCCTCACTGTCCCCGGAGTTCTCTCTGTCCTGTTTGGCCAGTTCCTCCAAGGTTCCTCGGCAGCTTTGCCTGATGTCCTGGGCAGCTGGTGCACGGCACCTCTGGGAGCAGGGCCAAGTGTGAACTGATGCCTCTTCCCAGGAAAGACAGGGGAATTGGTAAGGCAAGATGCTTACTGCTCTGTGCTGGCAGGGCCTAGGGTCTGAGTCACCCATCCAAAGGTGTTCTTGTGCCGCTGGAAGCCCTGGAAACCTTGTGTCGAGCTACATGGTCTCACTGGGGGGCTAGTCACATCTTCCTTGGTTCCTCCTCTGTCCCTCATCGTTCTCCACTTCAGATAACATAGAGGAAGAAGGGGAGGCTAGTAGCCACCCCCGACACTGCTCATGTATCCTTCTGCCCCACTCTACCCACCTCCTGCCAATCACCCCCACCTGTGCTGTTCTTTTTTTTTTTTAAGATTTATTTATTTTATTTATTGCATATGAGTGCTTTATCTGCAGAAGAGGGCATCAGATTACATTATAGGTGGTTGTGAGCCACCATGTGGTTGCTGGGAATTGAACTCAGGACCTCTGGAAGAGCAGGCGACGCTCTTAACCACTGAGCCATCTCTCCAGCCCCCCCATGCAGTTCTTGAACCCTGAGCATCTGCACCCGAAGGCACCTGCTGTGACCATGATCCACATCTTTTCTTGACCCCAGAACCTCGCCCAACCTTGCCCTTCCCTCTGAAACCAAGCAAAGAGGCCCAAACACGGATGAGATGTAGAGCTCTTGGCTATGTTCCCACTGAGCCACTCAGCGGAGGAGGTAGGAGCCTAGGAGCAGACACAGACTGCAACAGAGGGCAGGACATGCTCACCTCTGCTGGGGGCAGCCAGGAACCTGAAGCATACACTTCGGTTGTGTGTGGCTTTCCCCTTAACACCACCCCACTGCCCACCTTTTCTTTCTGAAGCCTGCAGTTGGGGTTTCCCACTTTGGAGCTGTTTTAGACAAACCTGAGAAACAGCCTTGAAAGGATGCCTGTCCCCGAGGGAGGAGTGCTGGCCCCGTGGTGGCCTTACAGGCTGCCTTCCCACCCTCAGGATCAGTGCCAGGTGGCTTTGACACTCACCCTAGAGGGACCCACGGCTCCTGCCTGCTGCCGAATCTGAGCCCGAGTCTGGGCTGTATCTTTCTGAACCCTGGTGGTGACAGCCAGCTCTGCGGTGGCCCCTTGGCTTCTCAGAGCCTTGTGTCTGCCAAGGCCGCATGTTCCTAGAAGGCCTTCCGACACCAGGCCACATGCAGGGGCTGCTGGCTCCCCAGCATTTGCAGGTGGAGAAACCCTCGGGCCTGGCTTATGGGGAAACTGAGGGCAAGGAGAAAAATCCCAGGAGGTGAGGTTGTGGCCTCTGAAAGACCTCTGGGCCTGCCAGGTTTGTTAGGCCAGGAGGGTCATACCAGGTGGATACACACCTGCTGGTGTGGCATGACCAGCCAGGGCACATTTACTCAACAGCATCTTGCACACTGCAAGGGAACAGACTCAAGTCTCAATTTACGATAGGAGATTTGGGCAGATTTCTGAATCTTTCTAAGCCTCTGTTTCCTGGGCATCCCCAGGGGCAGGGGACCTGGGAGAAACCTGCATCTAGGGTTGTGAGAAGGATGCAGTAAGAATGTCTGCAGAAACCTGTGCAGGTTGTGGACCGCTGGTACCCCACCTGAGAAGAGAGCCAGAACTAGGGCATCATGGGAACTGAGGGTTCTAGAATCATAAATAAAAACAAAGTGTTGTTCATTCCTCAGAGGAGCATGTGTTCTCTGTAGCCTGTTAATTAGTGCCTGCAATGCCTTTGTGAGTTTGGCAATCGACAGCTGACAGGTGAGAAGCAGAAGAGAAACAGGGGCTTTATGCCAGGTGGGGGACTGGCCCCAGCACACACACGCTGGCTCCTGACTTTGCTCTGGAAGCTGGCAGGGCCAGGCTGGGGGCTGGGTTTGTGCTATTTGCCCTGGCAAGCAGGGTTCAGGCAGGGGAGGCAGTGTAAGAATCACTCAGTGGTTTGGGGACAGTTGCTGACAGGCTGGTCATGCTCCTTGTCCTGAGGTATGCCAGGCATCTCCATGTCAGCCTTGACTGATTACGGGTCACTGACTGGCTTCAGCCCAGGGTGGTTTGTGGCAGTGCCCACAGCGTCAGGACGGGACTATTCCACATGTCTGAGGGCGCAACCCCCAACCTTGTCTGGCTCTGGCAGGAACGGAACCCTGGGTGTGTGCGTGGCAGATGCCCCTTTGAAATATGTCTAGGGAATCCTATGAGCATGTGGACTGTAGGGAGGAAACGCTTCCTCTGAGAAACAGGAACCCACTGTTGCATCCTCATGGGTCCTGTGGTAGAGAGGGGTGGACAAGACCTATCTTGATTTCTGCAATGGCTTAGGAAATCAGCCTTCTAGAACAGTCTGCCTGAGGCTCAGCCTTCTCTGCAGGGCTGCCCGAGGCATCCCTCCGCCTTTCAGTTTCGGGCAAAACTTGCAAGAGCTTCCTTTTTTTTTTTTTTTTAAATGAGAACTTACTGCTCAGTTTCCAAACACTTCCACTACTGTAACAGGAGGGCACGTATGGGTCACCTGTTGGCAGAGGTGGCTTTGTGGGTCACAGAGAGGCCCTGCCTGTGGGTTTGACACTGGGCTGTTTTGGAATCCTCGTGACTACATTAGGATCTGTGTCTCGTGAGGGAAGTCGATGGGAGCCTTGATTCCCAGGGTCGCACCTGCTGCCATCACTGGGCTGCTGTCTATGGGTCATTGTCCCTACCATACTCCGTACCTAATGGGGCCCTGGACAAACCTGAATACCCACCCCCCATGGCCTCCCAAGGAAGAGTGAGGTGACAGTTCTCCCCATCTGTCCTCAGCCAGGCTCCTCAGCCATCCTGGAGGTGGTGGTGCAATGCTCTGAGGCCACCCTCCTCCTTGGCTAGGGACAGCCAAGCCCAAGGAAGCTGACATACCTTCTAGACCCCAGCTGTGTCTCTTCAGCACAGCTTCAGCTAGAGGAAAGTCTAACCGTCACACAGGGGCCCCTGTGTGAGTATGGGAGGGGCAGACCTTGACCCATGAGTACCCTCACCCACAAAAGACAGCAACAGCACACCTGGGGGGGGGGGGCGGGGAACCTCCACAACAGGTGGAAAGAGATGACAGCCAGAGGAATACACTCAGAGTTCCCTCTGCTCCCTCCCGTATTTCTCCCGGTCTCAGCCTAAGTGGCCCCTCTCTCATTTTGCACTGGGCCCCTATTTCATCTTGCACTGGGCCCCTCAAATAAGGTAATCAGACACATCTGCTGGCCCCTTCATGAAGTTCTGAAGTCTTTGCCTTCCAGAGCGCCTGACCTCCAAGGAGGTCCCTTCCTGAGGAGATACTTAACCATCGTCTCTGCTTCCCTCACAGGTATCGTGTTAGCCGTTGGCCAGGCTCTGGAGAACAGCACATCTCCCCGGAGCGGTGAGTCCATCCTTCCTGGGTGTGCATGGATGGGGTGTGGGTCCTGCCTCCTATTTGGAGAGCTCCCTCCCCAGGGGACACTTGGCTGTCCTTGAACCCCCTGAGTCTCCTCCAGGCAGGCAGAGGAGAACCTACCGGAGGGCCTTCCCCATGGGCTGTGCACACTCCCCTCAGGTGCTGCCCATTCACAGAGCCTTTCGCCTGGTTAGACACCCAGAGTGGGCAGGTGAAATGGGGCCTGCAGCAGGAGCCTGAAGCACCAGCTCATGTGATAATTAGATTTCTGAAGGTCTTGTTCATTTCTGTTCTTTGCTTAGTTATACCTAGTCTGTCTATCTGTCTGTCTGTCTATCTGTCTGTCTGTCTGTCTCTCTCTCTCTCTCTCTCTCTCTCTCTCTCTCTCTCTCTCTCTCACCGATCCTGTTTCATAGGCTCCTAGCTAGTGGCTTCTGTTTGTGCACAGTAAACGGTTGTCTTAGTGATTTCGATTCCTGCTTTTTTTTTTTCTGTGTGTTGGGACAGGGGTGTGTGCGTGTTTGTGTGACAGGCACTTATCCACTGAGCCATCCAGCAAGTACCAGATGCCATAGCAACACTCACAGCCTGGACTTGGGCGAACCCGGACATGAAGCTAGGCAGGAGGTCACTTGTTCGGGTACCTACCTGACGGCAATACCTCCAGGCCGCTCTAGGAGGCTGAGATGCTGTGTATGTGGCTCTGCTCTGCCTTGCACCCTTCTAGACCAAACTAGGCACCATGCAGGCTTTGGGGCTGGGCCAGCCAGGTGGAATGGAGACCTGCTGGCTACTGACTGAGTCACTCTCTTGAGACAAGTTGGAATGGTGGCAAGTGCTGCTGTCGCCCAGTGGGAGGAGCAATCTTGGCTATGTTACCCCCTTCCAGCCTCATCTGTTCACATAGACAGAGTCTGAGTCGGCCTGCTTGAGTCTGCTCCCTCACGACCCTGGAGTGGCCGGTGCTGAGCCTCTTTGGAGTGCTGTAGGTCCACCTGGCAGACCCGAGCCTTCAGCCACAAAATGGCAGTCTCTACCCCATCTAAACCCTTACTTCCCTCTTTCCCTTCTGGGTGACCCTCTGTGGGAATGTGCCCAACATTGTGAAGCATTTAGGACTTCTGCTCCTCACACAGAGGCCCCCAAATCTAGTCAGTCCCCTGCTATGCTGACTGGGACTCTAGCAGCTGCCCATTGCCAGAGGCAAACCCTGCACTGTACAGAAAGCTCCAAGCCACTTCTCCTCGAGGGTCAAGGGAAGTGGCTCCCTGTCTGGCCTCTGGCTGCTCTCGCCTGGGTGGATGATTTAGATGCGGGACTGGTTCTTTTAGCTTTTGCACACTTCGCAATCTGGGTCCCGGCACTCAGGGGGAGGGGCCAGCAGTCAGGTTCAAACAGTGGTGACTGTGTCCTAGTGAACTCTGCATAGGTTGGGTGACTAACGAGACCTTGTCCGCCTCACTTTCTCTTCTTTTAGGTGACCTTACCAAAAGGACTTCTCAGTCTACCCCCACCCTGCTCTGCCACCCCCGGGGCTGAAATCCTGAGGTGGGGGCAGCTCAAATGTGTCTGTGCATGTTCAGGCTCGTGAGTGTGTAAGTGCACATCTGTTCACATACACGTGGAGGTCAGATGGCAGCACTGGGTATCATCCTTGGGAACATTGTCCATCTTTTTTTGAGATAGGGTCTCTCAATGGTTTAGAGCACACCAGTTAAGGTAGACCAGTTGGTCAGTAAGATCCTCTTGTCTCTGCCTCCGAGCACTTAGATTAAAAAGCACTCAAAAAATAATAAAATAAAATAAAATAAAATAAAAGCACTCAACAACATCCTTCTTTTAAAGGCAGGTTTTGGGATTTGAACTCAGATCCCTGTGGTTGAACAGCAGGCACTTTGCTGACCCAGCCCTCAGGGTTTTGTTTTGTTTTGTTTTGTTTTCCAAGACAGGGTTTCTCTGTGTTAGCTTTGACTATCCTGGACTTGCTTTGTAGACCAGGCTGACCTCGAACTCACAGGGATCCTCCTGCCTCTGCCTCCCGAGTGCTGGGATTAAAGGCGTGTGCCACCACTGCCCGGCTAAGCCCTCAGTTTTAACTTGTGATTATTTTGGTGTTCTCTTATGTTCTTATACTTATGTTTCTCCTCAGGGGAACACTGTTTTTAGAAATGTTTTCATTACATACTGAGTGACTTCAATATCTGAGCTTCCCTCCCCCATGCCTGGGTACTGGTGGGCTCATACACTAAGTTCCAGAAGGACCCACTGGGTGTCAAGATGAGGAATTTCAGAACAGTAGCAAGTGGGCATGGCTCTCCACTCTGTTGACCGGAACTAGAAGCAAATGAGTCCACGATCGGTTTTTATATATTCCCCAGTGACAAGGGCCTCTGGCACTCCGTAGAGTGAAGCTCCAGCATTACAGAGCATTGTGGAGAGAAAATTGCAGACTCCATGTGCCAACCAAGGGTGGGACACTGGCTCAGGGGAATACAGGGTTTGTCCCATGGGCCTTTTTTATGCATTGGGAAAAACACTCATGCCATTAGAGCAGACGGTTGTCCTTGGCCTTTCTTGGTAAGATCTTATTTTGTTCCTTTCCCTTAGATTCCCAAATATGGAGGGTGGAGGGTGCCAGAGGTGTGGGAAACTGGGTTGCATCAGCGAAGCCTTCTCAGGCATTTACTTTGGGTGGGACAGTCGAGAACATGGGGCCTTGGGGAGGAGGCCAGGATTCTGCAGTGGGGCCCACTTGGTTTCAGACCTTCCACGATCCTGAGCAGGTTAATCTTCAAGTGTATGCTTAGCTTAGTTTCCGCTTCTGTGGGATTGGGCTGAGAAATAGCCTGAGAATCTCCACATGCTGTCCTAATGGACAAGGAAAGGCCTTGAAGGCCTGGTAGGGAGATGGTGAGGGCGCCTTCAGGTTTTTAGGGGGCAATGTAGTCAGTGATCAATAGGTGATGTCTGCCCTGAGCTGGGATAGGGAAGTGGGGGTGTGACTGCCATGCGAGTGGACTCTCGATATCTACATCTTAAAAATTAAAGGATAAATGGATCAAAAATGACAAGCATTCTGAACAAGTACAGACTTCCTTCCCCCAAAATGTTTACAAAACAATGTTCTGTATGTTGTTTGGCGCATGTTTTTAATCCCAGCACTTGGGAGGCAGAGGCAGGTGGATATCTGTGAGTTCGAGGCCAGCCTGGCCTACAACATGAATCTAGGACAGCCAGGGCTACACAGAGAAACTTTGTCTCGAAAAACAAAACAAAACAACAACAACAGTATAGCTACTGTTTATGCATTGTTTTTGTGTATTATAGTAATGATGTAGTAATTTTAAATGTACAGGAAGGGCTAGGGAGATGGTTTGGTGGAATTGTGAAAATCAGAGTTCAGATCCTCAGGACCCACACATAAAATGGACAGGCATGGTGGTTCCTGGTAATCCCAGCACTTAGGAGATGAAGACAGCTGATTCTTGGGGCCAGCTGGCTAGCTGACTAGCTGAAACAGTGAGAGACCTTGCTTCAAAAGATACAGTGAAGAACAGTGCAGGAAGACACCTGATGTCAACTTTGGGCTTGCACACACACACAAACACAAAACAACAACAACCAAAAACCTAAAAGGAATATATATGTAATGTCCATGTATAATCTACACCATTTCCTGTAAGAACTTGGGCATCTGTGGGTTTCAGTATGGACGGGTCCTTGCTGGATACAGGACAGCTACATTTGATTCTCTTGGGATGTTGCATTTCAAGGATGCCCTTGTATCCTCAGATCCTAACCCTCTGGTTGCTAGAATCCTACAAAGAACTGGCCGTCTCTGCCTGGCCCTCCAGGGCCCACCCAGCAGGTGACTACACAGTCAGTGTGCCATTTAGACCATGAACTGTCACAAGAGTGAAGCCAATGTTCTGAAGTTCTGGAACATGAACCTTCATCCTTGCTGGTTGTCTGTTTATAAAACTCACCGAGAAACATCTGCTGGAGGCAGGGGAGGGTGTTGGCACCCGCAGCTTAGTACACCGGCTACACCCTCCTCAGGAAAGAGCTCTACCCTAGCTCCTAAAGCGCTTGTGAATGCCCCTTTTAAAGGGGACAGAATGCACCCAGTCACAAAGCTGTCAGGCAGCCGCTAGCCTCGCCCTCAGCCGCACCGCACGTTCCCAGGCTCATCTGGTTCTTTTCTCATGAGACTCACTGGAGTGGCCAAATAGGTGTGGCGAGGGCCCCTCTGGGCCCCTCAGAGGCAAGTTCCGAGCCACCTGCACACTCCCCAGATCAGCTGTCTACACCTCTGACTCCTCATCCTCCCCCTTGGCCACCCATATGGCCTCGGTGTGTTTGCCAGCTTGCTTAATTTAGTACCTGGAAGACAGTTCAAAAAGGATGAACAAAGTAGCATCACTGTGGGGTTCTTTGCAGGGCATGTCGCCGTCTTCACTTGCTTGGGGAGATGGTGCCCAGGCCGGGCATCAGCGGGGGCTATGGACTCCAATGTAATGAGATGAATGTTTGGGGCTGGACTGCACAGAAGGCGGGCAGGTCAGATTAGAGGGGAAAGGCTTTGAAGGCCCTCCCTGCTTGTTTACAAAGCAGGCGGACCGGTGGGCCAGCCACAACTCTCCTCTGTATCACCTCCTTTAACAAAAGCGTTTCAGAACTTCAAACCGCTTCCCTGTCCCATTGTCTGCAGTTTTCCCACGTGTGGAGCTGAAGTCATTCTAAAATTAGAAGGCTCACGTGTCTGACCCAGGCAGGCACACGGTTCACCTGTTTCAAATCTGTGTCTCTCGCACAAGAGGCCTGCTGTGCCACGGTTCTCGATAAAACCGCACACACCTGTGTGTGGTTGCCTAGCGCTTGCCGTGGCATGAAATGACAGTCTTCCTGCCTGCCAGGGTGTGTCCCTGTTGTACTTCCTCATCTTACCTGCTTCGTATGTGTGTGTGTGTGTGTGTGTGTGTGTGTGTGTGTGTGTGTGTGTATGTGTGCGCTCTGCATGCCTGTACCTGTTCATGTGTGTGTGCAGGTGTGTACATGATTGTGTACTTGTACACATTGAGACAAGAGGCTGACACATATGGGGTGTTTTCCTTAATTGCTTACCATCTTATTTGGGTTTAGGGTTTTTTTGTTTTTTTTGGTTTTGTTTTTTGTTTTTTGTTTTTTGGCTTTTTAAAAAATATTTTTCTCTTAATTTAAGTACATGTACCTGCCTGTGTTTGTTTACTGTGTGCGTATAGGAGTTTGCAGAAGCCAGAAGAGGTGTTGAATCCCCCAGAACTTAGTTACAGGTGATTGGGAAGCCACCGCATGTGAGGGTCGGGAACTGAACCCTAACTTTAACCCCAGTCTTAACCAAGACTGTAAGCATCCTTAACTGCTGAGTTGCCTACCTTTTTTTTTTTTTTTTTAAGCAAAGTCTCTCCCTGAACCAAGAGCTTGCTGATACAGCTCTGAGTGGCTGGCCAGCAAGCACCAGGGCTCTACCTGTCTCTGCCTTCCTAGGGCAGGGATGTTCCTGGCTTTTCGCATGGGCGCTGAGGATCAGAATTCAGATCCTAGTGCTTTCACAGCAAGCCCTTTGCCAATCTGTGTCTGTTGCTTTCCAAACAAAGGCTTCTCTGGGAGAAAGCAGAACACAGAACGTGGAAATCATCTGCTCCCCGGGCTCGATGGCTAAGAGGCATTTACAGAGTGTTTCACCTCAGTTTCCTTTCAGTGAAATAAAGGGATGGGATTAAGTGGGTGACTTTTCAAACCCTGAGTTACAGAATGACCTCAGTAAGGGCATGAGCAACATTTCAAAGGCATTCATGGAATCCCTCAGAAGAAATGCATTCAGGGTGCAGTGCAAAGACCTGGGTGTCAGTCTGTGCCTTTCCCCTGCCTGAGACAGGTCTCTGTGCTTATTTCTGCTGTATGCCTGGCTAACTGGCCCATGGGCTTTCAAGGATTCTCCTGTCTCCGCCTCCCATCTCCCCCTCGCAGGAGCAGGACGGCAGATCATTTTGAATGCTCTCATCTTCATCAGGCCTTTCCAAAACCCTAACTCACAGGAGCAGTAGCTCTCTCCTCCTCTCGTGCAGATATTTTATTAATTTACACAATACATAATTAAATTATGTAAATACAATAATGAGCACAACTCACAAAACCAGGTTTGAGGACAAACACAGTGGGTACGTGGTACACACGTAATCTAACTGGTAAGAGCAGAAATAGGCTGTCAACTATGGCAGCCACCTGCCTCAGCTTGTGAGGGCCGAGGGCCTTGATCCAACTATGGCAGCAGGGGAAGAGAATGCTTGGCACTGGGTGTGCTGGGACATGTTTTAGTAGAGCGAGGATAGGAGGGCAGCCATCATCTTTGGAGGAAGCAAGGCAAGTGATAAAATCCATAGAATTTCAGACTCTAGGCCTGCAGCCGCCTCACCGTCTTGTTTTTAGTGTGTTAACATTCACTTTACACACATCGTTGAGAACGTTCCGTGCACCAGGCATTCGCTGAATCCGGCCCTGAAGAGAACTAAGTGTGATCCCTGTCAAAGAAGGGATGATGATTGGTCTGGTCTGGTTTTGTTTGGTCTTTGGAGACCGGGTCGTGTGTAGCCCAAACTGCCCTTGACCCTTGACCAGATATGCAGATGAGAACATCCCTGGATTTCTGATTCTTCCGCTTCCACACACCGCCCCCTTCAAGCTCTGGGATTGCAGGGGTGTGCCATCATGCCTGGCTGGTGATGATGGCTATGACACCCCAAATGCTGACAAGGCCAGGACAGACCAGGGTAGACAGCTTTGAAGACTCGGTTTTCTTAGCCCAAGTTCCCAACTGCACAGTTTCATCTATTTCGTTCCATTGCACCTTGCTAACCTGGAGGCTAAAGTGGCTCCCAGTCTGACTGGCCACTCTCCCAAGCTGTGGCTGGGGCATAGCCAAGGAGAGCATTTCTCTCAGGCACCAATCCTGTCTGTCACAAACAGAACCCATGTCCTACAAAAACAAAACAAACCCAGCACCTTCCCACCATCTACCTGTGGCTGCTGAGACGGGGTTGGCCTCAGAGTCCTGTTTGGAAAGTTCTGGGTGCCCCGGATGGCCCAAGGGGTCATTCTCGGCCTAGCCTTTTACTCTGTCCTCTGTCCAAACATCCTAGGCTGGCCATTCTGTGTCTGCCTTAGTGACGTCTGAAGAAGAATCTGGTTGGCAGAAGCAGGAGAGGACACCTCCAGGGTGGCACAGGGCCAGAGGGCAGTGCAGTAGATTCCCTAGTTAGACCTGGAAGAGAGGAGCCCCACATTCCCAAGTCCAAAATGACCTGGGAATCCACACAAGATGTTTGTTGGGCAAGTCGCTGCCTTCCGGGTTCTGATTGTCCTAGCTAGTATTAGCTGTCAGTTGGACACAGCCTAGAATAGCCTGAAAAGAACTCCAATGGGGTGGTCATCTTTGTTAGGTTGGTCTGTAGGCCTGCCTGTTAGGGTTGTCTTGATTATTAATTGATGAAGGAGGGGGCCCAACTTACTGCCACTCCTTTTGTCCTTGGTGTCTAGCAGCTCTGGTAGTCACCATCGCTAGTCCACCTGTGCTGTCTCCAAGGGCAGGGCCTCCCCTGCTAGCACTGTTTACGAACCTGTGCCCTGTGCCCTGTGCTCTGTGCCCTGCAGCCTGGCCCCAGGTCCTGATCCAGCCCTCCCTGTGGCCTCAGCATCCAGTTGAGTGTTTCTCCAGCAGTGAGCTTACCTTAATGGCCCCGTGGCTCCCAAGTCACAGTGCTCTCTGCAGAAACTAAATGCAGGGCTTCCCAGATCACGATAGCTCAGCTCCTAATCTTTTGCTTTACAATGTCTTGGGCTTGGTAGCAGTGAATGAATCACAGAGAATATTTAGCATTTCTTAAGAACTTTACCCACAATGTGTATGATGTTGGAGCATGCACATGCTACAGCACATGTGTGTGCAAGTGCAAAGACAATGACAGTTGGTTCTCAGTGATCACCTTTGCGTGGGACCCAGGGGTCAAACTCCAAACCTCAGGCTCGCCTGGCAAGCTCTTTACCAGTTGAGCTGTCTCATCCACCCCAAGATCCTCAACACATCATTATAAAGTGGGTCCTTTGTCAGATGGCTTTGCTTGGAGGTAGGCTAGGGTAAGTGCTCTGAGCACGTCCAAGCTCAGGTGTCCAGCAGCTTCGTACGTTCAATGCGTGTTCAACTTATATTTCCCATGTACCATTCATTGGGCAGTCGCCTCCTTGCCAGTGGAGGAGTTATATACAGGAAACCTTAGGTTGAACAGAAAAGTGGAAGATGTTTCTGCCTCCCCAACCCTAGGGACATCTCTCGTCTGTGAAGACAGACTTGAGGACGACTGGGAGGGTGATGTAGCTTCTCTGTGTCCCATTTTGCCCTTGGTGTCTGTTCTTCTTCTGTGCTGTAAGGATGAGGTTTTCGCTCTGTGCGTGCGTGCGCTGGAGGCGTTCCTCCCACGTCCTCCCTCGCTGTCCACTGCTGTCCTCCATGCTTTGTGTCAGTTGCTGGAGAAGCAGATCCTATGAATCAAGACTGTCTTCATGAGGCTTGCAGTTGAGTGCTGAGGCAGTGGATCTGACACTTCAGTGCCGTGACAGTCATCTCACCGAGTTAAAAAAGAAATGTAGCCCCAAGTTCCCATCAGCACAGGGCCTATGAATATGCGTTCTTAGGCCCTGGTCACTTTTTGCTAGAGCTGGTGGGAAGCAGGCTCCCTATCCCCAGAGCCCTTGCTTCCCCTCAGCTGGATTCTAGAATGAGGCAGGTCTGCTTTTGAAGTGAACCAGGGCCCTCACCTCGAAGCCCCCCTTCCCCATTGGGATGTCATCTCTGGGATAACAGGAAGGACACAGTGGCTTTAAGGCAGGGGGGTGGCTTTGCTTCCTTGGGGTCTCAAGCCAAAGCGGCAGTTTCTAAGCTGTGGAGTCACAGAGCCTGCAGTTCACAAATTCTCCCTGAGTTTAGCCCAGTGCTTCTCTGCCTTCCTAATGCTTCGACCCTTTAATACAGCTCCTCACATTATGGTGCACCCCCCCCCCCAACTATACAATTATTTTCATTGCTATTTCATAACTGTAACTTTGCTGCTGTTATGAATCATAATGTAAATATCTGATATGTAGATGGTCCTAGGCGACCCCTCTGAAAGGGTCATGTGACCCTCAAAGGAGTCGTGCCCCACAGGTTAAGAACCACAGGCCTTGTATCTTGTCTTGAAATCATGGTCCAATTCCCAGATGTTTCACACATCCAACCCTTCTGTGGCCAGCTTCCTTTGGCTAAAGTGTGTCTTGAACTCGTGAGCCTGGGAGAAAAGGAGCGAGATGGAGCGGAGGCCCGGCTCTGTGCAATAATGCCGCACCTAGAGCCAGAAGGAACGTCTTTTCCTTCCCCTTTGTCGTTGAGAAGCTCATAAGCAGCCCCTTCTGGGGGCCTCCTCCCATCTCTACTCTGAGGCCTTGAGGGGCTTGGGCTATGGCAAGCACCCCTCCAAACCTTGCCGGCAGATCTAGGAAGGTCCCAAAGAGGAAGGTGCCACGTGCTACTCTGAAATCTGCCACAAATGAACCTTCCCGATACTCTGACAGGCTATGACATGCCTCTATAAAAGTCTGGTATCTTCTATTAAAGTCAGTTTTCAGCACTTTGAAACTGACACCTAGTTAAATAAAAGCTGCCACAGAGAAGGCAGAATCCTGAGTCTTGACCACAGGGACCACTGAGCATAGCTTCTGAGTCAACTCAGGTCAGTACTTCCCAGCCTTATCAGGATAAGCCCTCTCTCCCTCTTTCTCTATAGATAGATGGGTGGGTGGATGGATAGATAGATAGATAGATAGATAGATAGATAGATAGATAGATACAAGGGTTCACTCTGTAGCTCAGAATGGCCTTGGCTGACTTTGAATTTATAGCAATCCTCCTGCCTCAGCAAAAATCTAATTTTAATATCAAAAGCAAATAGTAGCTGAGCCTTTATTAATTACATCTTATTAAATCACTATACATAATGTCAAAACCTGCTGTGAGATTTCAACAACATGTTACAAAGACCTTGTATTTATTAGTCATATTAAAGTCAGGTAGTCCCAGTGTGAACTGACAGTATTGTCATGTTAAAGGCACACAGCCTCAGTGTGAACTGACAGTATTGTCATGTTAAAGGCACGTAGCCTCAGTGTGAACTGACAGTATTGTCATGTTAAAGGCATGTAGTCCCCGTGTGAACTGACAGTATTGTCATATTAAAAGTTAGTCCCAGTGTGAACTGACCGACAGTATTAGCCGAGTGCTGAGTACTGGTCCTTCTAGCATCATTTAATTCTGCAGCTCAGAGAAGCAGGTGACTTTTCAGCCCATCTTACACTTGACAAATCTGAAGCATGCAAAAGTTCTGAAACTTACCCAGGTCACTAGAAAGTGGGGGTGGGGTGTGTGGAACTCAAACCCGCGTGATGATGGGTTGCAGGTTCTGAGTACCCTACTGCTGCTATTTTAACCTCTGCTTGCACGCGAGCGCACACACACACATACACACACACACACACACACACACACACCCCTCATCCCAACACATGGTATTGAAGGGCAGGGTCACACCCAGCACCCATCCACTGTGGTTCCTAGTCTCTTCCTTGTGCAGTACAGATCGGGAACTGCTCTCTTAGTTTTTTTTTTTTTTGTTTTTTTTTTTTTTAATCTTCTGTTTCATTCAAAATTAGACTTGTGAGCCAGAAAAAAAAATGGTTCAAGGTAAAGGGTAAGGGCGCTTGCTACCAAGCCTGACGACCTGAGTTCAACCCCTGGGTTCCACGTGATGAAAGGAGAAACTGACTCCCAAAAGTTGTCTGCCGATCTCCACATGAACACACCACAGCATCTGGAAAGCACACGCACATGATAAATGCATGCATGCAAAATATAATAAAAATTAAAATTAGATATTCATCTTAAAGCAAAATGTGTGTGTGTGTGTGATCACATACGCATGTGCGTGCATGGAGAGCAAGTGCACATGGGAATACCATGTGAGCACATGGGCCTAGAGGCAATAGTTCATTTCCTTCTTATCACACAGCTATATAATCTTCCTCTGTCTGTCGGTGCTGCCGTTCAGCTGAAGCCAGCTCAGGTCCTGTGGTGGGTTTTGTACTTAGATGTCAAGAGTCCGTGTGTTTGCAGGAGTCAGGTCAAGGGTGCTTCCTGACAGAACTCCTGGCAGATCCTCATGAGGTGCCATGTCAGGAGACCTGTGGAACATGGGTGACCCTGTAGATTGTAAAGTCAGTTGCCAGGAACAAAAGCAGCATTCTCCTGCCTCAGCTATATCATGTGTCTGCTGGGGGCCTGGGATGACCACAGTGCAGGAAGTTTCTAGATCAGCAGGAGAGATAGAAAATCAGGCCTTCTCCCCATTTCTCCCTTACTTGTTGAAAAGATGTCCGGCAGGAAAACCACGGCCATTTGATAGCACTTAGAGCCTGGGAGCCTGTGTGTGACGTCACCTTTAACCTGAGAGCCTGTGTGTGGCGTCACCTTTAAAGGCGTACATAGCATAGCTGCTGAGTGTCCATCCTCAGAACCTGTCTGTCATCCCCAGGTCCAGCGGTGGTCTCTTCCTGTAAGAGTGTTTGCAGGGGTCTGGTCGTGGGGGCTTCCTGGGAGAACCTTCCTGTGAGGCGGCTATGTCAGGACAGTGAAACGTGGAGGAACCTTGACAATCACTGTATTTTAATACATCGTCATTTTTGTGTATGTGGCCGTGTGGTGCTGGGGATCACATCCAGGACCTTGGGCGAGGCAGATAAGCACTCTATGACCGAACTACTGACACGCCCCTTTTTTTTTTTTTTTTAAAGACTGACATTGTTTAGTATCTGGCTCAGGCCAGGAATGGTGGCACTTAGGAGGCAGAAGCATGCCTGAGGGTTTCAGGCCAGCCTTGTCAACATAGCAGGCTTCAAGCCAGCCAAAGCTATATAGTGACACTGTCTCAAAGAAGGAAAAATAATCTGGTTTTCTTTTTAAGTGAAAGAGTCCTTCCCCTGCTGCTCAGGCCACATGAGTGTGTGCCATCCCCAAAAGGAAACATCTCTGAGAAATTCTGGCCAGTGTGTGGAGAAACACACCATCCCATGGGACTGCCATACACTGCCAGCAGAGCTCCATATGTGGCTAGTCCAAGCCAAGATGAGTTGGCATTAGATAAGAGATCATGGATTTTATAGGTTAGTGTGTTCAGAATGAGTATCCTATGACTAAGTGTGTACACCGGTCATCTTTGTTTTGATTACTGTGGGTCAGACCCACTTCACCACTGAGATTCACTGGGATTTCCCCCACTGTGTTTAATAGTAACATTTATTCCCCTGGTTAACCTAGGCCTAGTTCTGGAAGCCTCTGAACCTAGGCCTAGAATGTTTTCAGCCTCTAAGACTTCCTGCTAAATAAGCTCACCCTTTCTTGTTCTTTCTGAGCTCTGGGCTGGCTGGCTCAACTTGGTTGTTCTGGCTCAAACTCTGAACTCTGGCTTCTCTCAGTCTCTCTCTGAATTGCTCTGCTTGCCCTCATGCTAACATTAGCAACATATTCTAATGTTGTGGCTCGTCCTCTTCAATCTCTCTCTCTCTCTCTCTCTCTCTCTCTCTCTCTCTCTCTCTCTCTCTCTGTGCGTGTGCGTGCGTGTGTGTGTGTGTGTGTGTGTGTGTGTGTGTGTGTGTGTGTGTATAAATTGCCTCCTCTCTCTCATTGCCTATGCTGTTCACTTAAATAGCTTCCCTTTCCTCTCTTTTCTCATGAGCCTTGGGTCAAATTTTCCTCTGATTCATCACTTTGTCTGCCACCCAATTAGGCATCACTTTCAAACATGGGTGCTTCCTTCTTCGAACTAATTTTACATTCACTGTTTGGGATTTAAGGCATGTATCACCACGCCTGGACCTAAGCTTCTCTTTACCTAAAATTTGCTCCATACCAGGCTGGCTTTGAACTCAGAGATCTGCTTGCCTCTGTCTCCTGGGATTAGAGGCATATACAACCACTGTCCAATGTGTCTGAATTCCAGCCACATCACACAGACCTAGAAGGTCTTTGGGTGTGATCTCTTGCCAGAGCAGCCATGTTCTGAATTAAAATCCTTCTATATGAGTGGTGTTCTTACCCCTCCCATGGGGTTCTCGAATGCAGCCACAGTGAGAACTCTTGGGCAGAGCCCTGAGTCTGACACAGATGGAATCTTTAGTGTGTATAATTGTCAGTGGCCATGAGGACCCAATGGAGGTGAAGGGACCTACTCCCTTCACCCAGCAAACAACAGCCATCATGCCCCTGGCAGGTGTGGACAAGGACTGTAAAGTTCCTATACATAGAGATGTCCATCCCACACCAAAGCCAGAGTAGGACAGAGGACATCCTCCACACCTTTGCCCAGGCCTCCGTCATCACTGCCGGTTCCTTTGTGCTCCATCCCTTCCACTTATCTTGGTAGTGACTTGGCAAGAGATCGGGGATCCCCTTTCTTTGCCTCGCTCCCCATCTCTGTAGACTGTCTCCGAACCCTAAGCCTGGAGCTCTATGCTCTTCCCTGTGTCTCACCCTGACACAGGTGTCCCACATAAGCCACTTCCCCACGGCCCACTCACCAACTGGTGCACCTGGCCCCCCGGGAGTCCCATGCCAGCTTCCTGGGGAGTCCATCTGCAGGGAACCCCTAGCATTCAAGTTTGCTCTCCGCTGCCGTGATGGGCACCACAACCAAGGCAACTCTTACAGAAGCAAAGCGTTTACATAAGGTCTGGCTTACAGTTTGGGAAGGCCAGTCCATGGTCATCATGGGGGGAAGGGACAGTCATGGCACTGGAGCAGTAGCTGAGAGCTCTACATCCTGACCCACAGTAGCAGGCAAAGAGAGACTGAACTTCCAGGGTCCTTTCCACACCTGCCAGGGTGTGATGGCCAGTGTTTGCTCGGTGCCACAGGGACTAGGCCCCTTCACCTCCATCGGGTCCTCTTGGCCACCGACAGTTACAAACTCCAGTGACACTCCTCCTCCGACAAGGCCACACCTCCTAATGGTCCCCAAACAGTTGGTCAACTGGGGACTAAACTTTCAAATGTATGTGCCTATGGTGGTCATTTTCGATCAAACCACCACTGGGTAGGAAAGAGTTTGTTTGCCTTGCAAGTCTCCATGCCAGTTCATGACAGAAGGAAGTCAGGGCAGGAACTGAAACAGGAACAGAGGCAGGAACCGTAGAGGAAGCTGCTCCCTGGCTTGTTCCCCCTGGCTTGCTCAGCCTGCTTTTATATATATATATGTGTGTATATATACACATATACATATATAAACATATACACACACACACAACTCAGTGCCTGGCCAGGGGTAGCACCACGCACAGTAAGCCAGGCTATCCCACATCAATCATTGATGGGTGAAATGCCTCGAAGGCATGGCCCTGGGCTGATCTGACAGAGGCAGTTCCTCAATTGAGGGTTTCTCCTGCTAAGTGACCCAAGTTTGTATCAAATTTATAGAAACTAACGCATGGTGTCAGCACATCTGCGCCTAGAACACTGACTCTGGCTCTAGGCTCTGCCTGTCCATCTTTCCAGCCTAGTGTGTGGTATGGAAAGCCAGTTCCCAGAAGCAGTGACCAAGTGACATTCTGCTTCCTGTGTAGCTCTAACACACACACACACACACACACACACACACACACACAGACACACAGGGATAGAGAAAGACAGACAGACAGACTTGCTCACTCTAGGTATGCTGAAAATTGCCCCTAAAGTGAATTTTGATATTAAAAAACAAAAACAAAACAAAACAACATTCTAGCCTTGGCAGAGCTAAGAGTTAGTGGTAAAAATAAGCTGGTTTTAATTATTTTTCTTCTCATGCCTAATACTTTTTCCTCACTGCAAATAAATGCAACAGCATTTATAAAGGATTTGTGCACTTGCTATGAATTGGCCTTGAAAGTTGATGGAAAGAGTTGCTCAGCCTGGACAGCCAGCACATGCCACCTTCCCGGGGATTGTCGCTGGCCATGCTGACAACTCAAACAGCCAATGGCCATGACCTTTCTGAGCCTCTTTTGGTTGGGCCTCAGTAGGAAACGTCAGGGCTGGAGAGGGACACACTGAAGGGGGTGAACAGGGCGAAGCAGGGCAGTTGTGGACACTGTGCCTCCTGTGTGGCAAGTGTCTTAGTGGCCTTGGGATGCTTCATGGAAAGCTTTGGCCACCTCTAAAACCACTGCTCTGGGAGCACACTCTCAGGGACAACCTAAGCTCCCGCCGGCTCTGCGGAATTTGACAGAAAGGAGATTTGCCCTCAGGCCCCCCGGCCTGCACAGGTCTATGATGGAGTCAGGTCTGAGCCTATGGTTCACCTTCTTCTGTCTTGACAGCTATGTGGGTACAGAGTGTTTTGGTGAGTGTTCTTTGAGGAACAGTTAGAGGCGCTCCCACAGCACAAAGCTTTTTACCTACCGCCTTTGAGATGGGTCCTTTCTCCATGTTTTCTGCACAAGAACTCAGGAATAACAAGGAAGATTCCAGTAGGAGTGAGTTTTGGAGGAAGCAGGAGAGGTTTGCTTGAGCAGGGGGGCTGAGGTGATTCCTCCTGGAGGAGTAAGGTCACCCAGTAGGTCTGCAGGCTACACACAGACAAGGGCAGCTTTGAACACCATCCAACATAAAATTGAAAACTTACTTGAAACAGTAAGGTAATTTTTTGCTTGTTTGTTTGCGATTTTGAGTTTCTCGTAATTTAGTTGTGTAGTTCCCCAGCGTTAGCTTTATAGGAAACAAATCACCTTACAGAACAAAAGGTCAGACACAGCGGAAGACTTCAAGTCTGGACTTTGGAAAACAATAAATATATGTAGCAGCGATCAGCACCTCAGCAGTACCTCGGCGGCGTCCACAGTGTGGGTGCAGGGAGCTCTGCAGTACTGCCGAGACCAAGGCGACAGCCTGCTCCATGCTCACTTAACCCTGGCTGAAAAGAAGCTAAATTACCATTTCCACATGTGAAATAATTACACTCCAGGAAAACACCCACAAGTGCAAATAAGCAGAAGCACTCTAGTCATGAGGATTTCCCGAACGCCTATTAAAAACGGTGTGTGTGTGTGTGTGCGTGAGAGAGAGAGAGAGAGAGACACACACAGAGACACAGAGACACAGAGAGACAGAGAGACAGACAGAGAGAGACAGAGACAGAGAGAGACAGAGACAGAGAGAGACAATGCACACATGTGGAGGTCAGGGACAGCCTTGGTTGTCAGTCCTTGTCTTTACCTTGGTAGAGGCAGGGTCTCTTTTCACTTGCTGCTGCATATGCCAGGCTAGCTGGCCTACAAGCCTCAGGGACTCTCCTGGTTCTACCTCCCGTCTCGCTGTAGAAGCACGAGGATTATAGCCACAAGCTGCTGCTTTACCTGGGTCGTGTGTGCTCTGAGAGGGCGCTTCCAAGCCAGTTACTCTGTAGCTGATAGAGGCAGGGGAGATGTTGCCTTAAGTTAGCCCATGGCCGACTTACCCTCCCATCCCAGAGTCATTGTGGCCTCACCTGGCTCTTTCCCAAAGACGTGGAACACCATTTTATCCCGTGTCAGCTTTCTGTATGTGACTAGGTCTGTTCTGGGGCTTTCCATGTTACCTTACAGAGGTAACTCTTCTCGTGCCAGTGTTAAAATGCTTAATTATTTATGTTTCATTATGTCTGTGATAATATTTGATGATACAAATCTATGTTTAAAGGAGCATTGTGTCTTTAAATATCTCATATCTTACCCTTAAAGGTGAACCTAGTGTTGTTTAGTCAAGTTCTCCCTGGTCCTGAAGGCTTTGACCGAGTAACTGGGTCTTCCCTTGATGGCAAATGTGTGAACGAGAACAATTTTATAGCATCGTGCTTTTTCATCAAGGCATAGTTTCAGCTAAGTAAATTACCTTAAAAGGAAAGACCTGTGCCGTTCCACAAATAGATCCTGAGGACACATTTTACAGATTCTTCCCAAGCATTCTACAGAATCTATATTTCAAAATCTTTGAAGGCCATTTTTTCCCAGGATGTTTTTAAACTGTTTCTGTAATTGTTGTTACTTGGGGAACTTTTTTATCCTTAAAATTTTACGTATACAACACAACATTGTGAATTATCGTCTTCAAAGATTTGTTCTTATTTACATGTATGTGTGTGGTGTGGGTGTTGTGTGTGTGGGTACAGGCATCCATAGAGGTCAGAGAAAGCATCAGATGCCCCTGACCTGGAGTCACGATGGTTGTGAGCCGCCATGTGGTTTCCAGGAACCAAACTTGGGTCCTCAGCAAGAGCAGCAAGCACTCTCAACCAGCAGGGTTGGGGATCACATGGCACATCCTGGGTAGAAACCCACCCTCCCCCCAATCCTACATACTCTAAGTTGGTTACCATGGCTTTGAGGCAACCACTGACCTTCATCCTAACACTGGGTACTCTTCAAGACCCCATCACACATCATCACAAGCTGATGTGGGATGCAGTGGTGAGTCGCATCTCTAAGTAGAGCACAGTTCACGTCACAGTGACGCTGATACAGGAGGGTAAGCATCTGAGACAAACAGATTGAGGTTTGGAAGCTGGGTGACATTTTAAAGTAAACATTAGCAGGTTTAAATAGTTCAAAGATGGAAGCATAAAATTTCTCTAAGAAAATTCAGAGAGGCTGAGGGGGTAGCTCGGCTGGCAGAGTACTTGCCTAGCATGCACAAAGCCCTGGGTGTAATCCCCAGCACTGTGTAAACCAGGAGTGGCGGCGCACACCTATAATCCCAGTACTGTGTAAACAAGAGTGGCAGTGCACACCTGTAATCCAAGCACTGTGTAAACGGGAGTGGAGGTGCACACTTGTAATCCCAGCACTTGTGTAAACAGGAGTGGCATTGCACACCTGTAATCCCAGCACTGTGTAAACAGGAGTGGCAGTGCACACCTGTAATCCAAGCACTGTGTAAACGGGAGTGGAAGTGCACACTTGTAATCCCAGCACTTGTGTAAACAGGAGTGGCATTGCACACCTGTAATCCCTGCACTCGGGGAGGCAGAAGCAATAAAATCAGTAGTTCAAGGTCATCCTTTTCCATATGGCGAGTTTGATACCACCTTGGGTTGTATCACAAAATATGTCTGTTATATTTATTTTATTGTATTATATTTATTTATTATATATTATATTATTAGGGGCTAGGAAATAGGGTGTTTGACTGACATTCATGAGGCTCTAAGTTTTATCTCCAGTACCAGAAATTTAAAGGGAAAAAAAGACTATTTATATGACAAAAAAAAAGAAAGGAAGGAAGAAAGAAAGAAAAGAAAGAATAACTAGAACCTTGAAGAACAAACAATACGGGGGCAAGTGTGGTGGCACATGTCTTTAATTCCAGCACTCAGAAGGCAGAGACAGGCAAATCTCTGTAAGTTCAAGGCCAGCCTGGTCTACAGAGTGAGTCCAACACAGTCAGGGCTACACAGAGAAACCCTGTCTCAAAAAAACAAACAAAAACAAAACAGGGCAACAGTTATAAAAAGAATAGTTTTTATGAGAACCACCAAAGAAGTCACTAAAGGGGGAAAAAATCCATAGTCAATATCTGTCCATTCTTTAATCCTAAAAAAGAATTCATATCCTTAGTATGGCTCAAGGGGATGGGGAAAACCTTAACACGTCACTAAGAGAAGGGGCAGGTCATTTGATTGGGTATCTTGTAAAAGAACAACTCCCCAGGCCAAGAAAAATGTCCAGGCTCGTAGCCGCCAGAGAAATCCAAATCACTGAGGTAGCACTGGTGAGGCAGGCAGGCATCCTCCCTGTGAGGTAGCACTGGTGAGGCAGGCAGGCATCCTCCCTGTGAGGTAGCACTGGTGAGGCAGGCAGGCATCCTCCCTGTGAGGTAGCACTGGTGAGGCAGGCAGGCATCCTCCCTGTGAGGTAGCACTGGTGAGGCAGGCAGGCATCCTCCCTGTGAGGTAGCACTGGTGAGGCAGGCAGGCATCCTCCCTGTGAGGTAGCACTGGTGAGGCAGGCAGGCATCCTCCCTGTGAGGTAGCACTGGTGAGGCAGGCAGGCATCCTCCCTGTGAGGTAGCACTGGTGAGGCAGGCAGGCATCCTCCCTGTGAGGTAGCACTGGTGAGGCAGGCAGGCATCCTCCCTGTGAGGTAGCACTGGTGAGGCAGGCAGGCATCCTCCCTGTGAGGTAGCACTGGTGAGGCAGGCAGGCATCCTCCCTGTGAGGTAGCACTGGTGAGGCAGGCAGGCATCCTCCCTGTGAGGTAGCACTGGGGGGGCAGGCAGGCATCCTCCCTGTGAGGTAGCACTGGTGAGGCAGGCAGGCATCCTCCCTGTGAGGTAGCACTGGTGGGGCAGGCAGGCATCCTCCCTGTGAGGTAGCACTGGGGGGGCAGGCAGGCATCCTCCCTGTGAGGTAGCACTGGTGAGGCAGGCAGGCATCCTCCCTGTGAGGTAGCACTGGTGAGGCAGGCAGGCATCCTCCCTGTGAGGTAGCACTGGTGAGGCAGGCAGGCATCCTCCCTGTGAGGTAGCACTGGTGAGGCAGGCAGGCATCCTCCCTGTGAGGTAGCACTGGTGAGGCAGGCAGGCATCCTCCCTGTGAGGTAGCACTGGTGAGGCAGGCAGGCATCCTCCCTGTGAGGTAGCACTGGGGGGGCAGGCAGGCATCCTCCCTGTGAGGTAGCACTGGTGAGGCAGGCAGGCATCCTCCCTGTGAGGTAGCACTGGTGAGGCAGGCAGGCATCCTCCCTGTGAGGTAGCACTAGTGAGGCAGGCAGGCATCCTCCCTGCTATGTAACATGTGACCACTTTTTAAAGCAGACTGGTAGCACTCATCAGAAGGCTTGAAGGGCAGCCCTACTAAGGAAATAAGCCCTGGGGGAGTTTAGGTTGAGACCTAACTGCTGGCTGAGGTGGGGGGCTAGCTAAAAAGATGGCTGGGCGGGTCAAAGTGCTTGCTGCCAAGGCTACCAACCTGAGTTCAATCCCCGAGGACCCACATGGTGGAAGGAGAGAACAGACTTCCACAAGTTACCCTTTGCCCTACACACACACACACACACACACACACACACGCACACAAAGAAGAAGGAGAAGGAGGAGGAGGAGGGGGAGGAGGAGGAGGAGGAGGAGGAGGAGGAGGAGGAGGAAGAAGAAGAAGAAGAAGAAGAAGAAGAAGAAGAAGAAGAAGAAGAAGAAAGAAGAAGAAGAAGGAAGAAGAAGAAGAAGAAGAAGGAAGAAGAAGAAGAAGAAGAAGAAGAAGAAGAAGAAGAAGAAGAAGAAGAAGAAGAAGAATTATTTTATAAGGAAGCTCAAGGTGCTGTGGCGATAACTGCCGCTGGGGAAGGGCTGGAGTTGCTGTGGGGTGCAAGATGGGATAGGCGTGGGGGAGGGGGGAGGGGCAAGGATTGTGTGCCTGAGACCCTGGTGGAGGCTGAGAGCGGCTGTGTGTAAATAGAGCCAATGCTTCTTGGGCTCTTACACTTCAAGTCCCTATGAGTCTGGGGTGAGGCGTCTCACCTCTGGTTTTCTCATTGCAGCTTAGGTTTGTGTGGTTCCGGCAGACTGAGTTATGTGTTTGAATTCCTGGATTCTGTTGGGTGCGGACTGTGATCAACCACACACACACAAGAACTTTAAGTCTCTCTTCTCTTCTTGCTGCCTTGCCTTTTAGAGGGGCTAGAGAGAGGACTTAGCAGAAGGGAGGGCAGGGAAGAACACTGGCTGTCCTTGCAGAGGACTGTAGTTCAGTTCCCAGCACCGATAAAGCAGCTCAACCAGTTTCAATTTATTATTTCAGTTTATTATTAATTATCATAAGGCTCTCTTCTGACCTCCAAAGCACCAAACACATACGTGGTACCAGACAGATGTGCAGGCAAAACACTCTTACAAAATACAGATAAATAAGTATGTTTCTAAAAGAAGGGCCATCACAGTGGAGACGATCTTGTTACAGATAGCAGCCAAAAGGAAACTCTTTCCACGTGGTGTGACAGACTGAGCCCCCAGAAACCGTGACTATGGCACCTCTGTGGTCAAAGGGACTCTGCAGAAAGCCTGCAGGAACTTGGAAAGGGGATTGTCCCAGGAAGATGGTCTGATTGTAGTCTCCAGGTCCCTTACGATAGGAAAACAAGAGGGCAGGAGGCTTGGTGAGCCCTGCGGTGACAGGAACACAATTGCATCTCAGGCTGGAAGAACTCAGGAAACTTCTGGAAGCTTTCAAGAGAGCTGGCTGGGGCAGTTGGTCGTGCCTGCTTTATTCTAGCCTTTTGACACTCATGTCAACTTGTGGCTTCCAGAGTTGTAAGATGATAGGTTTGTGTGGTTTTAAAGTCACTTAACTTGCAATGTTTTGTCATAGCAGCAATAATAAATAAGACATTTGGGAAGAGAGTACAGACTGAAATTGAACTCGAGCCTTCTGTGCCTCTTAAGGCAGTCCTGGGGAGAAGCTCAGGGACCCGGAGCCATCACAGATGGGTGGAGTCACCTCTCCGGTCTCTCTCCTCATCCTTCGGGCTCTCTCCTGGCCCTGGAGGTCTAGTCACCCCGCTGGGTACCTGGCTGTACAGCACGGATAGATGCGGGTGAGGCTGTGGAGGAAATTTTAGCTGATTTGTCTGGGAGGCATTTTCCTTTGTTTTGGGTGTGTGCTCAGATGAGTGACACAGTCCTCCTGCGGAGGCTCTCGGAGTTCTTCTTCTGTGGGTGCTGTGCAGGCAAACAGGGTGGATCTAGAGGTTAGACGCCATCAGAACCAGAGGCCACGGGGCGCTGACCCTGGGCAGGGACCCTTCAGCTTACCCATGGTGGCCCTAGATCTTTCTAAATGTTTTCTACAAGAGCCTTCCTGCTCCAACTCAGACCTCAGATCATTGTAAATTTACATAAAGAAAGAAGTTTGAGACTCGGGGTTGGAGAGACGACTCGGTGATTAAATGAGAATATTGTTCTTACAGGGGGGCGGAGCTCCATTCCCAGCAGCCATGTGGGGCGGGTCACAACTGCCTATGTATCCAGCTCCAGGGGATGCGATGCCCCTGGCCCTTCCAGCACCAGCAATCACACGCACAAGCCCACATAGAGACCCAGACACGGAGACATAATTAGAAATGATAAAATAAAACATTTTTTAAAAGGAATTTTGAAACTCTAGCATCACCACAGGGCCATCGGGCTGGCATTCCAAGTCTCTTGAAATCACTGGCCCATAGGAGGGGGTGGGTCCCACTTCCTGTCTTCCCTGGCCCACAGGAAACATTGCAGGAGGAAAGATGCGCTCTCACTCAGTGCTAGGTAACAGTATGGAGATACTGGGGCTTCCTACAATAACAGTTTATAATTATGTTTTAATATTATTTTAAAAAACTCATTTATGCCTTTCCTGGATACACAAATGCAGACGTCGTAATAATCAGTATCCGTTACGGCTGGAGTTTGAATCCGTTAAGCATAAATATACAGACGCTGTTCTCAAATTTGTGTCTGCAACAACAGACTGAATCAGTCTTAGAACCACTGTGAACAAATGACTGAAGGGTTTCAGCATCCACACAAAAGCCAAGTGTTTTAATGAGGGGATAACATGAAAGACACCTTTGTCCTCTGAGCGTACTTGCAGTACAAACGGTGATTGAGACGCATGTTGGGGGGGGGGCGCACAGATAGCTTGTTAGCCCAGCATGCGGAAAGGGTGTGAAATTAGTTAGGGATGCGAAAAACCCCTCACTTTCTACGAACATGGTTCATAATCTAAAGGAACAACACGATAAATGAAACCTGGCAGCAGCCGCTTAAAGAAACAGGGCGGGAGGGAGGGTGGGCGGGCGGAGCAGCCTTGAGTCCACAAGGGCCCTGGGCTCTGAGTAGCTCCCATGCCAACCAGCAAAGTGGCCTTAAACAAGTGGCCCGACCTCTGCATCTCCTGGTCTGTGAAATGGGAAGATAATGCCTGCTTGTCTGCTGATGGTGAGAAGTAGGCCAAAGACTGACGCAGGCAGCCAGCCACCTCATCTCATCCATGCCTGACCTCAGAGGACACGCCGGCCCGCTGCAAAGATGCCAGGGCCATCCTTAACTGACCATAGTCCAACACAGAGCCCATTTGTCCCATCCATCCTCTCCCCTTGGCCCCACCTGGGCCAGGTGTGCAGAAGGAAATGTCACACATTCAAGTACCTGTTAAGGTGTCCTGTAGGATGGTGGAGCAGCTAGGATCAATGTGGCACCAGCTCGCCCGCTCTTCCTCTCTTTCCCAAGTCCTTGCATTGGGTCCTCATGTTGGGTCTCTGGTCTTGTTCTATTTCCTCCCCTTCTTCCTTTCCCTCCCCCTCTCCCTTTCCCTCCCCCTCTCCCTCTCTCTCTCCCTCTCAGTCCCTTTGTTTTTCTTCTCCCTTGACTCTCCCATCAACAGGAGTTTGGGTACCAACCTCCCACAGTCTAAGGCTTCTTTCAACACATGTCTCTTCTGCAGCGTTGAGGCCGACTTGGGGTGGGGGCGTAGGGGGAATAGGTTTGAGAGCCTCATCTACAGACCCTGAAGATGCACAGGCTCCTCCCTTGGGTCTTACGTGCTCTTTCTCAAGCCCATGCAGAGTGGTGTCCTGAGGCTTTCTAAGGAATGAGGGTAGGAAATGGACAGGGCTGCGGACTCCTGCACAGCTAGCTACATGAGGAACTTGGCAAAAACGAGACCCTCCAAGATGGAGGCAGAGCCAACAGCGAGGGGCCCTGACTAGTGGACAGGGTGAGAGGGTCTTGTCCCTGCATACACTTGTCTCTTTTGAGTTAAAGGAAATGATTTTTTTTTAATTAAAATATAATCCCATCCCTTTCCCACTTCTTTTGTCCCTCCCTTCTTCTGCTGCTCTCTCTCTCTCTCTCTCTCTCTCTCTCTCTCTCTCTCTCTCTCTCTCTCTCTCTCAAACTTTATGGCCTTTATTTATAGATAGATAGATAGATAGATAGATAGATAGATAGATAGATAGATAGTAGATAGTAGATAGGTAGATATCTAAATGTACAAGTACAACCTTCTCAGTACTATAATGTTACTCGTATATGATTTCAGAACTGACCACATAACCAATTTGGGGTCCCTGCCCTGGGGAAGACGATTTCTCCCACTCTCAGCATTCCTTAGTTGCCTGGAGTTCTTTGCCTAGGGTTAGGGTCCATGAGATTTCTCCTTCCATGATAGCATGTCTGTGGATGTTGTCCTTTCCAGGACCACAAAGCCATGCTGATGAGACTTCATTGGTGTATCTGCTCTGCTACTCCTAGGAGACGGAAACCTCTCAGTAAATTGGTTGTTCTTCGGGCTCTACGGTCTTCGTGCCCCCTCTCTTCTGCTATAAACACTTTCTTAAACTTAAGCTTCCAAACTCAGACATGATGACGCAGGTTTGGGATCCAGGTGCTGGGAAGGCAAAGCCAGGAAGGTCCCTGGGGCTCCCTGACCAGCCAGCCTAACCTACTTAGAGAGTAGCAGACCACTGACAGCTCCTCCCTCCCTTCCCCCACAGAGAAGTGCACGGCACCTGAGGAACAACACTGGGGTTGTCTTTTGGCCTCCACATACTCCTGCACACATGAATACAAACAGAGACAGACAGACAGACAGACAAAGAGACAGAGAGAACAAGTGACCCAAAGGAATCTGATAGGCACTGGCGGAGCCCTCTTGAACAAAGTGGCTGCTTTTGCGTTTGTACCGTTGGGGTGACTTCTGGCTTGTGCCATTCTGGAAAGTACGGTTGGGTTGTTGGGGCCGTGTAATGTCATCCAGGATTTCATTACTTTCCTCATCCCGTTTCCCACACACTCACTGGGTTCTTCTAGGGTCCTGTCAGCTCCCAAGGCTTTCTTTGGGGGTAAGAGATAGGAGGGTGTGGCCTCTCACAGCCTCCAGAGTGGAGCATGGAATACTCTCCTTATGTGAAACTCCAATACCCTCGGAGCGCTTGTGCCTCCCCAGACTTCATGAATGGCTTGAATTCAAAGGCAGCATGCTAACTCATCTGCATACATGTACGCTTTGTTGGAAAACCCCAGAAGCCGATAAAGCTGAGGCTTGGGAGGCCCAGGAAGCCAGTCACAGCTGGGGGGGGCGGGGCAGACAGCCTGCCTGGGTGTCCTGCCACAGCTCACCGATGAGTTGAAGTCAGAGAGGGCGATTGATTCACAGACCCTTGATTATTTACTCTACAGGATGCTGAAAGCATTTGTGTTCTTTGGAAGTTCTGTCCCTTGGCACAGAAATAAAACCTCCTTTCTAAGCTAGAAAGATCGATGCCCAACTACAGAAAAGGAGGTTGTGCGTCAAAGGAGAGTCTGTGTTCTCTGGGCGAACACTAGACCTTCCGTTCTGCCCGGGGAACCCTAGGAATACACCGCATGCTATCAGACCAAAATCCTCTACGCGGAAATCAAACCAAGCTAAGAAAACTCACACACAGAAACGGGCGTTTCGTCTGTGTTTGAAAACCGTTGTGTGGAAAAAGCTGTTGTTTTTTAAGATTTATTCGCAAGGAAAGGATGAGGGTGGGTGTGTGGGAGGCGACGTTATCTTTGAACTACACTGAGGGACAGGTTTCAGTGAGTTTAGTTTTCGTGAGTTCACTGACACCATATGGTGAAGTCATATCCAATGTGCTGTTGGTCATATGTTCAGCTGCTTCTCAGTGAGGTTTGCTGTGATGGTTCACACATCTTTCTGTGACTCCATTAATAGCCTGGGAAGAATGTCTCCTTTATCTTTTTCTTATTGTTTGTTTGTTTGTTTGTTTTGTTTGTTTTAACCTATTTATATTGGCTCTCCAACTTCTCTGCACAGTAGACACCCCAAGGAACAAGCTATTGTCCTAGCTCCACCTCGGAACAATTAGGTCATTATCCTGGGTACGGGGGTGGACAGAGGCCTGGTACTTTTCCAAGATGATTTCTCCAACCTGCATGCAGCTTAGGCTGAGGAGCAGCATGCCGGGGCATCCCTGGCTGCGGCACGCAGGAGACTTTTTCTGGAATGGTGAGGACACAGCTCTGAGTGGAGGGGACAGCCTGAAAGTCTGTGTTTTCGACAAGTGTCTAGGCTGCAAGAGCCCACACTATGCAAGAGAGCACACAGCTAGACAAGAGGCCGTAGACAGCCATCCTCAGATGCCTCACAGTCCCTTGGCTGCTGTCCTCAGTTCTAATAATCAAATAGCAAAGCCACTGGGACATGGGTCTTCCATTTCTTCTCCCATGAGGTGTGTTTGGGAGCCTCCGAGGGAAAGCCAGTTTTCCTCTGGCATTACCTGCTGGCTTTCTTGTCCCTGACAAGGTCTGTGCCCTCCAAGATGGAATCTGAGGGCTTCTGGCCTGCAGTGGGTATTATGGGACGGCCACACAGTGGTTCTGTACCCTGTGGCTGCCCAGGTTGTGGGAATTTTCCCAGGAGGCCCAGGGAACCCAGGTCTCGTGCTTCCCCTGGTGGGGGAGGGATTTTAGTAAACACTGCGTGGGAAGAAGAATGAAATAATGAAATAGAGAAGGAGGTTAAGGAATGGGTGTGTGAAATGCCAGGCTGAGTGAGGCCAGGGCGGCTAGGAGCTGCATTCCAACACCCACCCCTCTGCAGCAGCTGGTGGGAGCAGACACTCACCTGGCGGGGCACTTCTGCCTTAGGCTTCGAAGCCAGGTCCCGTCTCCAGGGGCTCAGGCAGGCAGTGCTTGGGCACCGGGACATGCCTGCCTCCTGGTGCAGCTTTGTGCACAGCCCAGACAGGCTTCCGTCTGGGTAGGGATGGAAGGGGCAGCTACCTACCACCTACGTCCCTCACAGTCGGTTCCTTACGGAGGGTCCATGGCCTGGTCTGTCTCCTGGAATGGGAGAGTCCATCCTCCTCTGTCCTTCTCTTGCCCTCTTTACCTAGAGAGATGAAGCAAGGCCAAGGTCTCCAAGGAAACCTCAGGGCCGGCCTGGGCTTTCTGTGTGAGGGCCCTCACTGCTTTGAGTGGGTGGAAGTTGTTGAAGTGCAGCCAAAGATGTTGCTAAAAGGAACAGACTAGGGGCCGGGTGCAGAGCAGCAGCACACCTGTCACCCCAGCACCCTGTGGGTCTGAGGCAAAAAGCATTGCGCAAGATCGAGGCCACAGGGTCATCCTGTGGCTACAGCATGAGTTCAAGGCCAGCCTGGGATATATAAGGAGACACTGTCTCAACAAAGGAAGGAGAGGAAGGGAGGGAGGGAGGGAGGGGGGAGAGGAGGGAGGGACGGATGAGGAAGACTTATCCCAGCTTAGCCTTCCGGCGCTGCCACTCTCTCATCAAAAGTCATCTGAGGTTTATGTTGTTCAGTGACAAGGGCAGGGCGCTCATTTGCCTCTCCGTCCCACCTCTTAGCCCTGCACACACCCTCTACAGAGAGAAACTGAGCCCACATTTCCTCTGCCTCAGAAGCCACGTTCATATTGCAGGGACCGATTTATAACCACCTAGACATTCATCAATACCTCCATGCCTGCGGGGCTTTGCCCGTCACCCATTGGGAACGGCTCTGCCCACCATCTCTGGTTTGGTTTGTTTGTCTTTGAGATAGGGTGGGGGTGGGGGTAGGGGGATGGGGGTGGGGGTGGGGGCATGGGGTGGGGGGTGGGGAGGTGGGGGTCTTTGCTGGCTGGTTGTTGTTTGTCAACTTGATACAAACTAGAGTCATCTGGGAAAGGGGAACCTCAATTAAGGAATTGCCTCCATCAGATGGGCTTAGCTAATGGTTGGTGTGGGAGGGCCCAGCCCACTGTGGGCGATGGCACCCCTGGGTTGTATAAGGAAGCAGGCTGAACAATGTAAGGGAGCAAGTCAGTGAGCAGCATTCCTCTGTGGTGTCTGTTTCAGTCCCTGAGTTCCTGCCTCGGCTTCCCTGAGCTTATAGACACATGCGGTATGTTAGCCAAATCAACCCTTTCCTTTCCAAGTTGCTTTTGATCCTGGCATTTATCACAGCAGCACAGAGATGAGCTCGAACAGCATCTTCCGTAACTGTAGCCCAAGCTCAGCTCAGGCCAAGCCTCAGACTCACTATGTAGCTTCTGGTCCTCCTGCCTCAACCTCCCAAGTGCCGGGATTACAAGCATGCAGCGCCACACTAGGTTTTGTGCCATGCCGTCCTGGAGAGGGGAACCAGTGCTTCGAGGAGGGCGCGACTGCCAACTGAGTCCCACCAGCTCATCTCAATTTTGATAGACTTCTAATGTGTAAAGAACCTTCTCTGTATAGATAAATTATCTCATTTTTACAAACATACAAACAGACCCACAGGAGGCAGTGACTTTGTCAGAATCATCAAGGGTGAGTGTGGCAGAGCCACCACTGGGCCAGATCTTTGGTTGTTATCCCAGAAGCCTCTGGCACTCAGCACTGCGGTGCCCATGATGGCTCGAGGCTTCGGCAGAGTCTATCCAAATGGTTAGCAAGACCCCAAGGCCGTGACCTGGAAGTAATAACTCCACCCATGTGATGAATCATCACAGCAGACGCACAGCTGGGCCATGGTCAAGTGGAAAAGCCCCTTGTGTCTCTAACTTGAAACGTCCAAGTTATAAATCGGTGATCTATCCCTAATGTTGCCTCAGTTCCCTCCCCACCCCCAAAAAAAGATTTGGAAATCAGGGAGAATCCTAAAGTTAATGTAGAAAAAATAAATAGGTGAAAATATTCTGTTTTTAAAAATAAGGAGTGAGGGGGCTGGAGAGATGGCTCAGAGGTTAAGAGCACTGGCTGCTCTTCCGGAGGTCCTGAGTTCAATTCCCAGCAACCACATGGTGGCTCACAACCATCTGTAATAGGATCTGATGCCCTCTTCTGGTGTACATGAAGACAGTGTACTCATATACATAAAATAAATAAATCTTAAAAAATAAACCAAAAAACAAATGTTCTTAACCACAAAGATATTTAAGGGAAAAAAAAAAAAGGAGTGAGGTCAGGGGACAATGACAGACCGTGTTTCCAGCTTAGATCCAGCAGTGTCTTGGTATCAGGGCCCACAGAATCTTCGTGGACCTGGAGAAAAGAAACAGGAAGTGCGTCCTGATGGGGGACAAAGTGGCAGTTCAAATCAGTAAGGACACGATGAGCTATTCAGTACGTGGTCGGGGGCAACTGGAGGACCACTTAGAAAATAACAAAGCACAGTTTGACCACTAAAATAAATTACAGATGGCTTACATTTGTGCAAACAAGCCAGTGGTAGAAAACACAGGTAAGTGTTTATATAATCTCAGGGAAGGTACTGCCTCTAATTACAAGGTCAAGGTGTCTCCTGCATAAACAAAATGAAGACTCAAACCACAAATTATTTGTAGTATACATAACAGGATGCAGAATTGTTATTCTTAGTAGTTTAAAGAGAGCTTATTAAATAAACAAGAAAGGGTGTGCCCATGGAAAAACAGGCACAGATATAGCCGACTAATTAAAATCAAAAATGGAGAAGCTGAAAATCACATGAGAAAATGTTTGCATCCCAAGTCACAGAAGCCGGCGCTGTGAAGATTCCCACAGAGACCCAGGGAAGGGCTGGAGTGACGGCTCACGGGCTGGAGGCACAGACTGCCCTTCCAGCGGACCTGAGTCCCGTTCCCAGCACCCCCATCCCGCAGTGCACAACTCCAGGTCCGAGGGATCAGGAATCCCCTTCTGGCCCTCGAGGGCACCCACATACATGTGCACATACCCACACATAGATACACATATTTAATTTTTTAATATTTTTCTAAGAAATTGGCCAAAAGGGATCTTGAAAGGTAATAGGCGATGCTGGCAGGGTGGGGAAGAAAAAACTTCATCCTTTAGGGGTAGTCACTTACTAAAGTGGCAGCAGTTTGGCCAAATAGCTCAGAAGTCTTATTAGGGGGCGGGGAATCCCTTGTCACACTAATTTTACTCCCAGGAAAATAACCATTAGTGCACATAGAAATGTATAGCAAGTTCTGGTGTGCACCTCCAAGTATGTCCCAGCACTTGGAGGCATAGGCAGGCCAATCACTGTGAGTCCCAAGGTACCTGGTCTACATGACAGCTGGGACCACACAGTGAGACACTGACTCAAAAAAAAAAAAAATGCTGATAGTTGTTCAGTTCTGAGTTCTTCTGGATGGAGGGTTTGTGGGGCTCAAAGAAGACAGATATGTCAAGGGAGACGGCCACTGAAGCCCTGTGGTTTGAATCTAGAAGGCCTCTCACAAACTCATGTGTGGAGTGCTCCCTCCCCAACTGGTGGCAGTAATTTGGGAGCCTGTGGAATCTTTGGGAGGTGCCTAGCGGAAGGAGCGAGCCTGGGAAGATTTTGGCACAGCCCCCGCCCCCACCTGGTTCTGGTGCACAGTCAGCTTCCGTATCCACCGAGATGTGAGGAGACTGCCACATGCTCCCACCGCTGTGACTACTGAAACCGTGAATCCCCAATAAGACTTCCTCCTTCAAAGTTGCCTTGGGCAGGTGTGTCACCGCAGTGACATGGAAGGCAAGCCAGCAATGCTGGTTGGTTCTATCTACTTCCTGTTGGAGCCACAGGAGGCACAGAGTGAAGGCAAGCTCTGAACGAAGGGCTTCCAAGTGATTGAATTTTGGTTTTGGTTGTGTTTTCTTCTTCTTCTTCTTCTTCTTCTTCTTCTTCTTCTTCTTCTTCTTCTTCTTCTTCCTCCTCCTCCTCCTCCTCCTCCTCCTCCTCCTCCTCCTCCTCCTGCTTTTCCTCTTGAGTCTTCTGCTTTGAATACATGTTGTCTTTGCATTTTCAAGTTAGTAAGATGAAAAATAAAGACAGGTGGTGCAGCTAGTCTTAAGAACACAGGTGAGACTCCTCGGCCACTCTCCAGAGAAGACTCAGATGGCTGTGTTTGGGGTCTGAAGCCGCTGAGTCGGCTCCGCTTGGAGCCGGTGAGAATCCAGATACTCCCGGAGGCAGGGTCAGAACTTACAGATTCCATTCCAGAACAGTCACTGCTCAACCTGCTGGACCCAGAGCCACCCACTGAAGAAGAAAGTGCAGGGAGAGAGGCACCTGGCCACGTGTGCGTGAGCTGGTGTAAACCTGTAGAGCAAGAAGCGGTTTGCTAAAGGAAAACCCAGACGCTGGAGGAAATGGAGGGCTTTCTGCTGGGAAGCCTCAGGTTGACAAATGCTGATCAACAGAGACGTGGGTGTTTGATTTAGGATTTTAAAAATCAAGGGCTGAACCAGGAGTGGTGGCACTTGCCTCTAATCCCAGCACTCTGGAAAGCAGAGGCTGGAGGATATCTGTGAGTTCAAGGCCAGCCCGGTCTACAGAGTGAGTCCAGGACAGCCAAGGCTACACAGAGAAACCCTGTCTTAGAAGAAGAAGAAGAAGAAGAAGAAGAAGAAGAAGAAGAAGAAGAAGAAGAGAAGGAAGTCAAGGATTGAGGAAATGGCTCAGTGGGAAAGGATGTGTGTGCCTGAGAGCCTGCATTTAGATCCCCAGCACCTACATTTTTTTTTTAAAGCGGCGTCGTGTCATAGCTCTGGTGTGTGATCCCAGCGGGGGTGGGAAAGAGACAGGAAGACCCCTGGAGTTCACTGTCCAGCCAGCCAATCAGGATCAGTGATTCAGTGAGAGACCCTGTCTCAAAACCTAAAATAGAGAGAAAGGCATTGGCATCAGCCCATGGTCTCTACATGCACAGAGAGAGGGGGAGAGAGAGAGTGAGAGAGAGAGAGAGAGAGAGAGAGAGAGAGAGAGAGAGAGAGAGAGGCAAACAGAGACAGAGACAAAGAGGGCAAGAGAGAGAGATTCTTTGGAGCAGGCAACATAAGGTCAGTGCAAGGCCAGGAGAAGCCTATTGCCCAAGTTTTTTCTGTCAAGACAAAGGACACGACATAGAAGCCTTGCACAGGTCACAGGGAGCGACCACCCAAGGTCAGGATAGAATTTGCGTGTCAGGGGTCCAGACAAGCTTTGCCTCAGGGCCCTGGGGAAACAAGAACAGCTGCCCCATCTCTGCTGGTGATTTTTAAGAAGTAGCAAATATAAATGATTGCTCGGAGAGTTGGGAAAGATAAATCTGTTTCTGAGTTTAAATCCATAAAAATTCCTGAAGATTCTTTAACATATAGATAAGAAAACTTGATATTCCCAGAAAAGTCCTAGACCCTTTCCTGGCTTCAAGCCCTCGACTCTGGGTGGAAATTTTTTTTCACTGAAATACGAAGTCTTTGTCTGTGACCCAGCAAGGCTTGGAGAAACGATTAAGCATTTACGTGTCCCTTACTTGGCTGGGATTCCCCCCAACATCTATCCTTTAAGAGCAAAGGCTGGACTTAGAGAGATGGCTCAGTGCTGCAGGGGGGGTAAAGATGGCGTACTGGGGCTGACCGACCAGCCAGTCCATCTGAAATAGAGAGCTCTTGGGAGAGAAAAATCTGTCTCAATAAATAAATAACCAAACAAACAAGGCAACTAGCTCTTGAGGAACGACATTGAAGGTTGGCCTCTGACCTTCATACAAATGGACATGTGTGCACGTGAACCTTCCCCCACACATGACCAGTGTGTGTATACTCATACGTTCTCACGGGCATGAACACAAGTATAGCCAGAAATGGAATCGCATAGGTACTGTGTTCTTCGGAGCCTGTTTTTTGGTTTTTGGTTTTTGGTTGTTTTTTTTTTAAAGATGATTTAGTGTGCCAGCCACATAAGTGTAGGTGGCCTGGAGGCCAGAGGAGGGCATCAGATTCCCTGGAGCTGGAATTAAAGGCAGCTGTGAACTGTGGAGGGTGGCTGCTGAGAACAGAGCTCAGGTCCTCTACAAGAACAGCAAGTGCTCTTACCCACTGAACCCTGTCTCCGGCCCCACAGCCAACCCCTCTCATCTGAGCAAGCATCTCTTACTCTGTCTTCTCTAAGTAATTACGTGCCCTCCACATCCATGGACTCTGCCCCACAGATCCAGCCAACCTTCACTCAAAGATACTTTGAAGAAAAAAAAAGAAGTTGTATGTGCCCTGAACCCATAGGACTTCCTGTCACCGCTCCCAATTGTGCCTCCCTTCCCTCGGGCACTGTGTGCGGTCTGGGAGCAATCCACGCACACCTGACGGCACTGGGGGGTTATGCTCAACTGCCACAGAGTTCACCAGGGTCTTGAACATCACGTGCACAGGTCTTAGTGTATCTAAGGCTCCTGGCTGATGGAGGGGAACATACCATTCTTCAGCGGTCTTAGTGATAGAGCCTGAAGGAGTTACAGGGTCTTTCTCCTTCATAGTCAAATCCTGACTCCTACAGCCCAGTGCTCTCTTAAGCCTACAGCCTTGAGATGAAATGAGCAAAAATAAAACCAGGCTTTGAGACCCTCGGAGTTTGAAGCTTCAGTGATGCTTCAAACTTAAAGCAATCATTTTTTTGTGAAATATTTAAAAAAAAAAACTAAAGAAAAAATAATTATCCAGCATCCTCTCCCAAAATCCCGACACCTCCCCTGTGGAACAAGTTCTTGACAGAAGGGCTTTCACCCTAGACAGCTCCTTGACACCAGTGGCACACTCTAAAGAACCAAGGGCCATGTGTGTCTGAGACTGAAGGCTCTCCCACTGCAACGGTTGTTTTATTTTGGTGAGACAGAGATAGGGACTTACCGTGTATCCCAGGCTAGCCTCAAACTCATGCCCCGCCCCACCTCAGCCTCCTGAGTGCTGGGTTATCACACACTTGCATCGCCATGCCTGGTCTTACTCCTAAAGTTTTTATTACGAGTATTATTTATATTGTGTCTGTCTGTCTGTCTGTCTGTCTGTCTGTCTGTCTGTCTCTCTCTCTCTCTCTCTCTCTCTCTCTCTCTCCTCTCCTCTCCTCTCCCCCCCCTCTGTGTGTGTGTGTGTGTGTGTGTGTGTGTGTGTGAGTGAGTGCACACGTGCGAGTGCATGCATGTGCCGTGGGACATGTGTGAAGCTCAGAGGACAACGTCTCCTCCCACCATGTGATTCTGGAGGTGGAACTCAGGTAGTCAGTCTTGGTAGCAAGTACCTTTACCCACTGAGCCATCCCTACAGCCCTGCTCCCCCGTGGTGATTTTTGGTGGTGGTGGTGTTTTGTTTTGTTTTGTTTGTCTTTTGAGGCAGGGTTTCTCTGTGTAGACCTGGCTATCCTGGAACTCTATAGACCAGGCTGGCCTCGAATTCTGAAATCCACCTGCCTCTGCTTCCTAAGTGCTGGCATTAAAAGTTTTCACCACCACCACCACCACCACCACCACCACCACCTCCCAGCTTACTCCTGGGATTTTTTGGTTTTGTTTTGTTTTTTTAAGGCTTCTGAGTTGCCTCAAGTTCACCTCATTATGCCTCAGTCTCCTCATTCAGAATTAGGCACATCATCCACCCACGGAGACTTTGTGTTCAAATTACGTAAATAAGACATCTGTTGGAGGTTCTGAGGACAGAGGGTGTGGCTCAGTGGTAGAGCATTTGCCTTAAATGCACAAGGCCTTGGGTGCGATCCCCAAAAGTTCTGAGGACCCAAAACGTTCTAGAAAAACAACCATCCTTATAATCCTTGATGCAGGGGGTTTGAAGGGATTAGGGTTCAAAGACTTAGCAGAGGGGAGCATTAGTCCTCAGGGCTGACTGAGGGTTTCCGCCAGCCACTCTACCTAACAATTATAAAGAGAATAGACACTCACGGAGCTGGCAAAGGCAGGTAGCCCCAGGCTCTAACGGGACTCTTCAACAAAGCTGGGGCAGAATTCCCCAGCTGGCAGGGCTCACCTGTAGCTCCCAGAGCCCCACCACCACCACTATTCAGATTCTGAGGGCTCTGTACCGGTCTACCCTTGTTGACCGCATGACTGACAACTGGGGGTGAAGTGGTTTCAGAACGCTGACGGGTGCCCAAGAACGCGAAATTAGAAAAAGGGGCTTTCTGGTTTGAAGATAAGAAAGAAACAGTCCTTCTGTTTGAAATCAAATGACTAAAATGCTCAGGTGGGGGATGTTTGGCATACGTCTTCAAAGCAAAACCATGAGCTGTTTCTTTATTTCCTTTTTTTTCTCCCCCCCTTGAAATTACCAAGGCTTTGGTATAGATAAAAAGAACAACCTGCAGGCTGAGCCCAGAGGCTCGTGGAGCAGCAACAGCCGTGGGAAGAGAGCCATCTGTCCTCTTTCGTCCCTTTATTCCCTATTATAAAACACAGGCTGCAGGCTGGAGTGGGAATGGCCTTCCCTGCTCTCCGGGAAGTAGGGTTCCCAGCAATACTCAGGTACAGGTAGGCGGCGGCCAGCCAAAGTCTGCATATTGTGACATCCTGTGGGACACACAGAGGCAGGTTCCATCCCACGCGCCACATCAGCTCACTGTCTATTTTATTTTAGGCTCCTAAATCTTCTTTGCTAATTAAAGCCATTTGCCTTGGGCATCTCATCCCCTTCAATCCTAAAGTGCTCCTGAAATGTTGTGGTAATCCCAGACTCAGTTCGTCTCCAAATGGATCATCTGGGTGTGATGGTGCCCCGTAAGGGTTCCTTGCTTCTCTGCTCACATGTTCACACCCTGAAGTGACAGTCAGGTGTCAGAGGAAGAGCCCGAGAAGCCACCTGTAAATTCAGGTCTCAGCTCTGCCGTTTACTGAGTGAACGACATTGAACCAGTGTCACCACCCTCTCTCTGCTTAAGCTCCCTCTGGTACCAGCAACGGCCTCTCTTGTCGCACCGAGTGTGACGCCTGCAGTTTAGACAATCCCTCCATGGCTAAGGGCAATGATGTCCAAAGATGTCCAATGATGTCCAGCCTCAGAAAATCCAACCGGATCGAGCCGTAAGCGCAGCCGCCTTAGCTGCAGCAGGGTCCTGGAAAGAAGACTTGTCTGTGCTCTCATTTTCTTCTTGAGATAGAAAGAGGTTTCAAACCTAATGGCCACTCTGCCTTCGACTTTAAAGGAAGCACAGCAGGGAAGCCGCTCCCCGCTGTGGCCTCACCAGGACGGCGTCTTTCTTGGCTGTGTCTGGTTTCCTAACACTACTGGCTGTCAGTGGCCAGAGTCTTAGTGGGGAGGTAGAACACGGCGCGCCTGTCTTTGAACTTGCTACAATCACATCCTCTTGATTTTTGTCTGGAGTGAGAAATGAGCCAGGGAAATCAAACTGGCCCAGATGTCCCCTGGGTTGCCCCTCCCCCCCCCCATGAGCACACGTCATGGATGGGGCCCCCCAGCCCAGCCCAGCCTAGCTACTTCACAGCGGACCATCGCTCAGCTCGTGCATCCAGAAATCTCTTTTGCATCTGTGTGTGGTGCTGGCCACTGTTCCCTTGTGGGACCGAGACGTCGCCGTCTTCAGTTTCCTCCTCTTTCAAAGAGCAGAATTTCCTCGTTTCTCCTGGAAGTACCCCCTCTGCTGGGAGATGCTCCTGTTGAGCATTCGCTTCCTCAGCATTCGCCATCCCAGACCTGGGCGGCACCCTCACTTCCTACAGCTCTTCCTCTGCCGAGAGTCAGAGAAAAACAAGCTGTCTGTACTTCTAGCACCTTCTAGCCATGTGCTGTCTGATTGTCTAGTTTCCGCATCTGAAAGACTCTAGTCACAGGGGTACACTGGGGTGCGAGGTTTGTCAAAATGATGAAGAGCCCTTTCTCTTTAATGAGAGGATAGGGCCTGGTGGTTGCCCCAAAATCAGTTTACAGGAAAAATGAGGGGCCTAAGCAGGGGAAACAGCCAGGACAGAAAAAGATAGGACAGAAAGATCTAGAACGTCTGTGTCCTGGGATCCTGTTACAGGAAGCACGTTCTACCTTTCGTATGTATGTATGTGTGTATGTATGTATTAATTATAGGGGTGCTGGGGGAGTGGGTACCACAGGACATGTGTGGAGTCAGACGACTCCCCTCCCAACCCTGTAGCCAGGCCTGCTGCCCTGAACCCAGCTTCCTTCAACCATGGGGCCTCCAGCCCTGCCTCAGGGGAAAATACTAGCCCTGAAGGGGGCGCCCTTCTGGTGTCTGCGTTTTCCCCGGCTGTAGTCAGATGTGCTATTGTGGCCTCTGACTGCTAGCCTTGGCTGGGCAGCCCTGTTAGATGTCAGGTTGAAACTATTGGAAAGTTACTTGGGCTCCTTGAGGAAGTAATGGGAGAGCTATAAATGACGTCAGCTTTACAAGTGGCAAACAACATCTGGGGGAAAGTGAAGAGTCACAGCCTGGTAGCGCTCCCCCCATCCCCCACCACCCACCACCCGCCTACCACTAGCTAGACACACAGGCCAATTAAAGCTGTTCCTCAAAACTTCTCTGGGGGCTGCAACGCTGGAGCTCCCCGAGACTCCACCTCCCAAAGACACAGCAGGCGGTGCCTGCCCAGACTTCTGAAGCCCCTGTGGATTGAAGCAGGGATTTCCTCATCCCGTGATTCCTATTCCAGACTCTTTCTGTGAGCTGGGCCTGGGCTCTGGGCCCTATTAGTGGGTCTGTGGTCTCCCCTTCAGAGCCTCCCGAGAGAGCAGTGATGTCTGCAAGATGATCGTCAGGTCTCCAGGACGGAGGGGCTTCTCATCAGCTTCAGGACAACAGGAACTGGGCAGCTTTGAAGCTCCAGCTGCTAGCCAGCACCTGGTGCTGGGCTGCTCCCCAACCAGAACGTTTGCTTTTCCTATCAGCCCCGGAGCTAATCAGACTTGGTGCCTGCTTGAGACGGCCCAGGGCAGGGGCACTGGGCGTGGCCTGCCCTCCAAGGCACCGCCCTTCTTTGGATGTTGCCCAGTACCCTTCACCCATCCTTTCTGCCTGGCTGTATTTTCTAAAACTTTTCTTCTGTCTCTTGATGTTACCAAGCTTTTAGGAAGAGAAGAAGGGGGGGAGGGGTATGACACAAGTGTGATGGTACACACCTGTAATCCTAGCCCTCAGCTAAAGTAGGAAACTTTAGTGTGACTCTGGGGCCAGCCTGGGCTATACAATGACACCTTTTTGTTGGTTTCTTTGTTTGTTTTTCGAGACAGGGTTTCTCTGTGTAGCCTTGGCTGTCCTAGACTTGCTTTGTAGATCAGGCTGGCCTCAAACTCACAGCCATCCGCCTGCCTCTGCCTCCCAGGTGACACTTTTTTTTTTTTTAAAGGACGAGAAAGAGCTTGAGATATGACTCAGTGGTTAAGATCCCGCAATGCCAGCGCTTGTGATCGCAAGCACACGCACCCACACAGCTTTTAATTAAAAGAATAAAAAGAGAAAAAGAAGCTGAGGGGCTCGGTCTTAGGGGAAGATATTGGGAGCATGGAGTCCTTTCCTAAATTACTTCAATAAACCAGAAGCAATGTCGCCTCCTCCCCAGTGAGGAGATGGTCCCCAGGCAAAGCTCATCTTTAGTCAGTTACCTGCCAGGCCTTAACAGTGAGTAAAGAAAACTCCTGGCACACAGCAGAACCCTCCCCAGCCTTACCCACCAGTAGGAATGCGTTTGCCTGTGCATCTGAGGGCACGCCGAGATGCCCTAGGTGGCCACAGACACTTTTATGGGTCCCAGACAAGGACAGTTTCCTAGCTGCAATGTGCTTTGCAGTTGACTTTTAGAACAGAAAAGTAAGATCCCGAGTATGTCGGTGTGTGGTGTGTTTCTATGACCCTCAATGAGTTGAGGGTTAGAGACTCGCTCTATTCTCTGAGATGGTTTATACTATGTATCTGTAGTTTCACTGGCCTACTTTTATAATTCAGAAATCTGTCAGGCTTCTGATAAAGCTTCAAAAGTAATTGGAGCACAGCGTATTTTATTTTTAAATAAACTACCATTTAGTTGTTGTAACATGAACTGCCCTTGCTTTTCCTTCATCCTCTCTGAGACTTTTGGCCGAAAGAGGGCAGAGGACATTAGAAAGGACTGGAAGCGAGTGAGCGTTCTGGGCAGCAAGCAGATAGGTGGCTGTATGAAGGACCAGAGGATGAAGCCAAATTGTCGAGTGCTTACCTACTTTCAACCCCCGGCACTGCAAAAACCAGGTGTGGTCTCACGCTCCTGTAACTCCAGCACTTGGGAGGCGGAGGCAGGAAGATCAAGAGTACAAGGCTAGCCCACCTACACGGTGAAGTCAAGGCCAGCCTGGACGACAGTGAGGCTCAAAAGAACAAAGAAAACAGGGTTCTCACTCTCGCCCTGTGAGAGCCACACCTCTGTGTCATCTGCCACCACTGCAGTTGTTATGTGCAGCTTCTTCAGATTTTGGCCTGTGTGACGACACGGGAGGGGGGACACTGGCAGGCACCTCCTCTGCAGGGATCCTTGGGATGTTGCTGAGGAGGTTGTCTGCCGCTGCTTGCGATGACTCCTTCAAACGCTCTCTCTGAACACACTGAGGGAGGAGAGCTGAGCCCATCCTACTCTTGCGTCCGTGTATTTCTTTTGTTGTTGTTGTTTTTGTTTTGTTTTGTTTTTCGAGACAGGGTCTCTCTGTGTAGCCTTGGCTGTCCTGGACTTGCTTTGTAGACAAGGCTGGCCTCGAACTCACAGCGATCTGCCTGCCTCTGCCTCCCGAGTGCTGGGATTAAAGGCTTTGCGCCACCATGGCCAGCTGCATCTGTGTATTTCTATCCAACGAGCATCCTTGTTTATTCTGTCGTCACAAGTCATAGAGTGCTGTTTTCAGCAGCATAGTGATCCCTCAGGGACCACAGTGCTGGAACCACAACCCTTAACTGCAATATGGGTGCCGGAGCTCAGTCTCAGGTCCCTTTGCCCGCTGAGCTACTCCTTAGCCAAGTTTTGGTTTTTGAGACTGTGGGATCCAACAGGCCTCAAACATAAGGATTAGGTTGGCCTTGAACTCCTGATCCTTCTGCCTCTACTTTCTGAGTACTGGGATTAGAGGCATGTGCTCTAATCGAGTCTAACCAGCTGTCTTTGAATTATGCCAAAGCCTTCTTGGAAGTTGTTTTGTTTTCTTAGAAAAAGGCCCAGACTGCTTAATGAAGACTCCAGGCCCTGGCTGGGCATTAGGGAGTGAGGGTTTTGTAGGGGGCGTTGAGTGGGGACAGAAGTCCCCTCCAGGGATGAGCTGTGCCAGGTCTGACCTACGTCTCTTTGCCCCAGCAGACTCACCCGTGGCGGCTGCAGTGGTGTCGCATTTTAACCAGTGCCCGGATTCCCACACCCAGTTTTGCTTCCATGGAACCTGCAGGTTTTTGGTACAGGAGGAGAAGCCAGCATGTGTGTAAGTACCCCCTTAGTCTCCAGAGGGTAGTCAGGCACCCAACTCAAAGAGTGTTTTCTTGGAGAAGGCTGGCTGTCCATCTAAGACCCAGAGGGCTGAACAAGTTGAGGCATGGGAACAGCCAGCCAGATGCCCAGGGTGCAAGAAGAGGTCCCAGGATGCTGGAGCTGGGATGTATTTTTTTTTTTTTAGATCTATTAATTATTTATACAGCACGTGTGCCTGCACGACAGAAGAGGGCACCAGATCTCACTATAGATGGTTGTGAGCCACCATGTGGTTGCTGGGAATTGAACTCAGGACCTTTGGAAGAACAGGCAGTGCTCTTAACCTCTGAGCCATCTCTCCGGCTGGGTGTGTATTTTTTTTTAATAGCAAACACTGACTAGAATTTAGTTCTCTGCTTAGAGTTCCTGGAGGAAGGCACTGGCCTGGGTGCACCTCCATAATGAAGCTGCCACACACCACTTTGTATCTGGCCTCTGAAATAGCCGGAAGGACCAGTACGCACATCACACCTTGGTGGCCCCCATCTCCCCAAGCCTCACAAAATACTGCCAAGTGCCATGCAGGCACCGAACCTCCTTAACACATCACATACGAGCCAACAACGGGGCCTGGGGAGATGGTTCGGAGGGTCAGGCACTTGCCACACAAGCCTAGTGACCTGATTTCAGATTCCCAGAGCCCACACAAAGAGCAAGATGCAGTAGGGTGCGTGTCTGTAATCCCAGTGCCTCCTCTACCAGGAGATGGGGCCAGAGGCAGGAGAGTTGCCAGAAGCCCAGTGGCCAGCTAGCCTGGTGTATGCAGCAACAAACAAGGGAGACCTGTCTCAAACAAGATAGAGGTAACGACCAACACTCAAGGTCACCCTCTGACCTCCACATGTGTGTCACAGCATATGTGTGGCCACGAGGCTGGACACACACACACACACACACACACACACACACACACACACAGAGGTAATGGAGTGGCCAGTGAAGTTAATGAAGAAAGGCCCTACAGGAAAGCCACTCGGCAGGTACAGGGCTGACCAGTGGACAAGCAGAAAGGTGTCCAGTCCCAGGGTGCCAAGAGTCAGAACCCACAGCAGGTGGACAGGAGATGCAGATGGAGGCTAGTGCCCATTGGGAGGGAGCCTTTACCCTCCGGACAGTGGAAGCCGTGTAAGTTCAGAAAGATCTATGTTTGCAGATATCCATCTGTCTGTGGTGACTGTGACAAGATGGATCTGTCACAAAATTCACTCCAAGTCATCAAGCTCCTCTGTTTCCTAGGATAGTCAGGGCATTTTACTCTGGCAGGTGAACCCTCCCCCAGAGAAAGGTCAGGGTCAGGGTCCCAGCTGGCACTGCCCACCTGGGAAAGCCGAGGTGTGGAAAACAGCGGCCGCCTTCTTCTCTCAGTTTCCCTATTGGATCTTGGTGGCCATGGGGCAGTATTCAGTCCACAGGCATGTTAATGTGACAGGTGGCCCAGTGTGCTCTTCTCTGGTGGCCCTAAGTCCTCATGTGCATCTTGGAAGTTGGGACTTCACACTTCCCAGCAGATGCTCAGCTTCTCTTGACTCAACAAAAGACACAGTGTCACCCTGACCCCCCCCCCTCACACACACACACACATGGGTGTACCCACACACTACCCAGACAGGGCTGCCCTCTCCTGCTCACTGCAGAATGATAGTGTCACATCACTGTTCACCTACAGTCACCTGCTGGATCCCCACCCCCACCCCCTGGCATTCCCATGACCCCTGCATCAGAGTCTGTGGGGGATGTGAGGGCCGTGCCCTCTCCTCTGTGCAGCACTCTGGGGGCCATGCATGAGAGCCAGCATGTCTGAGTAAGGCAAACTGTCGGGCCTGGAAACCTGGTAAGGTTTGCTTCTCTACCCTTATGGCACAGCAGATCTGGGAGACAGGACCACACCTAGCACCTTTTTTATATTTATAGTAACCAGAAGAATGTCCTAGCTCCCTAATTCCCACCAGACCAGAAACTCCGAGTCTCGGCAGAGAAAGCCAGAACATTCTGTTCCTGCTGTTAGGAACCTCCCGGCTTTGAGGAGCTGACCCAGGCACAACATTCTGGTCAATAAAACTGACATACCTGAGGTAGGGCCCCATCTCTCAGGGCCTCGTAAAGAAGCCCCAGCAGGTTGAGAGTGTTCTGCAGAGGCAGGCGCTGCTCCTTAGCACCCTCTCGCAGAAGAATAAAGCCATTAGGTTACCAGAAAACCTAAAGCAAAATTTCATACTCTAAAACTAGGGAATAAAAAAACATACCACTATTCAGACACTGAGAAAATTATCCTTAAACATGTCTGCCTCAGACGACCTTAACATTGTTCGTCTGAATATTGTAGAAATCTCCCTGGAGCCCAACACCTGCCCAACCATGGCAGGAAGATATGCAAAAAACAGAAATCTATGGAGATGTAAGGTCAGAGGCCACCCTTGGTCTGCTGCCTGAAGGTGGCAGGGTCCACACAGGTGACCAGCATGAGGAAACACAGGGGACTATTTGGAGTTTCCCACCTGTCCTAAATGTTCCTGGTGACTGAAGACCCTGACAGTGACCGCCAAGAAACACATCTCTGTCAGTCAAACATTCTCTGTCACCCTGGCCTCCCGGGCCACTCTGGCCACAGTGCACGCCAGTGAGTCTGAATAACCAGACACCTAGAGAGAGTAGACGACAAGTGCCATTCGAGCACGGGCAGGCGGCCCTGCAGCCACAGAGATCAGATCCAGAGGGGGGATTTGCTTTTTGCATAGGAACCCCCACAGGCAGGTCCATCAGCCTCTGAACACCTGTGGGGGAGCAGGGGAGCATGACAACACAGGGGGGGTCATAGTATGACATCACACCACGGAGCAGGGTAGCATGACATCGCACCAGGGATTGGGGTGGCATGACATCACACCAGGGGTGGGGTAGTATGACATCACACCCGTGGCAGGACTGGAGAAGATCATGCCAGTGCATATAGAAACTGTGTGGCTAGTGTCCTAAAATATTCCCCCTCCTTGAGTGGTGTGTGTGTGTGTGTGTGTGTGTGTGTGTGTGTGTGTGTGTGAAGTTGGAATTCCAGGCAATTGTGAGCCACTGGGGGGGGGTGCTGGGAACTGAACTTGGGTCTTCTGCAAGAGCAGTAATCACTCTTAGTAACTGAAGCATCTCTGTAGCCTCACCTTGTTTGTTAAGACAAGGCCGCTCACTGGTCTGGTAATTGCCTGCCAGCCCCGGTGATGTCTCTGCCTTCCCTACACTAGGGTTACATGCATTCTCAAGACCCAGCTTTATGTGGGCTCTGGGGGGCTCCAAATGCAGATCCTCCTGACTATACAGCAAGAACTTTACCACCTAAGACACCTCCTCAGCTTCCACTTTGTTTTTTGAGACAGAGTCTCTCATTGGCCTGGAGCTCACCCATGTAGGCTAGAGTGGCTAAACAGTAAACCCCAGAAATCTGCCTGCCTCTGCCTCCCCAGAGCTGGGATTACAAAGGTTTGTCTCCTTGATTGGATTTTTCATGTACATCTTGGGGGAAGGAGCTCAAGCCCTTTCCAACTGAGCCATCCTCCCCCCTTCCCCCCCCCCACCCTCTCCCCCCCCCCCCCACTGTGTTTAATTTCATCTTTAACAGAGATGACACCTGCCTCTGTGTTGAGCCCTGCTTTTACCACGGTGCAAAGAGGCTCCGTTAGGGCTCTCAACTGTGAGGTGGGTCTTACTTCCACTGCGTTTTCAGGACGCAGAGTCTGGGGTAAAGAGCAGTTAGCGAGTGGCTCGAAGGTGTACAGACAGGAAGTGAAGAAAGGGCTTTGAATGCAGGCCAGATTGGCTACGGAGCCGGTGCCAAGTTGTGCACCTTTGAGTTCCTGTGCTGAGGATGCAATCTGAAATGCGAACGAAGCAGCATGGAGCACAGTGGTAATGTCCAGCCTCGGTCAGCATACCACAGCAGGCACAGTCTGCATGGGAACAGTTTGATGAAACCAAAATGCAGAAATTGCTGTACTCCATTCAAAGCGGACTACAGAGAGTTTTTTGTTTTCTGCTGTGTGTGTGTGTGTGTGTGTGTGTGTGTGTGTGTGTGTGTGTGTGTGAATCAAACCCGGGTCTTTGTGCATGTTAGCCAAGCACTGTTGGTGTACATCCTCACCCTGGCAGAACTTGAGATTTTGGGTTATGGCTTCTTTTTTAATTCTTTTGTTTGTTTATTTTTAATCTTTTTTTTTAACTGTTTTACAGTTTCATACATTTATGTAATAAACTTTAGTCTCTCTCTCTCTCTCTCTCTCTCTCTCTCTCTCTCTCTCTCACACACACACACACACACATACACACACACACACATGCGTGCGTGTGTGTGCGTGCACCCAGACACATGTATTCCCTTTTTATCTGCCTGCCAGAGGTAGACACAGCAGCAGAGTGAGGGCGTGGCTCATCTGTGGCCAGGTGAGGTGACACTCCTCCCTCCTTGTGTGACTAGTGCTTAAAATAAGCGGCATAATTAAGTCTAATATTAGAAGACTAGGAGTTAAAAAGAAGACAAGATGTCACTTTTTGTCTTCTTCCCCAGCTCATAGAGAAAGAACTGCTAAGTAGAAGGGCCTTTTGTAGGTCAAGGCCTGCCCTGCAGGAGCAAGGGTGCTGGGGAAAGGGTGTCCAAAGATGGACGGGGTCTGGGAGGCGCTGAGTGGGCCATGGGAAAGTGGGCAGGCTGGTGAGTGGGTGAGTGAGTGTGTGTAAGAAGCGCGTGGTGTTCGGAGAATGTGGTCTGGGGAATGCAGAGTGGGGAGAGGAAGGGACATTGCTCCAGGTGAGAGGTCGCCGGACTTGAGATGTCCAGGCACCCATGTGCGGCCACCTGGCCATACACCTATCCGAGGATCCACATGAGCCGCTCCAACTGGCAGGATGTCAGGGGGAGTCGGATAAGACTCTGCAGTGAGATGTCCAATGCCACAGAAAAGATACCCGTAACTCGGGTGGCCTCTGGGAGGTAGGGACACCTGGGCCCAGAGGTAGACCATGAGGATGGGCTGAGAGACCCCGCCTCAGTTGTAGACATGGACAACCCGGATTGTGTGCAGCCCAGGCCAACATCTGGTCACCAACCAGCCCTGGGGTCTATTCCATGGTCGCCCCTCCCCCCCACCCCCACCCCCATCATCTGCCACCAGGGGAAAGGCCAGTGTCTACCCAGTGAGCCGTGTCTTCTCTCTGCCTCCTCTCAGGTGTTTCGTTTTTGTTTTTGTTTTAACTAGACAGACTCTGTCTCCATCCTGCTGCACTGAGCAGGAGAGTCGGCGCAGACAGCCCGACTGTCTAGAACCTTGGTGTTCTTTTAGTTCCCTGTTGCCCCTCGCTGGCTTCCTTACTTCCCCAGGACACGAGCCCTTTATACCACCTTCCAGATAAGAGGCTAAACCATTAAGCCTACCATCCCAGCAAAGGAGAGGGAGCCAGATCCCAGCTGTGGACTTGGCACGAATGTCTTTCAGGTCCCCAGGGGAGCAGGTGTAGGGAGAGCAGGTGACTCAACTTTCTCATGGCAAGATAAAAAAAAGAGAGCACAGCAAACAAAAAAATCACACTGACTAAAGGACAAGTAGCCAAGCCTGGTGCTGCAATGCTGTCGCCAGGGCATTCGGAAGCTGAGGCAGGGGATCGTGAGTTTGAGCTAGCCAGACCCTGCCTCAGAAACAAAACAACAATAAAACTTAGGTACCTGGGTTTCAACTGTTAACCACCTTCGGCGAGTCAGGGAAGGTCGCGTACCCTCAAGCCTGTAGCTTCTACAGAAGCATCTCCTGCTCGTCATTAACACTGAATCCCTACAGCACCTGTCCCTTCACCATCTCCATGGTGATGTTTAAGCACCGGACAGAAGGCATGATCTGGCATACGCTGTCTGTCCTGTAGCTCTGTGAGTCTGTCTGAGAGCAGGGTGGACTTGGGGATCCCACCTGGCATGGCTGTAGAGCTAGCCTGGCACAGTGGCAGGTGCCCCAGTAGGGCGTGTAAGCTCAAGATCCTTTCTGTGTTCTTTGTTCTTTAAATTCCTCTTACCTGGCAACTGCAAGTTATGAGGCAATCCAAGCACTGTCTTCAAAAATACTAGCTACCTTAGTCACGGCTAGGAAAAAGGAAAAAAAGAAAAATGTGTGTGTGTGTGTATTTGTGTGTATGTAATATACATATTTGTGTGTGTATTATATATATATATATATTTTTTTTTTTTTGCATTGAGAATTTTAAAAAGGACTAGTGTGTCACCTCAGTCACTTTCCTGTCAAGGAAAGTCACGTGCTTGGAGGAATGCTAGGAAAGCAAGTAGGCGATATCTCCTTCTTGTCAGCCCATTCTGGAGAACCATCCATCCACTGAGCATCCCTGGCACACAGGAGGCTGCCATTGGCATGACAGAGCTAGAGAAGCCGGGGGGTGCAGCAATACCAGTAGTGAATGGGCTGGCAATGCGCGTGCTAGGGAGCACGTTCACACTTGACCTCATTTACACCTTTACTCACTGTGAGAAGGTCAGGTGCAGTTCATCAGATGCCAGGACATAAGACTGCACAGGAGTCTAGGCTTCCCCAGCCCTGATGTGGCCAGGTGACAGTGCCAGGCCCTTCTCCCTGACTGGAGGATCCATGCTATGGCCTGAGCCACCCAGGAAATATCCCTGGGGCTAACTAAGCTTGATGAAGAAGACAACCGAGCTCAAACTACTATGCATCTAGTGTATTGTTTTTCATCCAAAATTCTAAATAAGCAAATCTGGTTTAAAAATAATCTCGGTTTGGGCTAGGAGTGATGGCACATGCCTTTTATCCCAGCACTCAAGAAGCAGAGGCAGACATATCTCTGTGAGTTCGAGGCCAGCCTAGTCTACAAAGGGAGCTCTAGGGCAGCATAGAGTTCCAGGACTGTATAGAGTGACCCTGTCTCAAGCAAACAAAACCCACGTGGATCTGGAGCTGAGGAAATAGCTCAGTTGCTTGCCACAAGACTATGAAGGCCTGAGTCAGAATGACAGCACCCATGGTAAAAACCAAAACCAAAACCAAAACTTGGTGTGTAGAAGCCATGGCTGAGGGGGCAGGGCTGGGAGGATCCTTGGGAAATGGTGGTCAGCCAGCCTCCCCATAGAGTGAACTCCCGATACAGTAAGAACCATTGTCTCCAAAATAAGGCAGACATAGAGAAAGATACTCAACAGTAGTTACTTGTGTCCTTCACAGATGTGCACGCATCCGTGCACCTGCATCAGTGTGCACACACATGCGCACGCACGTGCACACTCACACACACACACACATATCAGCGTGCACATGCACACACATACATCAGCATGTGCACACAGAGTAACGATAAGCAGGAGCCTCATCACCTATCAAGATGAAGTTCTTGTCATCCTCGCTGCCATTAAGCACTCAAGACTTAGCCCAAGGACAGTGATCTCGAGTGTACCCTTGGTGAAGCAGGGGATCAGTTTCCCCTCCCCTCAGCGAACATTGCGTTGTCAGGGAAGTGGGACTCACTACCCGACACCTGTGTCTCCAATCACAAAGGATGCAGCAGCCCTTTGGGGCTTGTCCAGCGGGCCCCTGGCCCTTCCAACTTAGCTTGGGGGAGGAACCTCTGGGTCAGGAGCAGGCTGACATTCCTTTCTCCCACAGCTGCCACTCTGGGTACGTGGGCGCCCGCTGCGAGCATGCAGACCTGCTGGCCGTGGTGGCTGCCAGCCAGAAGAAGCAGGCAATCACTGCCTTGGTGGTGGTCTCCATTGTGGCCCTGGCTGTCCTCGTTATCACCTGTGTGCTGATCCAGTGAGTATTTGTCACCCCTGAGTTTGTATCCCCACCACCACCGCCACCACCTGCCAGCTCCGCCTGAGGCATCAGAAGCATAGCCGTACGAAAGAGCTGCCAGCTTGTTGTGACATGAGAGCGATTTCAGCTGAGCTAAGAGGGCAGTTAACGTCTCTCCACACAGCATCAGGCAAGCTGTGCAAATGCCTGGAGCATGGGGTGGTTGCCAGCAGTGGTTCTGAGTTCTTCTAAAAGCCATGTCAAATCAAAGACATCCTTCACCTCTGTCCTCGAACCCAGAACCTTCTGAACATTCATGATCTGGCCAGGAGCTCCAGAGAGAGCTGGAAATGGCTCCCACCCCACCCCTTGGACCACAGCAAAAGTGCTTCCTCCCCACAGAAAGCACTTGACAAACTCTCAAGTTACTCCAGAGACCCCACCCACCCCTCTTTCTCCTCCACTACTCTCTCACCCCCTGAACTGCATCCTCCATGAAGCAGTGCTGAGCCCCAAGTCAAGGGAGGGAGATTCTAATGGAGTGTCTTATCCTGTTAGCCGGCCGATAGCCGCCCCTGGAAATACAGTGCTGTATTCCCAGCAGCAGACACCAAGCCGGGCTTACTTCCTAGGATGGTTAAATCTAAGTCAAAGCACTCAGAGGGTTCCCCCTAGTTTGAAGTGGCACAGGGCGCTGTTGGTCAGTTAAAGGCAGCCTGTCAACACGGTCCTCTCAAGGCTGGGATTGCAGGAAGCACAAAGGCTATTTCAAAGAGGCTGGGTGTGATGGCAATGCCAGGCTTTTGTTCTCCAAGGCTGGCCAGATTGCACACAGACCAATAAGTGGCTCCGTTCTCGTGAGTTGCTGCTGTTGGGACATCTGAGGCATAAGCCCAGTGACACTTCTGGATGAAGGGCCAACTTCCTGAAACACCATGATCTCCAGCCCCAGGGTCTGCTGGTCCTAGTCTATTGAAAGGCCATTGATAAGCTGGCAGACCTACTCAGCTGTCCCTTTATAGAGACAGCAAGCAGCTAGGTGACTGGCTTGTCCCCTCAGCCTGCAGGAGAATCTGGAGCCAGGTGACCAGGGAGTCTAAAACGGAGCTATAGCAGGTAGCATCCATACTTTGCGACAGCCAGCAGGTACTTTGTGGCTGGTCAGTATCTGTCCCTGTCCTCAGTGTCCTGAGGTAGATGATGCTCTAGAAGGCCGAATGGGCATCCAGGGCTGCCCAGCTGGGCTCTCCTGTCAGGCAGGTGCAGCTCAGCCTGTCTCTTCTGTCACCAGCTGCTGCCAGCTCCGCAAACACTGTGAGTGGTGCCGTGCCCTGGTCTGCAGACACGAGAAGCCCAGCGCCCTCCTGAAGGGAAGAACCGCTTGCTGCCACTCTGAGACAGGTACAAGGCGCCTTCCCCCCCTTTTCTTCCTGAGGAGGGGCTACCGTAGGGTGGAGAGAATAGCCACCGTCTTCCAAGTTGGCACGGAGGTGCTGAGACAAAAGCAGGAGGGACGTGGGGGACTGTTTTCTCCTACCATCCCTTACAGGGGACCTGGCCACAGGTGTGGTTGAACTGCAGCCCCGCCACCCCCCACCTGTTACTGGCTGCTGAGAGGAGCCAGTGTCACTCAGTGAGCTCGCCTCAAGTCTCTCTCCTAAGCTCGTCTCCCCAGCACAGCTCTGCCCGCCCCCCCCCCCCATTAATTATCCTGTTTTTCTTTTCTGCCAGTGGTCTGAAGATACCAGAGGAGGAATTTGACCAGGTGGCCCATGACAGCCCAACCAGGGAAAGGCTTCTCAGGAACCACCACCACCGGCAGTGCCCAGGCCCCTGGGACACGCTGGCAGACCCTCCTCCCTCAGTGCACAACCGCCTGCTCCGCCTTCTGCCCTTTAAAGGCCTTCAAAACTGTGTGATAACGCTGCCTGCTGGGCTTCCTCAGTGCACCCTAGAGAAGAGGCCAGTGGACCACGTTTTAACGACACGTCGAACAAGAAAGAACCTCAAAAAGGCTGGCCTTCTTGCTAACCCACACTCGGCAGGCGCTTCGGTTGGTGTCTCCTGCCAGCCATGGATTCCGGGCCGTTTTTCTCCATGGGCCATCTGCCCCCAGCAGAGATTCCACGGTTAGTGTACAGAATGGACAAGGGGAAGCGTATATTGTTATGTGAAGACACTGCGGCCTCCCACGAGCCCTGATATCTCCTCAAGCTGTTTCTGGGTTGTGTGTCTTATTTATTAGATGGATTAGCGGTTTTGTCTTTAGTCTCTTAAGTCCACGTCAGGCACCCATGCTAATGACACATGAGCGGCTGGCTGTGAAGTTACACCAAATAGAAACGGCCAGCCCCTTTGATAAAGTAAGGCTGCAGGGAAGGGAGCCTCCCAGAGGCTGTAGAGACAGAATTCAAAGGAGGCGGTGCCCTTTGAGACAGGAAAGTCCCTGGATTCATGCTGTGGCAAAGTTAGCAAGTCCAGCACATAGAAAGCCCCCCCCACAATGGGAGAAGAGGACAAGAGAGCCTGTGTGGGCACCTCAGGAGGAAGCATGCACGCACGCACAGCCAGTTCGTGACTACATGGATTAGCGCCCAGCTCCGGCATTAGTAGTGAGCTGTGGGCCAAATCCGCGAAGGGGACCAGCTTTTTATTTTCCATGCTGTTGCCTTGGGTTTTGCTTTATTTTTAGAAGGGGGAAATTTAATTTTCAAGCATTAGGAGAAATATCCCACTGTTTTGGTTTGGTTTGGCCTCCCCTCCCCCTCCCCCCTTTCAGAATGTTGGTATTATTAACGAAATTGCTACCAAGCCTCTCCACTCTCCTCGAGAGAAGGAGATGTGCTCCCTGAGGGTGCTCTGACCCATTGGGCCCACCCTCATCCCTAGGCTGCTCCGTACTGTCAGGAGACAGGATGCAGTAAATGCATACATAAAGCTGCTTACTGAGGAGGCTGGCCTCAGAAGTGAAAAGTCCGCCCTGCCCCACCCTCTGACTTAACGCACTGGGAGAAGGGCATTTGACGAACCAAACTGGTTTGAAGTTTCTGTCAGGAAGTTCCGCCTCGTCTTCATTCTTCATCACCGGTCCACTTCCTTCTACGAATTTTCCCCTTCTCATCTGACCTAGGCCCTGGTCTGCCCCACGTCTTAACCCTGGCCATCTTTATCCACAATGCCTGAAGCCCCAAGAAAAGAAAGTGGGCCTGTTCAGTGCTGTCCCCTAACTACTTAGCTGACACGGCTCCAGGCGGAAGTCACCGTTTTGGTTATTATTATTATTTTGGCTTGGTGTTTTATTTTGTTGCTTTGTTTTGTGAGACAAGGTCTTGCTGTGTGGCCCAGGCTGGCCTTAAACCCAAGACTCTCCTGCTCCAGTCTCCCAAGGCCTGGCCTTCAGGTGTGCACTACTGTACCCGGCAGAGTTTTTTTGATTATTAAAGAAAATAGGTTAAGTTTACTTTCCTTGGGTCATATGTGTGTGGGTCAAGGCCAAGTGTAGGCTGCTATTTGGAGATCAAACACAATGGCACCGGACTTTAGACTTCTATTGTTTCTATTGGTCCCAGTGCTCCCAGCAGACCCTGCCTCAAGTCCTGGCTCACAACTGGGGTGTGTGGGGGGGGGGGCGGAGATGGAGGGGAGCACACGCACAAATGGAGGCTCAAGACTTGTTTTAATTTCGTTCACACTGTTAGCTTCAGAGGGCAGATCTTTTCTGGTCTGTTGGAAGCTCCTGGATGTCTGACTGCTTTTAAAGAGTTTGAAGCGATGTCAGCATATTACTGGGAACTTCTTCACCTAATGCCCCATCCTTAAAGGCGTGACCATCCAAGACTCAGCAGAGTAGGGGAAAAAAACAGGATAAACTCAAGATAGTGAAGGCAGAGGACCCTCAGGGGCACCTCAGCTTTAGTGTCTACACATTGCAATTTAAAGTTCAGCCAGTACCACGCCCCAGGGCCTGTCCACAGATGCAGCCAGCCCAAATGCCCCCTAGAAGTGCCTTTCCCACCACGCCCCTTGCAAAACAACGGATCTGAGAGTCAGAAGTTGAAACCAGACCAAAGCAAGTCTGGTTGGATGTGGTCCTGGCCCCGGCATACGACATCCTTTCTTCTTTGGTGACTTTGATTTTGGAAGACAGACAAATCCTTCTCGTGCCATTTCATAGCCGATATAGGCCTGGTTAGCTGTTCCAGTGTCCTCCAGTCAGTTCATACTGCACACCCCACAGTGCCTTCCTGTCAGTTCACACTGCACACCCCACAGCGCCTTCCTGACAGTTCACACTGCACTCTGTACAGCACCCTCCTGTTAGTTCTCACTGCACTCCATACAGCGCCCTCCTGTCAGTTCACACTGCACACCCCACAGCGCCTTCCTGTCAGTTCACACTGCACTCCACACAGCGCCCTCCTGTCAGTTCACACTGCACTCCACACAGCACCCTCCTGTCAGTTCACACTGCACTCCACACAGCGCCCTCCTGTCAGTTCACACTGCACTCCACACTGCACCCTCCTGTCAGTTCACACTGCACTCCACACAGCACCCTCCTGTCAGTTCACACTGCACACCATACAGCGCCTTCCTGTCAGTTCACACTGCACTTCATACAGCGCCCTCCTGTCAGTTCACACTGCACACCATACAGTGCCCTCCTGTCAGTTCACACTGCACACCCCACAGCGCCTTCCTGACAGTTCACACTGCACTCTCTACAGCACCCTCCTGTTAGTTCACACTGCACACCCCACAGCACCTTCCTGTCAGTTCACACTGCACTCCACACAGCGCCCTCCTGTCAGTTCACACTGTACTCCACACAGCACCCTCCTGTCAGTTCACACTGCACTCCATACAGCGCCTTCCTGTCAGTTCACACTGCACTCCATACAGCGCCCTCCTGTCAGTTCACACTGCACACCATACAGTGCCCTCCTGTCAGTTCACACTGCACACCCCACAGCGCCTTCCTGACAGTTCACACTGCACTCTCTACAGCACCCTCCTGTTAGTTCACACTGCACACCCCACAGTGCCTTCCTGTCAGTTCACACTGCACTCCACACAGCACCCTCCTGTCAGTTCACACTGCACTCCACACAGCACCCTCCTGTCAGTTCACACTGCACACCATACAGCGCCTTCCTGTCAGTTCACACTGCACTCCATACAGCGCCCTCCTGTCAGTTCACACTGCACACCATACAGCGCCCTCCTGTCAGTTCACACTGCACACCATACAGCGCCCTCCTGTCAGTTCACACTGCACTCTCTACAGCACCCTCCTGTCAGCTCACACTGCACTCCACACAGTGCCCTCCTGTCAGTTCACACTGCACTCCACACAGCACCCTCCTGTCAGTTCACACTGCACTCCACTCAGCACCCTGCTGTCAGTTCACACTGCACTCCACATAGCACCCTCCTGTCAGTTCACACTGCACTCCACACAGTGCCCTCCTGTCAGTTCACACTGCACTCCACTCAGCACCCTGCTGTCAGTTCACACTGCACTCCACTCAGCACCCTGCTGTCAGTTCACACTGCACTCCACTCAGCACCCTGCTGTCAGTTCACACTGCACTCCACTCAGCACCCTGCTGTCAGTTCACACTGCACTCCACTCAGCACCCTGCTGTCAGTTCACACTGCACTCCACACAGCGCCCTCCTGTCAGTTCACACTGCACTCCACACAGCACCCTCCTGTCAGGTCATGGACTCCCCACAGCACCCTCCTGTCAGGTCATGGGCTCCCCACAGCACCCTCCTGTCAGTTCACACTGGACCCACACACACATATACACAGCACCCTCCTGGCAATTCACACTGCACTTGGCCCTCTCTTGATGTTCAGCACAGCTATAAATAAGTAGCGCTCCTTAGCAGCCACACAGGACAGTGGCACAGCACTTCCAGTGACTCGGGAGACTATGACCATCCCTGCTGAATGAACTGAAATTAATTCCAGGGATGCTGAGATAGCTTAGTAGGTAAAGGCATTTACCAGCAACTCTGAGACCCTAAGTTCAATCCCTGGGACCCACATGGGAGAGGGAGAGAGCCAACTTGCCCAAGATGTCTTCTGTTCTCCACAAATACATGACACACACACACTAATTTTTAAAAATAAAAATGATTTCTAGAAAGGCCTCCACACCTGAAGCTATAACTTTAAACCTACCACGGGACATATTTTCTCCATGGAAAAATATAATGGCCACTCCAATCTGAAAGACAGATTCCAGGTGGACACACATGGGCCCAAACCATGAGTCGGTTTGCTGTGTATCCCAGACAAGGGTGGGAACTACAGTCCCAAGGTCCCTTTTCTCCCACAAAAGGGAGGGGGAGAAGGAGGCAGGTTTGGTGCCCACTCACTCACACTGGGGAGGGAGGAGGCTGTGTCTCTGAGTCTCAGATGGCGGATTGTTCTCTCCAAGCACAGAAAGTGGCCTGGATCCCCAGGCCAGGTTTCCCAGTGCCTGCGAGCCCCTGGATGGACCAGCGACATTCTAACACTGCCTACAGGCCCCAGTTCTGTGTGGGTTCTAAGCTTATGTCTCTCCCAGGGTCAAGAGGAAGCCACATTAACACAAGGTTTCACTCTATAGCCCCGGCCAGCCTTGAACCCATGATCCCCTGCCTCAGCCTCCTAGGTTACAGGTGTGTTCCGCCACGCCTGGCTTACGTTTGTTTTTAATGTTCTTGTGTAAGATGTGTTCCCTAAGGCCATTCATCAATCTTTCTCAAAGACACAGTGTTGTACACACACATGTGCACGTGGGCACACACAGAGTACTGGAAAGCAACTCCTCTCCACAGTGTGATAAGTTTATTATAAGGAACCTGATGCTGTTTTAGAACTCATCAGTCTGACTTCTGTATATGATGCACTGAAGGTTAAATATGTGATGTTTTAATTTATTTTATGTGGTAAGTTAATTTTGATTTCTGTAATGTATTAATGTGATTAGAAGCTTTTTTCCTTAATATCTGAATTATACTTAAAGAGTAGTGAGGAATATAAGATACTATTATGTTTTTCAGAAATGTGTATTGTTACTCAGTTGTATTGTACTGTTTGAAAGGATGAAGGAATGAACTCTTTTTTTTTCCTAAATGCCAAGACTGATGTTTTTCTTTAATGTGGCTGAAACCAAATTTTCTTTGCAAATGTGAATGAAAAAGAAGTATATGGGGTTTTTCTTTTTTTTTTTTCCTTTTATTTTTTTAGATTTATTTTTATTCTTAACGATGTGTATTTGTTCATGTGTGTCTATGTATGGGTATGTGCATATGAGTGCAGTTGCTCTCCATGGCCAGACGAGGGCATTAGATCCCATGAATCTACAGACTAAGCTGTCTTACATGGGTGCTGAGTACCCAGTTTAGTCTTTTGAGTACCCAGTCTTTTGAGAGAGCAGCAAACAATCTTAAGCTCTAAATGATCCTTGTAGGAATCCTAAACCTGATTGTAGTCAACCCCTATCTGGATAAAGAAATGAGTTCTTCCTAACACCTGGAGGAAAACAATGGCCCTTCATCCTGCATGGAGAGGAACTGAGCCCTGGCTGGGGAGATGAGACAATGGCATGCAGAAAATGCCCCTGGGTTGTTTCCTGACAGCAATCCTAGAAACCATGAGATTTTAAGGTAGGGTGTGGTCTATATATAAAATCCCCAGAACTGTTAGGAATGCAGAGCTTGGGACACAACCTACTAAACTCTAGGGGTCCGCTCCTCCTCCTCTGATAGCATGGTCCTGGCCAGGAACTGCTGTGCTGAGGAGCCTAGGAAGGTTTTGGTGTGATGTTGTCTTTAGGGAAAGCTTTGCAGAGTCCTGCTGAGCAGGGAGACTCAGTCACCCTGTGGGTCATGTTCTGGTTTCCATCCTGTTGTGATACAAAGCAGCTTACTGGAGAAAAGAGGCTTCCTCAGCTTCTGGGTCACAGCCTGTCACTGAGCGGTGGTCGAGCAGGGACTTGGAGCAGCTTTCACATGGCAATCAAGAGCAGAGAGGAGCTGGACAGTGGCGGCACACGCCTTTAACCCCAGCACTCAGGAGGCAGAGGAAGGAAGAATTCTGTGAGTTCAGAGCCAGCCTGGTCTACATACCAAGCTCCAGGACTCCAGGATAGCCAGGACTCCAAAAAGACACCTTGTCTCAAAAAGCCAGGGGGTGAGGGGAGGGCGGGAAATAGAGCAGAGAGGAAAACAACGCTGCCTCTTGCCTTGGGATGCTTCTGCACGGCTGCCTTACTTCACTCCTGCACAGTTCAGGGCCGACCCTGGTGCCACCCACATTCAGGGTGAGTGGGTCTTCTCTTCTCAAGGAACAAACGAGACAGTCCCCTACAGACATGCCACTGGCCAGCCTGACCCAGACAATTCCTCCTTAGGACTCTCTTCCAAGTGATTTTAAGTTTTGTCAAGTTGACAGTTTAAAAACTAACCAGCAGAGAGCTGCAGTGCACAGCAGCCCAAATATCAAGGCCACATCTCCTTGGATCCTCCCTGAACAGCCTGGTAGAAAGGGTGCAGGGCCTATCTATCTTTCATATGCTCCATCCCTTGGTACCCACTGTCGGTCTTGAACTGCAAGGAATACTTCTAGAACTGTCCACCCAGTCCCTGTAAGCCTTTAGCAACCCTCTCTCTAGCTCATAGGTGTGGCGTGTACAGGCTCAGCGGCTCACAGCCAGGGAGCAGGAGTCAAAGACTTGCTGAGTGATATGGAATCTTGCTTCAAGCGCTTTTCAGTGAGGGGCCGAGCTACGAGGTCCCTGTGTGTGTGGGTCCCAGGGGCTGCTCCCTAGATCAACCCACCTTGGAGAAAGATGTATGTTCCAACAAGGAAAGCCACGCTCTGCACAAATGGACCACAGCTTTACAGGAATTTTACTGTTGGGCATAAAAATAAATTGAGTTTTGTTCCGAGACGGAAATGGAGGGTAGCCTCTTTGCAAGGACACTGGGGCTGATGAACACTTCACACCCAGGTGTGCAGGTGAACGCTTCACACCCAGGTGGGCAGGTGAACACTTCACACCCAGGTGGGCAAGTAAACGCTTCACACTCAGGTGGGCAGGTGAACGTTTCACACCCAGCTGGGCAGGTGAACACTTCACACCCAGGTGTGCAGGTGACCGCTTCACACCCAGGTGTGCAGGTGAATGCTTCACACCCAGCTGGGCAGATGCCCCAGAACTGCAAGAGTCCTGCTACTACCTGGGCCCTGTGCCTCAAGTCCTGCAGGAAGCCCCCGAGGTGAGAGGGGAGCTGGGGCACTGCCCAAAACCATGCACTGCTAGCATATGACACCTGGCAGGGCAGGATTGTGGAAATGTGGGTGTCATCCCAAGAGGGCACTGCAGCAGCGAAACACCAGAACAAAGACAGAGTGGCCTTTCCCCTGCAGTGTGCCCAGCCCCCACCAGGGCACAGGGCTTCTGGGTTGCCTGTCAGGAAGGGGACGCAGAGGCCAATCCTAAGCGTGCGTCCAGCCCCGCTTCTCCTCAGCTTGTCACCCTGGAGCCTTGCTGCTCACTCTGAGCCTCCCGTGCTGTCCGTTCCGTTCCCCAGCTGAGCTAGAACAGTCTGCGGGCCCAGTCCGGTTCTTGGAATGAAAACCGAAATGTCGTGAGTATGTGCTCCAACTCAAGCTCCCAGCCTCTGCTGACCCTCAAGGGGAATGCAGGCATGGGAGAGGGGTGTCAGGAAAAGGTGATAGAGCCCGGGACCTGTAGGGCCACATGACACAGATGATGGTGTCATTATGTCACATGTGAAAGTGGTGACAGGACTGGAGAGATGGCTCAGTGGGTGAAGCCCTTGCCACACAAGTGTGAAGACACAAGTGCAAACACTAAGAACCTACATAAAGCCAGGTTAAACATCTGCAATCTCACTTCTCCTAAATGAGATGCCAGTAGAACCAGGAGAAACTACGGAAGCTCACAGGCCAGGTAGCCTGATGTGTGAAGTGGCATGACCAAACATCACACACGCATACACACATGCACACACATAGGCATGCACACACAGATACACATATACACATGCATGCATATACACTCTTGCATACATGGACACACATAATTATAGACACACGTGCACATGTATACATACATGTGTGGAGACATATATATACACATGTGCATATACATATGCATGTGTGTGCACATACACACATGCATGGACACACATACTTACAGGCACATGCATGCACACACATGCACATATATTCATACATGTGTGGACATGTCTGGATCTGCGGCTTTAAAGATCCCCAAGTGAGTATGACTGGCCAGCCAAGCAGACAGGGCTTCATTCCAGCTGCTCCCAGGCCTCACTTCAGTGCAAACTCTGGTGCATCCTGGGAGATTTCCAGGATGGAAAGTGTGAAAGACTGGACTCCGGCAGAGGCACTTAAACTTCCATGTCAATGCCGTGGCTTTTAGTTGGTCTCTGAGAAGACACAAACCATCTCAAAAGCATTTGGTCTATGTCTAGAGGTTTCCTTGAAGGTCTATTTAAAATGCTGATGTATGAGAAAAGGCAAATCTCAAAATCTGGTCCAACAACTTTCACAAAACCGCTCTTTTTTTTTTTTTTGAGACAGAGTTTCCCTGTGTTCCAGTAGGCCTAGGACTTACTATGCAACCCAGGCCAGCCTTCAGCTCATTAGAGATCTATGTGCCTCTGTCTTCTGGGTGCTGGGACTAAAGTCATGTGCCAGTTAATCCTTCTTTTTTTTTTCCCCCTTCTCTCATATATTGCATCCCAACCACCGTTTCCCCTCCCAGGCTCCCCTTCCTTTCCCCTCCCCCACCCAGAGCCGCTCTTCCTCTCTTTCCCTTCAGAAAAGTCCAGGGCCCCCGGGGACACCAGCCAAGCATGGTGTACCAGACTACAGCCCACTCACTGTGAAACAGAGAACACTTCCAGGATAGCATCTCTCACTGGTAAAATTTAATTCTCTAAAACTGATAAAGTGAAGCTGGAAACTGATTCTGTGAATTTAACTGACTACAACAGTAACACTAGTAACAGGGACTTACCGTTTTCCCAACTGTAATGCAGAGATGTCAAATAGAAGGTGATTCAGCTCTTAAAATATTATCAGGGATCTTATGGGATGGCGCAGTGGCTTAAGGTCCTTCACCAAACCCGACAGCCTGGGCGTGGTCCTTGGGACATTCTTCGTAGAAGGAAAGGAAGCCGATTCCTACAGCCTGTCTTCTGCTTCCGTTCTTTTGCCATGGCATGCAATACACACACACAAAATACTTTCAGAAAAATTACATGCAGTCCTCCAAATGGAAAAGATATGGTCTCTATTGTTTCTAATAATTGGTTACTATTCCAACTGTGTCTAGGCTGTAAGCTAAGACACCTGCTATAATTTTGGGCTGTGGCTGCTCTGCCCTGGGCGTGGCTGGACTTGCCTCTAAACACACGGCTCTATCTCTCTTTTCTGCTTATGTTCTTCATCAACTCTGCAACTGTTTTATGCCTGGAATATAGTCATCGCCCACTGTGCGTGGGGCTGTTTCCCAGCCACGGGAACAAAGACTTTTGGGCCTTAATTCACTACTGGAGTCCCCAGGGGTAAATTAGTATCTACCATGTCAACTACCTAATAAATATTTCTGGAGTGAAAAGGAAAAAGAAAAGGTGGCTAGGGGCTGGAGAGGTTGCTCAGTGGATAAGGGTGCTGGCTATTTTTCCCAGCTCAGTTCCTAGCACCCACATGGTGGCTCACGACTGCCTATAATTCCACCTCAAGGCTAGCCAATTTATTCTTCTTAGCATTTGCACACATGTGCACATATGTGTATATAGACACACATAAATAAAAATAAATCTCAAGAAGAGATGAATAATTTTGGTCAAGCAAAAGGTCAGTGACAAGTGTCCATTCACTTAGCTTCTATTCAGCATTTAATGAAAAGTCTGGTCAGATAAATTAGGCAAGAAAAAAAAAATATCACCACTAGCCACCTTCAGTCAGAAGCTACAATCAAAATCCGTACCCTTAGCTGGCTCAAGCTCAGAAGTAAAGTCTTCCCTGTTAACTAAATTAACTAAAGAACAAACAAAATAACTAAATATCCAACTCCATCATTTATTAAAAGAACCAACCAACTATCTAGAGAAAGAAGAAAATAATAAAACAAAAGAAAAAGTGAGGAAAGTGGAAAAGCATTTCAACTGATAACTCAAGAGCTCTTTCTTGGAGGAAAAACAAAAACAAAACCAACAGCAACAACAAAACCCCTTCGATTCTAGGGTCAACCAGATGGCTCCGTGGCTGAAAACTTTCCCCATTGGACCTGAGAACCTGCATTTGATCCCAGGTCCCCACAGAGTGGGGGGAGAGATTCGATTCTGCAAGCTGTCCCCTGACTATCACACAGCGTGCATGTTTGTGCACAGACACACGCAATGCACGTAAATAAATGAAACGTTACAAGAAAAGCCCATCAAATCCAAATGGGAAAGGAATAAAACAAAAGATTCCCCCAGACTCAGGACTGGGAATGATAGGTTTCCAAGCACTTGAGAGACAACGGCTCTACTCATGCCTTCCAGATCCTCACAAAATGGCCAACTCACCACCAAAACATGAAAGTCACGAAAAGTATTTCCACAACAAGCAGAAACTTTAAGTAAGTGGGAGGCCATTCTGTCTGAGGAGATTCTAAGGCACGTGTCTCTCACAGTCCCCTTCGGTGGACATCAGGTCCACGTTAGCTCACCCAAGACTCTCCTTTTATGTCTCTCCTTCTCGCTGGCTCATCATGACGACCAAGCAAAGGATTAAAGTCAAGAAGTTATATGGGACTCAAAATACCTTGCAACAACAACAAAAAAAACTAAACCATTTAACTTTAAGATGGCTAAACAATTTGAATAAACATTCCCCCAAGAGAAAATACACAGAAAATCGAAAAGCACATGAGAAACTGCTTGCTGTCACTGTTAGAGAACTGCAAGTTAAAGCCACTGAGAGCTACAAACCATTCCAGCCAGGCGTGGTGGCGCACACCTTTAATCCCAGCACTCGGGAGGCAGAGGTAGGGGAATCTGTGAGTTCGAGGCCAGCCTGGTCTACAAAGTGAGTCCAGGACAGCCAAGGCTACACAGAGGAACCCTGTCTTAAAACACACACACACACATACACACACACACACACACACACACACACATTCCACCCAGTCTGAGTGGCTATAATAGAAAAGAAAATGCTCCGACAGAAGCCTGCTGGCAAATGTGCAGAGCGAAGGGATCCACACAGCTGTCAGAGTGTAGACGGATACAGCCATGTGGGTAAAGAGGGACTGAAACACAGTTCTTGGCGTGGACATGGGTACCCCCACTGTAGGCAGCAGGATGAAGAGTCTGCAAAGAAACAGTTAGAAAAACTATTTTAAGGCAGGTGTGGTGGCACACGCCTGTAATCCCAGCACCCAGGGAGGCAGAGGCGGGTGGATCACTGAATTTGAGGCCAGCCTGGTCTACAAAGTGAGTCCAGGACAGCCAAGGCTACACAGAGAAACCCTGTCTCAGGAAAGAAAGAAAGAAAGAAAGAAAGAAAGAAAGAAAGAAAGAAAGAAAGAAAGAAAGAAGACAAGCAAAGGAAAACTACTTCAGCCTCCCTGTCTGTTTGACTGCTTTGGAATCATCTGGAGACACACTCTGGGTGTGCTGGTGAGGCTGTTTCCAAGGAGGTTTAGCTGAAGAAGGAAAATCCACCTTGAATGTGGGTGGCAGCATCCTTTGGGCTGACGTCCTAGACCAAATAAAAAAGAGAAAGCACCAGTGTTCACCGCCTTTGCTTCCTGACTGTGATGTGCACACACAGACTCCTACAGGCGTGCACACATACACACACACACACACACACACACACACACACAAAAGCATACACGAACACACACAGGCACATACACACATACGTAAACAGGGACACACATGCACACACAGAGACACATACATGCACATGCGCGCGCACACACACACACAGAGACAAATAAATACTGTATTTTTTAAAAACATATTAATTCCAAACATTAAAAAAAAAAGACTGAATGTTGAGATGCCTCAGCTGGCGGGGGTGGGGGGTGGCAGACTACAGCTCAAACTCATTAGAAATGGTGATTTTAAAGATCTAGGTAAAGATTCAGATTTTTTGTTTTGTTTTGGTTTTGGGTTTGGTTTTTCAAAATAAGCTCTCTCTGAGTACCCCTGGCTGTCCTGAACTCACTTTGTAGACCAGGCTGGCCTTGAACTCACAGCGATCCACCTACCTTTACCTCCCGAGTGCTGGGATTCCATCGCCCGGCTCAAATAGAGGTTTATTTATGTATTTTATGTTTAGCATGTACACCTGAATGCCAGAAGTGGGGATCAGATCCCACTAAAGATGGTTGTGAGCCACCATGTGGGTGCTGGGAGTTGAACTCAGGACCTCCGGAAGAGCAGCCAGTGCTCTTAACCTCTGAGCCATCTCTCCAGCCCAAGATTCAGATATTTAAACTAAAGTGTGGGCAAAAACACAGGAGGGGTCAAGGAGATTTATCTTTGAACCACAATGACACAGATATCAAAAACATGCTTTACATAGCCCATCTTGGCCAAACGCATGGGCTTCTGAGTGAATTCTACCTCTACACTGTGTGCCCTCGGTAGGTGGATTAACTTCACCAGCCTCAGTGTCCTTGTAGTAAAGTGAGCACACTGGTGGTATCTAACCGGGGAGGTTTTGATCAGCTTAAACAATTTGTCACTTGGCAGAGGCTCAGTAAATAGTGCTCAGCCTAAGTATAGTCAGTGATGTGGCCTGTATTGCATCTGTTGCCTTCACCTGTATTGACCCCTGGGCGCTGTGTTATATGCACACAAAGCAAAGACTCACTCATCGCAGGTGGCCAGTGAATGAGCTCACGGGCTGGTTCCCACTAGACCACAAGTGTCTGTGAAGGGAATATGGTGGAGACAAGCGTAGCCAAGGGAGGGCTGAGCCAGCCAGGTGTCATCGTGCCACCTGCCTGGGACGTGCATTCAGATCCATGCCAAGCCACTGAGTAGTCATTGCACAAGGGGCAGGAGAACGCCCTAAGAGAGACACAGGTACTTACAAAGCAGGCACAGTGTATGTGCCAGAGGGCAGCAAGGTGTGACAGACACAATAATGATCTCAGAGGGCTGCGTGACAACCTTTTTCCCAAGATGTCCCGGCAGTGCTCCTCATAACGCCCTTTCCAGCTGGTCCCTGAAGCCACAGCCAGAGTTAGTGGGGGTGGCTACTGGCAGCAGGGATACCCACACAGCTGGCACCCTGATGGTCCTCACAGAGCTCGGCGCCAGCCAGCTGCACAACCCTCGCATCCCTAGTCAGGTCCCCTGGGAAGGAGGGACCAGTGCAGAGGCTCCCTTCTGATTCCCCAGGAGCCAGGGAGATGCACTGCTTGCATCTGGGAAGGCTGGGTATTGGTGTTATTCTCATCCAAAAGGACTCACACTCGGGGCACAGCTGGATGGAAGGTCCACTCCCACATCTGCCATGCCTGGTTCAGCCCCCCTCCCTCCAGATCTCTCTCCAGGTTAATTCCATCCTTTCTGATGCCTCTAGACAAAAAGGACATGGGTGAGGTTACACTGCAGGATGACAAGTGACAGTTCAGCATAAGACAGGTGGACCAGAACAAGGAAGTTCAGGGCTGCAGGAGACACGGCCTCGTGCTGGGCGTACGGCCTGTCGTTCCTATGGTTTTAGAGAGCTTGTAATGACTTGGGGAGAAGAGGATGAAATAGAGAGGAAAGAGAAAGTCTGTCAGAATAAATAAATAAATAAATAAATAAATAAATAAATAAAAGCAAGTGTTTTTCCTATAAACAGAATGGCCCAAATTTCATTTTTCTTCTTTGCGTTTTCCACACTGTGTGATTCATCGTTTTATGTGTATGTGTGAGTGCCTCTGTGTGTGTGTGTGTGTGGTGTGTGTGTGTGGAGTGTGAGTGTGTGTGTGTGTGTGTGTGTGTGTGTGTGTGTGTGTGTGTGTGAACCACAGGTGTGCAGTGCCACTTGAAACCAGAAGAGAATGTCAATGGATAGATTTCAGAGACCTGCTGAGCCCAGCATGAGGGAGTTGATGCTTTGTTCTGTGGCTCTGATTCCTCTGACTGCATTGCTCTCTATGTTGGGGTACAAAAATATACAATAATATACTTCCTAGGAAGTAGGAAAACTAGCCCAGTAATGAGACTAGGGTCAGACTGTTGTGGGGACGGGGTGCCGAGTGCACACCAGCACGGCTGAGATGGGGCTATGTCCTGTCACTGGCAACTGCTGCCTATAAGACACCTGACCAAGCCCGGCGGACAGAAGGGGCCTTGCAGATGCTATTCCCAGAGTCAACATTCAAGCAGAGGCAAAGCCCCTTAAATGAACATTCCAAAGCCTGGGTCTCAAGGCGCTGGGAAAGCAGGGAGGGTCTGTCTGTTCAGACACTACAGTACAAAGTGAGTTTGAGAGTCCTGAGTGTGTGTGTGTGTGTGTGTGTGTGTGTGTGTGTGTGTGTGTGTGTGTGTTTGAACCTCAGGCACCATCCACCTTTTTGGTTTGCTGGTGAGGGAAGGAAGCCACTCACTCCAGACAGGCTGGAGTCAGAACTTCAACATGGTGTTTCTTACAGAGACAGTGCTTGTCCCCTACAGTCAGCTGTGCCACTTAGATTTTTTTTGTTGTTGTTGTTAACTAGGCCCAAGCTAGGATCATCTAGAAACAAGGAGCCTCGATAGAGCAAAGGAGCAAACGCCCCAACCAGACTGGCCTGTAGACAAGCCCGTGTGGCATTCTCTTTAATGATTGAGGTGGAAGAGTCCAGTCCACTGGGTGATGCCACCCCCGGGGTAGGCAGTTTTAAATTAAACATTAAAAGAACAAGATGAGAGAACCATGGGGAATATTGCAGTAAGTTGCCTCTCCTTGCATCCATGGCCTCTGCTTCTGTCCTTGCCCTGAGTCCCTTCATAAAGGACCACAAGCTGTAAGATGAAATAACACCTTTCCTCCTCCAAGTTGCCTTTGGTCACAGTGTTTATCACAGCAGCATAAAGCAAAGTGATCTTACCCAGACACTGGATCCTGCATGCCACACTGCAATACCGGCCTGTGGTCAAGCTGTGCCCATTGGTGCAATAGTGGTACAACCACCTGCTTTCTCACTGGACTGGAGGCCTCCTCCTCAGCAGGAAAGTCGTGCATGGTACTATAAACTTGACTTAAAACAGATGGCCGTGGGGATCATAAGCCTTGAGGGGAACTCACTACAGTTGTTCTGATAAACAGTCACGTTGTCAGACTGTTTTCTAAATATTTATGGCTTTGTAGCCATTGATTTCGGCACTCTCAGGCTGGATCAGAGAAGCTCCTTACTGCAGTGGTTAACGCCGGGACTCACACTGGCCAAGGTGCTGATAATCAGTGACTGTGAATGCCCAACCACAGCTGGGACATCCAATCAGCCTCCTCCAGCCATGGCTCAGGAAACACCAAGGGAAGAAAGGGCAGATAGAATGTAAGAGCGGGAGACGGAGATGAGGTGGGGCGGGGGGAGCCTGTAACGGGCTGTCCTCTGAACATGGCATAGCTGTCACACACCTGAACTCACAGAATCTGTGGCTACCTGCACAAAATTCAACTAGCTGAAATTGCAGCATGGGCAGGGGAGGTGCACTGGGGGCCCCACCCATCCCAGACAGGAGCTATCGATAGCTGGTGGCTGCCGGAGGAGGACGAGCCACTCTTCGCTGGGGATGTGACGGTGGCAGGCTGCCTGTGCCCCAGGAGTTGGCCTCACATCCCGTGCACACATGGGAAGCACTAACTGGACTCACTGGCCTTTTGGTTTTGATTTTTAAAAGAAAGAGTTGAAGCCGGGAGGTAAATATTTTGGGAGATCCTAGAAGTAGGGGGGAAGTAGAGATTAGATATTATCAAAATACCTTATATGTGTTAAATTTCCCAGAAATGAATAATATATATGTATATATATAATTTTATGAAGAAATCTTTTATTTCTACTTTCCTGAGTGTGTTTAATTTTATTCACTTAGTTTTTGAGATTGTTTATTTTACTTATATGCATATAAATGTTGTGCCTGCATGTATGTTTGTACACCGTATGTGTATCTGATACCCACAAGATTTGTCATTGATCTTAATCACTGAGCCATCTCTCCAACATATGTGTGTGTGTGTGTGTGTGTGTGTGTGTGCGCGCGCGCGCGCACTCGCGTAATTTTAAAAGCTGTGAGTGGTGTGATGGCTGTAATCCCAGCACTGGGAAAAGGGAGATAAGCAGCTCCATGGAGCTCATTGGCCTTCTAGTTCCAGACACATGCGCGCCTGCACGCGTGCATACACACACACACACACACACACACACACACACACGCACACGCACACGCACATAAACATACTCATACACATATATATACACACAGACATACACACTCAACTCACACATATACACACAGATGCACATACATATGAGCATACATTAAAACTAAGCTCACGTGGGACCATAATTCTTTTTTTTTTTAAGATTTATTTATTTATTTATTTATTTAGTTATTATGTATATAGTGCTCTGCCTGCATTACACCTGCACACCAGAAGAGGGCACCAGATCACATTATAGATGGTTGTGAGCCACCATGCGGTTACTGGGAATTGAACTCAGGACCTCTGGAAGAGCAGACAGGGGTCTGCTCTGAGCCATCTCTCCCGCCCAGGGACCATAATTCTTTTATGTTGCGTTTCACTTGCAGCCATCCTCTCTCACCAAGCACTGCGCCTCATAAAACCACATGGCAATGGCATTTGCAAGAGGGAGTTAGGCCAATAATTGAACTGAGTCATATACTTCACTTAATTTTTAAACTTTGCTGAATCCTTAAATGTTTTTGTAAATCACTTCCTTTGAGTATTGTGTCTTAGACTCATTGTCTAGCCATTGCGTAGCGCTGCAGAGACACGTGTGTGCCGCGCCCTGTGTGAGGCCTGCATCCACCTACCCTCTCTCCTGGCTACCGTTCTCTGTGTATGTAGCATTGCTGTCCCCTTCCCCCTTCCCCCTTTCCCCTCTGCGCTCTCTCTCTCTCTCTCTCTCTCCCTCCCCCTTCTCTCCCCTCTTCTTTTCTCTTGCTCTCACTCCCCCCACCCTCTCTTCTCCCTCTTCTGTCATGGGCAGCAGTATGCAGGGCACCATCTTGGAAGTGAAGACCAGCCCTTCCCTCACTCCAAACCTGTTGGTACTTCGCAGGTCCCAGAGCTCTGAGCCTTGCACGTCTGCAGCTGTGAATTACCTGCCTGGCAGCTGCTGTAAATTCAGAAACACACAGACGCTTAGCATTCAGAAACTCCCCTACCCATTCCCCTTGTTCCGTTTCCTAAACAGCCTCAGCCCCTTTGTTTTTCTAGAACCAGCCGTTTTTCCTCCTGTACGTGGCTTCTCCAGATTACTTCTGTGGGGACCCAGGACCCAAGCCATACCCAACAATGTAGAAATTACCGTGTATTTTTTTTCTGCTGCTCTGGCCTTCTGTTTTCCAGAAAGCACTGGATGTAATCAAGTGGCTCATAAAAGAAGAGACAGGATGAGTCCAAAGTAAAGCTCCAGAGTGAAGCCATGCAGAGGCAAACTGGAGGCCCCCTTACCTGTCCTGCTCAGAGGGAAAGGACTGTCCGTACCATGGGAGGGTATTTCGCAAGCTCCGCTGGTAGAGTAAACCTGGGAATGGACTTGTGGGCTTAACCCAACAGTTCTGTGTGATTTTATGATGTTCGCGTACGCTCCTCGGCTTTTCGGCTAAGACTGAGAAGATGTGGGGCTGGAGAGATGTCTCAAAGGTTAAGTGCACTGGCTGTTCTTCCAGAAGACCCAGGTCAATTCCCAACACCCAGATGGCAGCTCACAACTGTTTGTAACTCCAGTTAAAATAAAAATGAATAAATTTTAAAAAAAGAAGAAGAAGACTGAGAAAATGCACACATGCTATGACCCACCTGTCCTACCTCTCAGTTTGCTGGAGAGATGGGTCCGTGGTCAAGAGCACTTACTGCTCTTACAGAGGGTCAGGCTCAGTTCCCAGCACCCACATAGTGGCTTACAGCCATCTATAACTTCAATTCCAGAGGATCCAACACCCTCTTCTGTCCTCTGAGGGTACCACACATGCACTTGGTGCACAGACATCTATGCAGTCCAATGCTCATATGCATAAAAGAAAAATAAATCCATTTTTAAAACATAGGTATCAGTGTAAGTGCAGGAGGGAAGTTATAGCACTGCAGTGAAGAAAGCAGGGGGGGAAAATATCTCTATTCCACAGCAGAGAGAGTTAAATGATGTGGACTTCTGTTGTTGTTGTGTTGCTGTTGCTTGTTTTGTTTGCTGTTTGTTTGCTTGTTTGTCTTTAAAAAAGAATCTCATGACATGGCCCCACTCTGGCCTGGAACTTCATACACAGCCCAAGGTGGCCTCAAAGCCATGCTCCTTCCGCCTCTCTCGAACACTGGAATAATATGTGCGAACATCCGCAGGTCCAACAGGCAGTGGAATTCTATGCAGCCATCAAAAAGAGACTAATGGCTACCTCTCATGGAGGCTCAAGTGTAGGCTTTCAACACAAAACTGATCTTTAGAGGCCAACAAGATGGCCGTGGTGGAAAGCCTGAAGAAAACCTAACGCCCTGACTTCAATTCCTGAAACCCACGCAAAGGTAGATGGCTAGAACCGACTCCACAGAGTTATCCTTTGGCCTCCATATTCACACTGTGCCATGCACACACACACACACACACACACACACACACACACACACTCGCCATACAATGATAATAAATAAATATTTTAAACATATATATGGAGAGAGAGGTAGAGTACACACAGACCTCGACACGCTGTGGTTCTCACAGAAGGTTCCCTGCTCCAGCTGCAGCCTGATCTTCTTTAAAAAATTAGAAATTGATTAGAATATAAATTGTCTGTCAGGACCACACCCTGCCACTTTACTGTCCCTTTGGGTGACGTTCGAAGTCCTCAAAACGTGTCTATATAAAATAGAAAGCACTGGTTGGGACTGGAGAGATGGCTCAGTTCGTAAAAGGCACCTACACTGAAACATACACAGTACACACACAGCGATAGTAAATAAATATTAAATTCATTATATACGCAAAGGCATGGACACATGTGGAGTACACAGAGAATCCAATATCTCTGTGCTCCTCCTGAAAGAAATTCTGCATGCAGCTGGGCTCAGTTGCACATGCCTGTAATGCCTGGACTCCAGAGGCTGAACACAGGAGGATTGGCACGAGTTCAAGATCACTCTGGCCCATACAGAATGTGCCAGGCCAGCCTGGGCTGTGTAGCAGGACCTAGTTTAAAAGGAAAGGAGGGAGCCAGGTGTGGTGGCACACACCTTTAATGCCAGCATTCGGGAGGCAGAGGCAGGTGGATCTCTGTGAGTTTAAAGACAGCCTGGTCTACAAAGAGTCTAGGACAGCCAGGGCTAAAGAGAGAGACCCTGTCTCAAAAAACCAAAAAATAAAAAATAAAAAAGGAAAGGAGGGAAAAGAGAGGAAAGATGAGAGAAATAAATGGGAGGGGATAGGAGAGAAAGGGAGGAGGGAAGAGGGAAATCCAACTTGTGATTGGTTCCCGACGGCCTCCACAGGCAAGGGCTCGAACACCAAACAACTTCTGCCACCATGGGAACAAACCAGGGACGAGCACTTCAGAAGGCTGAGGAAAGAACTTTTATATTTTGAAGATTTACTCATTTATGTACATGAGTGCTCTGTCTTCACAAATACCAGAAGAGGGCATCAGATCCATTACAGATGGTTGTGAGCCACCATGTGGTCGCTGGGAATTGAACTCACGACCTCTGAAAATGCAGCTAGTGCTCTCAACCGCTGAGCCCAAGACTTCCTTTTTGGGCCTTGCTCGCCTGGCTTATACCAGGAGGGCAGCAGCTGCTGTGCACACTTGTAGGCGGTGAGGGGTGCAGGTGGCATGCAAGAAAACACACTGCTCATTCCAAGGGCACACGACAGTGAGACCAAAGCACCCCATTTTCCAAAAACATCACTTTGACACATGCCTGCCAAAGTGGCTTTGGGTGGCATTCTCAAGGATTAATAAAAATATTGCTTAAAAAAAAACATTTGCCAGTTGCCATTATTTTCAGGACTCAGGAGGCAGAGGCAGGAGCATATCCATGAGCTCTGGGCCAACATATACCACATAGTGAGCTTCAGGCTACATAGTGAGATCCTTTCTCAAAAAAAAAATTTTTTTTAATATATATATATATTCTAAAGATTTTTTGACAAGAAGACAAGTTAACAACTGGCAACACCCAGCCTACCCCAAAGAAGATGATGAGTGATGAGCATCAAAGAACCTCCTTATGGAGATGGCTTCTAGTGTGGCAGACCAGCCACTGGGCAAAATGTCCTCATTTCTACCACAGACAGAATTTGCCTAAGAATGGGCAAGCTTGGATGCAGACAGAGTCGACAGCCAAACTCCGTCAAGACAGAGTAACCAAGTCCTCAGTAGTTCCTGTCTCACAGATGTGTCTGTCAGATATACTGGGCCAGAAGGCTGAAGATGATGCTCCAATGTTATAGTTTTGGGTGACTGTTCAAGCAGAAAACTGTCTCTGTCATTTTTTTTCATTTTGGAAGCTACTAACCTGCACTTTCTATTTACTCAGGTGATTAAGTTTTGTTCCTTCTCAAGGCTCTGATGGGGTTGAAGACCACATAGTTTAGTCTTACAATTAAACTTAGTTGTTTAGTGGTTAAGATGTTTTTAGATCTAGATAGATGTTTTAAGATAATAGAGATGAGATATGATAGATACTGATTTACATTCAGAATTTTAGACTCAACAAGATAGGAACAATGTTTACTTCCAGTTTGCCAAATACAAATAGCCAAATCACTATGAATGCAACATTTATATAATCTCTGATTATTTCATGATTCTTCCTGCTGTATGTAGGGGTTTTTAATGTGTAATAATATAAATGTATATGTTAAAAAAGAAACATAAAATAATGGGGAAAACTATATTTAGAATTTGTCTGTCTGTCTGTATCTCTGTCAGTCTGTTCATATGCACACATAAGCCATAGGCCAATCCTGGATGTTATTCTTCAGAAATCACACAGCTCTAATTTGGGGGACATAGTCTCTCATTGGCCTGGAGGGAGCTGAGTACACTAGACCAGTTGCCCAGCACATCCTAGGACTTGCTTGTCTCCCTAACAGGTCTAGGGTCACAAGCAGATGCCCCCACACGCAGCTCTGTAACATGAACTCTGCCAGTTGAGCTCCAGGTCTTGGGCTTGTGTGACAAGTACTTTACCAACTGGACCAGCCCCACCCCCAAGATGGCCTTCATACAGAAGCATGCAGAGCCTTGCCTGAGCTGGCAGAGAAGTGTCCAAGACAGTTTCCAGGCCCTCCTCAGCCCTCCTCCACCTCCATCCTGCTGCCCATGGAGTGTCTCTTTTATAGTCTGTGAAAGACTTTCTCCTCACAGCCTTACCTCCCTGGCCTCAGACAACAAAGCAGGCTTTGCTGTTTGCACAAAGTGCCCTGAGAAAACCAGAGCTCAAAGAACAATAGCACAGGTCTTTTTTTCTCCTCCAATAAAAGAGAGATGACACAGAGGCCCGGGGGCGGCAGCTCCCCAGAGTGTGTTTCGACAAAGAAGTTGTCACTGTAAGCACACAGTAAACAAGCGCAGGGCCTGTCACTGTGGCCCTGCATACAGCTGGGTGCCTGGAGGAGCTGCCAGGCACTTGGTTTCCATTCTGAACGCCTCAGAGCTACCTGTAGTGGGCAGAGGTGCTCCAAGAGTAGAGGCACTGCCTGGTCCCAAGCCTGGCCCACGAGCCCTCCAAACGCTTCCACTTGGGGCCCAGGAGCTACTGGGAAAGATTCTGGTAGATTCTGTTTTTCCCTTTGCAGACTGGCTTCACAGCCCTGAGGAGGGGGCCTGGGGTGGTTCTGTGCTTTTGTAGACTTTTAAGAATTGTTTTTTGGTAGGTTTTGGGGGGGGGTTGTTGTTGTTGTTGTTGTTGTTTTTGTTTTGTTTTGTTTTTCCTTTCTGGATGAATTCCATGAACAGCCAGGTTTAGGAACCTGCTCAAAAGACCTGTAAGTAATTCCCCTTCTCTGAAATCTTAAACCTTCCAGACAGAGCCAGTGTCACCACCCACCTGGGCCTCACCTCAGCTAGTCCTAGGGGTCTTCTAAAGGAGCCCATGCCGACCTGAAATCAGTCCAGCAGCAGCATGGCTGGTGCCTGAAAGCAGGGGTAGTGCCAAGGGGCAAATGTGTGTGTGTGTGTGTGTGTGTGTGTGTGTGTGTGTGTCTGTCTGTCTGTCTGTCTGTCTGTCTGTCTGTCTGTCTCTCCCTCCCCCTCCTCTCTCTGTCTCTCTGTCTCTCTCTCTCTCTCTGTCTCTATGTCTCTGTGCATATGTGTATTTGTGTGTATTGTATATATGTCATATGTATAATTTTCTTTTTACAAATGCATTTCATGGCAAGGTTTAACATAAATTTTACATAATAGATTAACAAGCAGCGCTCTAAAGAGATGGCTCAGCAGTTCAGAACAAAGGACCAGAGTCCAGTTCCCAGCACCCACACTGGGTGGCTCAAAAGCCATGAGTCTCCAGCTTTACTCCTAAACCCTCCTCTAGCCTCTGTGGGCAGCGCACTCATGTGTACATAACCCCACTCCCAACACACACGTAAGTTACAATAATAAAAATGAGTCTTTTTGAAAAAGAGATTAGCAAACAATAATAGAATAGGTTACAAGCTAATGTAAACTATGTTACACAAATATGGTATTTCTCTAAATATACACTGTACTCATTCTTCTTGGGAGCATGTGAGGACAAGATATCTGCCTGTTGAGGTACGGCAGGAGCCTTGGGCACCCTGGTAGCCCTAGACACCATGAGAAGGAGGGTTGTGAAGCCACCTGTGGACTACTCAAGAATAAGTGAAAGCTTAAAAAGTAAAGCTAAGCCGGACAGTGGTGGCGCACATCTTTAATCCCAGCACTCAGGAGGCAGAGGCAAGTGGATCGCTGTGAGTTCAAGGCTAGCTGGCCTACAAAGCAAGTCCAGGACAGCCAAGGCTACACAGAGAAACCCTGTCTCAAAAAAAAACAAAAACAAGTAAAGCTATAGCCAGAGGAGGTGCCTGTACCCCATCTCCATGGTTTCTCACCCCTCAGAGTGGGGGAAGATGTGAGACCAACAAGGCCCCTCTATAAGCTTTGCCAGGCACCCGTACAGGTCCCAGGGAAACTGACAGACAGTTGAGCCTTGGCCTCTGCAGCTGCAAAGTGCATACTCTCTACCTAGGCCAACATGGAGGGCAATGACAGACAGGAAGGCTGGAGGCATGTGCAGAGCCCCAGCGCAGCTATGCTGGTCACCCCCAGGCCTCTGCACAGAGTGTCTTCCCAGGTGGCCCTCTGACTGGCTACTGGCCTTTTGGAGATCTCACAGTGACCAATAGTCCCAGCTCCCATGCAGTCACTCCTCTGGGTGTGAAAGAGTGGCCTAGTCCCATTTCTGTTGCTGGGATAAAATGTCCTGACCAAAAGCTGCTTAGAGGAAACGGGGGTCTTATATGCCTCACGGTTACCGTTTACAGCCCGATACTATGAGAAAACCAAGATAAGAGCTTAAAGCAGCACACAACGTGCACCCAAGCTGCCTGCTAGCTCTGAGCAAGTTCCCCCCAACTCTTAAACAACCCAGGACGCCCTGCCTAGGGAATGGTGACACCCACAGTGGGCTGAGCCAAATAACAATTAAGACATGCCTACAGGCCAATCTGACCTACACACATGCTTTCAATTGAGACTCCAGTTTCTGACAAGTCTAGGTTGTATAGGTGACAGTTAAAATTCATCAGCACTGTCAGAGGGAAGGGGAGGCCCAGGGGGTGAGAGCCTAGCGGGAGGAAACCACTGGATAGAGGACTCCACCGTTGTCTCTGCCCCAGGAGAGTTCCTTTAGTAAAACACGCCTGTGTGAAAGTAAGCAGGCTGCAAGGGAGAGGTATGAGGACTGCACTATCTAAATGTGTCCTGAACTTCAACAACACAGATCTAGACTCCGCGTAGGAGTCACTGATGTCTTTTTTTTTTTTAACCTCAGATGCCAAATATTCATCTCCATAGTGTCCTCGCCACAGCACAAGTTCCCGTCATAAAACCACAATGTCCCTTCATCACTGGAGTTAGGCCACAACCTCAAAGGAACAAAACGCAGATCTTTATCATTTTTTAACATATCTTTAGGGCAGACATGGTGGAATACACCTTTAATCCCAGCACTCAGGAGGCAGGGGCAGGTAGGTCTCTATGAGTTATAGGCCAGCCTGGTCTACATAGTGAGGTCCTGTCTCAAACCTTAAGTAAATAGACAGACAGACAGACAGACAGATGATAGATATCTAAAAATCCATGTGTAGCCCTGCTAAAAGCCCTCCCTCCCTCTCTCTCATGTCTCTCGTGTGTGTGTGTGTGTGTGTGTGTGTGTGTGTGTGTGTGTGTGTGTGTATGCAAACATGAGTGAGCATAGTTGTCTGTGGAGTCCAGAAGAGGGCACCAAATCCCTTGGCGCTGGGGCTGGAGTTAAAGGCTGTCAAGAGCCACCTGACACTGGGTACTGGGAAGCAAACCAGATCCTTCTTCACAGAGGTGCCAAGCACTCTTAACTGCTAAGCCGTATCTCCAGCCCCAGCTGTGACTCGTAAACAATGCTTTCTAAACATCACTGGACAATCTCTGCGCTCTTTTTCTCACAAATGAATCCTAGTTTTTGCCACGGTTTTCTGTCCATGTCAGTCAGCAAATCCGGACACGCTCAGTATCAGGAAGTATTCACCCAGCAGCCGACAGTTTCTTTGCCTTTTCTAGTACACACATACACACAAACACACACACACACACACACACACACACACACATTCAAAAGAGACTTTAAACATTTACTACACTGCTTCTATTTTATTACATTTGTTTGTGGGTTTGTGCACATATCTGCCACAGGATGCATAAGAAAGTCGGAGGACAATCTGCAGAGTCAATTCTCTCCTAACCCTCAGGGTCCTAAGGGTCCAGCTCAGGCCATCAGGCTTGGGTGTCACGCACCTTTACTGACTGGCCCAGCTCACTGGTTCCATTTTGTGACATCATAAACACTTACTGGCCAGACACGTGGTGCGTACATATTGTCGCAGCACTCGGTAAGCCGAGGCAGGAGCACCGTTATTTCCCCTGCAGCGATAGACCGTGTCCCACCAAGTCACACCCTTCCTTAAACTGCTTCTTGCCAGGTGTTTTGTCACAGCAATGGGAAAATAAACTAATACGCTTGGGGGCGACAACCTGCTTCAGAAAGTTGTAAGACTCACATAGTGGGTCTTGCAAGGCAAACATGCTTGAATTAAGAAAGCTCTTGGGGTGCTCTCCAGTCCTCAGCCACCTAAGGAAGGAGCCAAAACAGTGTGTCTCTACATGCAAGAGACTCATGGAGAAGCAGGAAAAGGGATTTATCCCACGGGGCACTTGAGAACCTCTACTGCTTGAAGACCAAGGGGTGTGTCACACGATCACGGCCCTGGGTTCCACGGAAGGTTATAAACCAGGGACAATGTAACCGAAGGAGCTCCCACAGAACCCCAGAACATTCCTGAAGACACACTGTCCGGGAAAGAGGTGCCGAGGACTCTAACGGAGCCCACCTCATCCAGGCAATGCTACCAAGCAAGAGTATCAGGGACGGTTCCCCCTCGGACCCCCAGCACCACACATTTTCTGTCACTCAGGGGTGCAGCTCTCCAGCGTGTGCTATCTGAAAAACGCAGAGGTGAGGCAGGAGGATGGCAACTTAGAGGCCAGACTGGACTGCAAGATGAGCCCCTACCTCTGAACACAAACAAAGGGCAAACTGGAGCAAAGCCCACCCTCGTGGCTCCTGCACCTTACTGGTCCTTTCGGCAACGGCTTGCTCAGCCTCCTCCCTGCGGAGGTGTGGTCATCGGCACTATGTCTCCTCCGAAGGGCAGCCTGACAGAGAGTCTCTGTGCCCACAAAGGAAAGCTCTGTGTGTCCCACTGCCCACCACAGCCTCCGATAAAGCCACACTGGGAAAATCTCTTCCAGGTAACAAGCGTAGCTGGGAGAGTGTGGGTTGACCTGGAGCAATCCCCAGATGGGGAGGCTCTGCCTCCTCCTCCTTCTCCTCCTGCAGCCCACTTCAAAAGCACAACTTAAATAGCCGCTTTCATGTTGCATTCTAACGGGAGCCAAGATCTGGGAAGCTCCCAGCTTCTAAGACGAGGCTTTCCTGATGTTTTCAATGGGTTAGTGTTCAGTGGGTTTCACAGACCCAAAGCCAAGCTATCAATCACCAAAAGAATGCACTGAGCACTTAACTGCTTCTTTTCTTTGCCATGGATTTTTTAAAAAACATATTCGCATCTACCCAGGTACCAGTAAAAATTCAAAATAAATGAAAGAAGGGAGAAGCAGAGACCTGGGACCCCAGAGCTGCTAGGTCTGTAACTTAACTTGCTTCAAGGCTATAAATCCGAGACCTTGAAAGTTAGCTTTGGGTAGACCCAGTGATCTTCGGAACATTGCAAGTTGATATCGGGGCTGAAGAGATAGCTCATTCAGCAAAGGTTTTACCTCGCAAGTGTAAAGATGTGAGTTCAAACTCCAGAACCCCCCTTTTATTAAAAAGAGAAGAAAAAAAAAAAGACAGGTAAGCTGAGCTTAGCGGCACACATCTTTAGTCCCAGCACTCGGGAGGCAGAGGCAGGCGGATCTCTGTGAGCTCAAGGACAGCCAGGGTTCTGTGTAACAGAAAAACCTTGTCTCAAAAAACCAAAAAAGAAAGAAAAAAAAATCAGGTGATGGGCTGAAGCATGTACTGCCCTTCCAGAGGACCCTGGTTCGATTCCCAGCACCTGCACTGAACAGCTCATAACTGCCTGTCGCTCCAGCTCAGTGAAATCCAGCCTCTGGCCTCCACAGACACCTGCACTCATGTTTGCACACACATAATTTTACAAATAAAATAAATTTTAATTTTTTAAAAATTGTACTTGTAGGAGTATTTTGCCTGCATGTCGCCACATGCATGCTTTGTGCCCATGGAAGCCAGAAGAGGGTGACACATCCTGTGATGGCTAGTTTTGTGTCAACTTGACACAAGCTAGAGTCACTGGAGAATAGGAAGCCTCAACTGAGGGGGAAAAAATACCTCAGTAAGATAGGGCTATAGGCAGACCGTTTTTAAATTACTGATTGATGGGAGGACCCCAGCCTATTGTGAGTGAGGCTGGTCATCCTGGCTTCTGCAAGACAAACAGGCTGAGCTCTTTCCCAACTTTCAAGATGGCGGGTGAAAAAGCCGAGAAGCCTGACACAAAGAAGAAATCCTACACAGCCAAACGGCTGGCGGTGATGCTGCTGCCACTGGCACCCCAGCCACTGGTGCAGCCAAAAAGAGTGACCCTAAGGTTAAAAAAGCCCCATTGCAGCCGCAATCCTGTCCTGGTTAGAGGAATCGGCAGGTACTCCGGATCTGCAATGTACTCCAGAAAGGCCTCATACAAAAGGAAATAGCCATAAACTCTACTGTTGAAAAGAAGAAGAAAGCTGGGTGTGGTGGTGCACGCCTTTAATGCCAGCACTCAGGAAGCAGAGGCAGGTGGATCACTGTGAGTTTGAAGTCAGCCTGGTCTACAAAGCGAGTCCAGGACAGCCATAACTACACAGAGAAACCCTGTCTTGAAAAACCAAAAAAAAAAAAAAAGAAGAAGAAGAAGAAGAAGAAAAAGGAGGTCCTTGCTACTGCCACAAAGATGGTGACAAGAATGGTGGTACCCAGGCAGTGAAGCTTTGAAAAATGCCTAGATACTAACCTACTGAGGATATGCCTTGGGAGCTGCTGAGCCATAACAAAAAGCCCTGTCAGCATGTGAGAGAGCTGTGTGCCACCCCTGGGTGCCTCGGGGCAAGAGAGTGGTTTTCCTGAAGCACCCGGTGGCGGCTTGCTGCTTGTGATTGGACGGTTTGCCATCAACAGAGTTCCTCTGCTATGAACACACCAGAAGTTTGTCATCGACACCTTTACAAAAATTGATATCAGTGAGGTTAAAAATCCCCAAACACCTGACTGATGCTTGTATCAAGAAACAGGAGCTGTGCAAGCCCAGGCTCCAAGGGGAGCGAGATCTTTGACATAGAGGAGAAATACAAGATTACGGAACAGCCAAGGCTGATCAGAAAACTGTGGACTCACAGATTTTGCCAAAGATCAAAGCTGTTCCTAAGCTACAGGGCTACCTGTGATCTCAGTTCTCCCTGAAAAAATGAGGTATGTCCTCACAAACTGGTGGTCTAAACTGCTAATGGCTTAATTAATCAGCTTCATAAGTTTTTTTTTTAAAGGCTGGGCAAGCCATGGGGAGCAAGCCAGTAAGCAACACCCCTCCATGGCCTCTGAACTAGCTCCTGCCTCCAGGTCTCTGCCCTGTTTTGAGTTCCTGTCCTGACTTTCTTCAGTGATGAACAGTGATATGGAAGTGTAAGCCAAATAAACCCTTTCCTCTCCACCTTGCTTTTCTGTGTTGATGGATCGATCCCCTGGGACTGGAGTTTTGTGGGATGCTTGTAAACCACCATGTGGGTGCTGAGAATCAAACATGAGACCTCTGAAAACTGCAGCCAGTGCTCTTAGCCAGTGAGCCATCTCTCCAGCCCTAAAATAAACCTTAATTTTAATTTAATTTGCTGTTATTTGTGTGTACGGGTGTTTCTGCCTGCATGCGTGTGCACCATGTGCGTCCCTGGTACTGTGGCTCAAACCTGGGTCCTTTAGAAAAGCAGCTTGTGTTCTTGACCACTGAGCCCCCTAAAATAAATTCAAGAAGAAGAAGAAGAAGAAGAAGAAGAAGAAGAAGAAGAAGAAGAAGAAGAAGAAGAAGAAGAAGAAGAAGAGGAAGAAGAAGACAAGGAGGAGGCAGCTGAATGTGGTGGTACATCCCTTTAATCCCAGCACCCAGGAGGCAGAGGCAGAGGCAGAAAGATCTCTGTGAGTTCCAGGCCAGCAGGACTACAAATCAAGACCCTTCCAAAATAAAATAAGATGATAAATGGGAATCAAACCTATCTCGTGCCTGGCAAAGTGGAGAGAGGGCGCTCCCTGGGGCTGGCTGGCAAATCTGTGAGCTCCAGGTTCAGTGACCGACTCTGTCTGAGAAGGAAGAGTGCGATGGAGGAAGACACCAGTGTCCACTTCTGTCCTCTACGTGAACAATATGCGTGTGTGCCCACACCCTTACACAAACACACACATGCATAGACACAGGCAAAGTGCGGGAGGGGAGGGAGAGAAAGTGGAGGGAGGGGGAAGGGAGGGAGGGAAGGAGATTCAGAGACAGACAGAGCTGAGCACCAGCATTCTTCTCCCTCCCTCCCTCTCTCTCTCCCTCCCTCCCTCTCTCTCTCCCTCCCTCCCTCTCTCTCTCCCTCCCTCCCTCTCTCTCCCCCTCCCTTCCTTCCTCTCCTCTCCTTCTCTCTCTCTCTCTCTCTCTCTCTCTCTCTCACACACACACACACACACACACACTGTACATATACACATAGTGATAATAAGTAAGAGTTTATATATTTGTCAGGGGATGGGCCTGGGGGAGCTGGGAAAGGGGTGAAAATGATCAAAATACGATGTTCTAAATTCTCAAAGAATTAATAATTTTTTCCATAATCATAAGCAGTAAATAGTTGCTGGGGAGAGAGAGTCTTCCATGGAGCTGCCTTCTAGTTGTGCAGAGAACTCCAGTGTATGCAATTTTTCTGAGTTGTCGCCATGCCAGTGTGTTTTTGATGATGCAACAGCTTGCCACCTATAAGTAACGCTAATAAAATAATCAGTTCGCTAAGCTATCCTTGGACAGATCCATTCTTTGGGTCATCATCAGTGCCTATCTGTGGTAAATAGACTTTAGTTCATGTCACCCCAGGAAAACTCACACCACTGCCTCCCAACAACACCGGGGGCTAGGAGCCAAAACTTTAATGTCTGATCTTTTGGCAGATATTAAGAATCCACACTGGTTGGCCTGAACCCAGGGCTCCCAACAAGCCAACCCCACCCCACCCCACCCCACCCCCACCTTCCCATCCTCCCCCACCCACACACCCCCACAGCCACACACACAAGCCAGTGAACGGAGTAGGAATCCAGCTCTTAGGCAGAGTGTTTTAGACCTGACTCCACATCAGAATGAGCTGGGAAAGTTTTTAACAAATGCCCTCTCTATCTCCACCCAGACTGAACGAAAGTCCCCGGGTGGCCCAGGCAGCCCAAGCTTTCAGACTGCCTAGACACTCAGCGCCAACGTCAAGCCGGACTTCTGGAGCTTTAACAAAATGAATGCCAGGTCACCCAACCTCGGGCAAGTGTTTTGGGAACAGCCCACCAGCAGTGAGCAAGATGAGGAGAGGCAAGCTGTGGCTAACCTCACCTTTCGTTTTTACAGGTGCTCAGCCAAATGACCTCACCTGCGTGCAGACATTCCCGAAGCTTCCCAGGCTGGGCATCCCCGTCACCACAATGCTCCATGTACCTCAGGCCAACTCTTGGCAGAGAGAAACTCAAGTCTCACCCCAGCTGCCCCTCCCTGGCTTAATGCCCACCACCAGGGATGCTTTCGATGCAGATCGTTGCCCAGGTACCAGAGACTCATCACTGCATCCCTTCCTCCTCTTAAGCAGCAATGACCAAGCTCTTTCCAATGCTCTGGCTTTTAACAGTAACGAAGAGGGGACTTGTCAGCCCAAAGTGATGGCACACGCCTTTAATCCCAGCACTCGGGAGGCAGAGGCAGGCAGATCGCTGTGAGTTCAAAGCCAGCCTGGTCTACAAAGGGAGTCCAGGACAGCCAAGGGCTATACCGAGAAACCTTGTCTCAAAAAACAAAAAACATAATAATAATAATAATAATAATAATAATAATAATAATAATAATAATAATGAAAGACAGATAGACAGAAAAGAAGGACTTGGGGTAAATATATACAGAAGGTTGAGGACCCAAGTTTGATCCCCGTAACTCATGTTTTAAAAAAAACAAAAAAACTGTGGCATGTTGGGGCTGGAGAGATGGCTCAGAGGTTAAAAGTGCTTACTGCCACCTATTACTCTGGTTCTAGGCCATCTGACACCTGTTCTGACTTCCCTCTGCTCCTGCACACACGTGGTCACATGTATACACCTAGCTACAGACACATAAGATTTTAAAAAATAATAAAAATAAAATTAAAAGTAGGGCACGGCAGTAAGCGCTTATAATTAAGCACTGAGGAGGCAGAGACAGGAGGGCCCCTGCGACTTATGGGTGGGCCAGTCTCTCCTACTTGGTGATCTCTCCTTCAATGAGAGACCCTGTCTCAAAGCTCAAGGTGCGGCTGGGGATCTGGCTCTGTTTGCCGAGTCATGGGTATGAGGTTCTGAGTTTAGACTCCTGCAACCTGTACATAAAGCCAGAAGTGACATGGGCACTGGGAACACAGTACCGTGGGGAAGCAGGAGGGTCACAGGGGCTTGCTGGCTGCCAGGCAACCTCTGGCTCCATGTGCATGATGGCTGTTCTTGCTTGTTAACTTGACTGCATGTGGAATTAACTAAAACCCAAGTGGAGGGGTACAATTGTCGGGGGGGGGGGTTCTTAAGTAAGCCATTTGAAGTGGGAGGACCTGCTTTTAACCCGGATCTTTTGAGGAGGGCAGATGCACCTGTAATCCAGATCTTTCATGGAGGGAAGATCCACCTCTGATCTGGGCCACACCTTCTGCCCGCAGCCTCTATAAAGGACAGGGAAGGAGGAAGCTCTCTTTGCCTGCTTGCTCTCCTTGCTGGCAAGCCCATTTCCTCACTGGCATTAGAGCCCACTTCTTCAGGACTCTGACGTACGCTGAAGACCAGCTGAGACATCCAGCCTCACTGACTGAACAACTACTGGGCCTATTGTTGGTAGACAGCCACTGCTGGACAAGCTGGACCACTGCCTGTAAGCCGTGCTAATAAGGTCCCCTGTCTACAGACTCTGTCACACAGGTTCATTCTGCCTGTTCCGTTCCTCTAGAGAACCCTGACCAACACGAGAGAGACCCTTTCTCAAGGGACTAAGGTAGAAAGTGGGCCGAGTGGTGGTGGCGCATGCCTTTGATCCTAGCACTTGGGAGGCAGAGGCAGGTGGGTCACTGTGAGTTCAAGTCCAGCCTGGTCTACAAAGTGAGTTAAGGACAGCCAGGGAACCCCTGTCTAAAAAAAAAACAAAACAAACAAATAAATAAATAAGGTAAAAAGTGATAGAGCAGGATACCTTGATTTCTTCCTCTGTCCTCTTCATACACACCCCTCAAACACACACACAGGAACACCCCCAAATACACACATACACAGGGACACCCCTCAAACACACACAGAGGAACACCCCCAAATACACACATACTCAGGAACACCCCTCAAACACATACACAGGAACACCCCTCAAACACATATACACACAGGAACACCCCCAAACACACACACAGGAACATCCCCAAATACACACACGAACATTCTCCAAACACACACAGGAACACCCCCAAACACACACATAGGAACACCTCCAAATACACACTCAAACATCCTCCAAACACACACACAGGAACACCCCTCAAACACACACACACAAGAACACCCCTCAAATACACACACAGGAACACCCCTCAAACACACACACACAAGAACACCCCTCAAATACACACACAGGAACATCCACCAAACACACACATAGGAACACCCCCCAAACACACACACAGGAATACCTCCCCAAACACACACACTCTCACGCTCATGCTATAAATGAATAGACCAAAACAAACAAAACTCAGATGGACAGCTTATGAGGAGCAAGAGCCAAGATGGGCCCCTGGACTCCACACACATACATAGGTTTATGTGCATTCACAGGCATGCATGCACTCCAGCACATGCACACACACACACACACACACACACACACACACACACACACGGTAGAGGGGGGAAGGGAGACAGACAGACAGATAGACAGGAGAATGCAAAAAGGCCACATCAGTGCTCACAGCTAAGGAAAGTAGGAGATGGACCATGCGAGAGACCACTGGCTGCTTCTCCAAAGGGATGGCCTTGGGCTGGGGATGCAGAATCCTTGCTGAACGGAGGAAGGCCCTTCAAGCTGAGGGTGAGCATAATAAAATATGGGAGTAGGAAGGCATCCATGTAAAGGCTGCAGCCAGGGAACACAGCTGACAAGAGTGGGCTGGTGTTGAGACTGGAGGCAACTTGGAATGGCTAGGGCAGCCAGGGCCAGAGGAAAGCAGGACAGCTTTCTGGGAAAGGAGCGAGCTGCAAAGATGACAGAGCGTGCTCCCACTGCGCTAGCTGAGCTGTGCTCTGCATCTGGCCCTCAGCATGAAGCTGAGAACATAGAGGAGCGATTCAAGGACACAGTCAGCAGAGTTCTCACATGGCTGCGCAGAAGCCTGGAGCTCAGTCCCCAGCACTCCCTAACTGGGCAGCACAAATCTACAATAGCAGCACCCAGGACGTGGAGGCAGGAGAGTCAGAAGTCCAAGGTCATCTCTAGCTACTTATGGAGTTCAAGGTCAGCCTGGGATACATGATGCGCTGTAGAAAGAAAGGAAGGAGAAAAAGAATGACGGGGAGGGAGAGAGAGAAAGAGGAGGAAAAGGAGGAAGAAAGGAAAGAAAGGAGAAAAGAAAAAAGAGAGAGAAAGGAGGAAGGTGGAAGGGAGGGGAGGGAAAGAGAGAGTAGACAAGAAAGCTACTCCAGTAAGACATACAGATCAGCCAGACAGTGGTGGCGCACGCCTTTAATCCCAGCACTGGGGAGGCAGAAGCAGGTGGAGCCCTGTGAGTTCGAGGCCAGCCTGGTCTAACAAAGTGAGTCCAGAATAGCCAAGGCTATACAAAGAAACTCTGTCTCAAAAAACAAAAACAAGTGAGAACCACCATGTCTGGCTGTAACTTTTTTTTTTTTCAAGACAGGGTCTCTCTGTTTAACAAGAACCCTGGCTGTCCTGGACTTGATTTGTAGACCAGGCTGGCCTTGAGTTCCAGCCAAGGCTACACAGAGAAACCTTGTCTCGAAAAACCAAAAAAAAAAAGAAAGAAAGAAAGAAAGAAAAGACACACAGATCAACTTAATAAATGGTGTGATGGTGAGGGAGTCCCTGCCACACCCACTCAACTACACTCACTAGAATGTCCCTAGGTCCGCCTCCCTCCCTGTCTCTGTTGCCTCTCCTTGTCTCCTGGCAGGCCCTGGGGCCACAGGACACCTGATACTAGGCTTTGGTTTTGTGTTTTTGATACCTGTTATCATTATGATTAAACAAACACCTGACAAGATTCCCCTAGCTGGTCTCTAGAACAGACAGTCTAGGATTGAAGAGACAGCTTAGCAGGTAAGAGCCACTGTGGCTGTTAGTTCTGTCAACTTGACACAACCTAGAAGCACGTGGGAAGAGAGTTGTAATGCGGAACAATCGACATCAAGTAACTCTAGGCTGTTAACTATTAAAGCTAATGAGAGAGCTGGGCTGGAAAGACGGCTCAGAGATTCAGAGCAAGCACTGCTCCTGCAGAGGATCAGAGTTCGGATCTCAGCATCCACATCAAGTCAGTCACAAGCACCTATCACTCCAGCCCAGGGGATCCAGCGTCCTCTTGTGACTTCCACCAACAACTACACTCACAGGCACATACCCACACACAGAAACACGCACACTCACATAATTAAAAAGAAAACGTGGTGGCACATGCCTTGAATTCCAGCACTCAGGAGGCAGTGGCGAGTAGGATTTCTGTGAGTTTGAGGCCAACCTGGTCTACAAAGTGAGACTAGGACAGCCAGAGCTGTTAACACAGAGAAACCCTGTCTCGGAAAACCAAAAAATAAAAATAAAATAGAATAAAAAATATATTTTAAAAGTTAAACAGGAGACTCATCTTCCCTGTTTTCTCTCCTCAAAACATCCCATTTCCAGCTGAGAAAACTGAGCCTGAACGACAGTGATTTGCCCACAGTTGTGTAACTGGCAACTTCCAGAGAGAGTGGGCTTCTTCCTGACCTCAGGGGACACTGAGCTTCCTGTGCCACAGAACCGAAGTTCAGGCATGCCAGCTTTGGGTGGCAGCGAATCAACTTGAAAGACCTGGCAGGCAGTGCTGGTCCTGACCTCCGGGCACTTGGCCTTGGCTCGTGATATATATTTCCAGAAATGCCTTTTCTGCATAGAGGGGGGGGAAAAAGAGAGAGTTAGCATATTCCTGTTTAGCTAATAAACATGTGACTCCCAAGGACTCTCTACAAGTGATTAGTGCCTTCAAATAGCAGAGAGGCCAGCCCAAGTGGGAGGCACAGGAAAGCACTGAGTGGGATGGAAATATCTATATTTTATGGCAAAGAGGTCCTTCGAAATATAAGTGTTGCTAGCACGCTCCCAGAAGGAGGGATCCGATACCTCCCACGGCTCACCCACACTCAGAGGTGCTCTGTTTCCCAGAGGACCTGAAGGCCATGGAGTGTGATCAGCCAGAAGGTTGGCCCAGGAGCCCTGTGTGTGCACAGGCAGGCATGGTGGCCTCGGGCCCCCAAGGGCTTGGCAGCTGCGCTCCCCAAGAAGGGAAGTGTTCCCAGAGCCATCATTACCATCAGAAATGACTCCGTTGGTTTAATTGCTGCACATAAATCCCTCTGTGTTTGTTCCAAGGGACCAAGGGCATCGCCTATTGGCTACTGAACCCTCAGCTCCTTCACCAGGGTCCAGCACAGAGCAGTGGCTGGTTAATACTCTCTAGCGCTACAAGTGAGCCGCTGGCAAGATGAAACGGCCCTGTGTTCCGGCGGTCACAGCGGGAAGCCTACCGCCTGGTGTGGCTGCTACTGTCTCCCCTACTCGTATTTACTGTTTGTTTGCTTTAAATAAGAAGTAGTATAATTCATATCTTTTCCCAAAAGCCCAGCTCACTCGGTCCTCTCATAATAATTACTGTTGGCTGTTACCCAGTGATTGATTGGGATGTGCCCTGCATGTATCATCTCACTGGGTTCTTCAAACGACCGGCAGATGTGTGTCACTGAGGACGCAGTGAGGCCTGCACTGGGGAGCTGGGCGAGAAGAAGGGTGGACATTCGAATACCCAGGACCCACATAAATGACAAGGACAGGCCTAGCACGTGAGTTGAGGCCAGCCTGGTCTGCAAAGTGAGGAAAGGCAGGGCTACATAGAGATATCCTGTCCCCCACCCCCTGAAAAAAAAAAAGGCCATTTGAAAGGCAGAAACAGAGGATTCCAGATCAAGCTCATTAGCAAGGCTTGCCATATCGGTCAGCTCTGGGTTTGATTGAAAGACCCTGCCTTAATGAATAAGGTGAGACAGTGATGGAAAATGACATCAACCTGGGGCTTCCACATGCATGCACACACACATACCACATACATAAAAGTGGAAGAAAAATAAAAATAGAGAAGGAAAATGAAACTGGGGCTTAGAGATGCTACCAAAAAAAATTACCTAGCTGTCCCCCTCCCCATTCAAATTCCACAAAGAGAGCCAGGCGTGGTGGCGCACGCCCTTAATCCCAGCACTCAGGAGGCAGAGGCAGGTGGATCTCTGTGAGTTTGAGGCCAGCCTGGTCTACAAAGTGAGTCCAGGACAGCCAAGGCTCCACAGAGAAACCCTGTCTCGGGGGGAAACAAACAAACAAACAAACAAGTAAAATTCCACAAAGAGAAACCTCAGCTTCAAGTCTCTGAGGAGACTCTGGCTTGCTCTGCTAGTAGGAGAGCTGCCAAGTGCACTCACCCTCCCTCGCTAGTAGAGGGCGCAGGCTGGTGGAAGAAAAGCAAATTTTCAATTAGTCTGTAATCTTCCCTTGGTACATCCTCCCTCTCCTCCTTTCGTCTGTCTTGGGAAGATGTATGCATCGGTGAGTACGTTTATAACGGTTTATAACCGTGTACAGACCTCTGATCACCAATCCCGGGACGCCCACGCTAAGCACCCGGTGATTCCCTCCTCAAGTCTTCCTGTCCAATCCAAGAGAAGATGGCTTCTTTCCGATGACACCTGAAGCAATGATGGTGCTGTGGACCCCGCCGGGATGGACACGGATTAGTGTGCTCCGTGGTACCCATGTGTTAGAAACTGGGCCCCAGCGTGGCAGTGCTAAGAGGTAGTGAGACCTTTCAGAAATGGGGTGTTGAGCATCAAGGAACGTGGCTCCCACTCTCCTTTTCTTCCGGCTCCCTGTCTCACCACGCCATCTCTGTCTCTAGCTCATATTCCTACGATGCCATGAAGTGAAGCAGTCAAGGAGTGAGGTCACTAAGTCTTAGACCTCTGACCTTCAGTGCTGTGAGAGGAACAAAGCCCTCTTCCTTATGAGGTCCCCAACCTCGGCAACACGAAATGGACTCCTTCAGACTCCTAGAACCTTCTGAAGGCGTCTCTTTCCTGTTAGACTTATGGTCCCCCATAACAGCCTGAACACACCTTCTTCAGCCAGCATCCCTTTCTACCTCGAACCCTAAAATCTCAATGAGTCCTAAAACAACATCCCATGTCTCCCTGGAGAGAAATGAGGTCAGGGCCCCCATGTAACGGGGGTCCAGTCTGACTAACTCAGGAGGTTTTCCTGGGTTAAGAGGAGAGTTTTCCAGAGAAGAGCTGTGTGGATTTCTGGAGTTCACTACTCTCTCTCTCCCAGAGGAGCCTCTGCACACTGTTCCTAGTGACCTCCTCAGAGAGGAAGTCGTGTGATCGCCCTCAGATCCCCAGCAGGGCTGACCTCCAAAATCAATCTCACTTTGGCTCCATTGGCAGAGCACTCCAGCTTAGGTGCCAAGGAAGCGGGAAGTGGTCCTTTGGCTGGAGGCAGGTTGGGGGAGCGGGGAGAGTGTCAGGCGGAAAGGAGAGGGCTTGTGACTGCAGCTGGGTTGAGTGGTGGCATCTAGTCAGCCTGGTGGAGAGAGGGGAGGAGGGCAATTTAGGAACCACATGGCCCCATCCAAGTTAAACAGGCCATTTTCTGGAGTCTATTTCTACCTCTGATCCTCTCTCTGCTAATTCTTACCCTGCCTACAAGCTTCCTCCCTCTACACAGTGGCCTCTTCTCCAAGGGTTCAAAGAATCTTCCAGCATCTTTATGGCCTGAATTAGCCATAGAACATAGAAACATATCACCTACACTGCTCCCAGACACCAAGGACAGACAGGTCAAGGCCCATTTCTCCTCTTTCATCTTTCCCAGAACTCGAAGCCCCTCTGGTGATCTCCTCCTCTCCCTCCTCCTCTCCCTCCTCCTCTCCCTCCTCCTCTCCCTCCTCCTCTCCCTCCTCCTCTCCCTCCTCCTCTCCCTCCTCCTCTCCCTCCTCCTCATCCCTGGGGTTTAAGTCTTGCAGCCTAACTGATTACTTCCCTGACACTGTGACAAAGCAAGGCATAGGAAGAAGGATGCGTTCTGGCTCGTGGTGTGAGAGGTACCATCCCTCATGGTAGAGAAGGCATGGTAGCAAGCCCCATGGCAGCGGGAGTGCGGGGCTGCTTGCTCACATCTCAGTATATGAGGAAGCGGTGAGGAGAATGCAGATTTTCCACTCATTTTCCCTCTTTTTCACTTTTTCTTTCATTTTTCAGGTATGTGTATGTGTGTGGTGTGCTTGTATAGATGCATTTTTGGCATGTGTGGGGGTGCACATGTGTGTGAGCTTAAGTGCACGTGTAAGTATGTGTGTATTTGAGGGCTAGAGGTAGATGTTAGGAGTCAGCCTCCATAACTCTTCCTCCGAGTTTGCTGAGGCAGGCTTCTTAATCAAATCCAGAGCTCACTGATATCGCTAGTCCTGTAGGCCAACTTGCTCTGGTTCTGGAGCTGGAACTAGAGGCAAGCTGCTACTCTCACCCAACACTTACATGGGTCTCTGGGGATCTGAACACGGGGTCCCACATTTGTGCGGAAAACTCGTCAGTTGTTGTGCCGTCTCTCCAAGGCTCTTTTAATCAGTCTGGGATCCCAGTCCATGGGATGTTGCCACCTACACTGAAGGTAGGCCTTCCCCCCTCAGCTAACCCTCTTTAGAGATGCCCTCATGGACCAGCTCACTCAGAGCTGTACCACCTGGGTGAGCCTACATTTAGTCAAGCCATAGTCCCCTTGAGCTGGGAGCCTCTGTTCCACCCATAGGAACCAGGGCTCATCTGCCTTGTGTGTGCTCAGCTTACTTTGCATAGGAATCTTGGTTTTCTTCCTGGGGAAACCGTGAGCTCCCTGGAGCCCAGGACTGGGCCATAGATACCTTTTGTTTGTGACAGCCAGTACCCTTTGTGGTTCCGAATTCTTAGGAACTGTTTAAGGTGTTGGAGCTGCACTGAGCTGAACAGAATTAAAGCGAAACAACAGCAAAACATGACCCCACCAGGCACTAGTTGGCAAAAATGGTTGGTGGCTTCCGATTTCAGGTGAGTCATCAAAGGGCAGGCCCACGATGTGTGATGAGTTACGCACAGGGCCGCGCCTGTTACAGCAGGTATGCAGATATTGCCCCGTATAGGTCTGGCTCAAAGAGGAAGAAGACTGCCTACAGGCTGTTTGGATGAAGGCTCAACACCAAATCGTGAACCGAACCAGGACACAGCTTGGCAAAGTTGCACTAGATCAGGGGCCCGGCTCCCAAAATTTGCTGCTTATTGCCAGGCGTGGTGGCGCACACTGGTAATCCCAGCACTCAGGGAGGCAGAGGCAGGCAGATCGCTATGAGTTCGAGGCCAGCCTGGTCTACAAAGTGAGTCCAGGACAGCTAAGGCTACACGGAGAAACCCTGTCTAGAAAAACAAAAAAACAAACAAACAAGCCGGGCGTGGTGGTGCAGGCCTTTCATCCCAGCACTCCGGAGGCAGAGGCAGAGGCAGGCGGATCTCTGAGTGCGTTCCTTCTTATTGGTTTTTGTCCTGTAGAGAACGCTGATTAATATAGACCGTCCATCCGTTTTGGAGACAGGGTCTCTCCTGGCCTGGGGCTTGCCAAGCAGCTGGAAAACCCCAAGGACCCACCTGTCTCTGCTCTTCATTGCTGGGGTTACAGACATGCACCACCATGCTCAGCTTCCCCCCCCCCCCTTTTCCCCATGAATTCTGCGGTCAAACTTGGGTCCTTGGCTTTTGCGAGGCAAACACTCCACCAACTGAAACACGTCCCCAGCCCCTGGGACAATATCCCTTTGCAAGCTCACTGTGAATTATAACAGGAACCTTTTACGTTTTACAGATCAGGCGGAACTGGTGGAGAGGTTCACGGTGAGCAGAAGTACATGGGGTGTTCAGCGGTGTCGTGGATGTAAACACGTTTTTGTTTTGATCCCAAGTGTGGGGTGTGACAGAGGCTTGTGTGAGGGTGTGAGGTGTTTGTCCACTGGAAACAGACTTGTGAGAGAACATGTGGTGTTTATCCACTAGAAGAGAAATTGCTTCTTGTGGGGACGTGGTCTTTGCCAACTGATAAACATCCTAGTACAGACTCTGAAAGAATATAAATGGATAGGCTATGTATATGTGTAGGTTTGTGGGGAGGGACTAGGCTTGGCTTTTTTGTTTGATTTTGCTTCCTATCATTTGACTGTTCATTGCTCTACCTCAAGACAGTTGTAGAAACAACTGCTCCAGCTTTGAGGTTCCAGGTTCCGGCTGCTGTGCTTGCAGTCCGCTTTGCTGAGTTGCTGGTTTGCTGTTTAACAGGTCTGCTGAAACCCTAACGACAAAAAGTGAAATCACTCCAAGGAACTGAGTCTAAAAAGATCTACCTCTCCTGTTCCCATTAACCTCTTTTCTCTCCTGTCTAGGGTAGGTGGGTTGGAAGGGAGGTAAAAGCCTTAAAGAACCCCCACATGAAGTAGGTTTGTTAAAGTTCAAAGCCTACACATCAGTCATGTTGCTGGCCCAGGCTGCCACAGCCACATAATGGGACTTAACCATCTATGAGGAGTATGAACAGACCCTCGTCCTGGAAGTTCTAGAAGCTGCGAGGCAAAGACACACGTGTCAGCATGGCTTCTGTCTCCTGAGGCCTCTCTTCTAGCTGTCCCCACTGTGTGCATGGCCTACGAGGACACCAGTCACAAGGCACAGGGAGCAGTGCCGACAGCATCACGTCACTCAATTAGCCCTTTAGAGTCTCCAGCTCTGGAGAATCCAGTGCCCCTTGCTTCAACATAGGGCTCTGCAGAAGGCACAGTTTGGCCCAGAGCACCAGTCATGTCTGAATCTACTGCTAGGGGTTACCAAAATGCTCAACGTGCTCCTCATCTCACAAAGGTGTGTGGGCTACTGTGGTGGGACATTGGTCTAGAAGTTACTATGAAGGTGAGGGTCCCTAAGGTCCAATAACCAGAACAGGACACAGCCCTCAGGGGTCACCACTCACCACTCAGGAGATACTGCTCGGACCAGTGTAGACACTGTTGTCACATCCTCTCAGTGTGCTCCCCCACAGAGCCCCATGTGTAAAACACAGGAAAGACTTTCAGAAGAGACAGGGTTCCATTTGTGGACGCGGAACAAGACTTCAGGGTTAAAGAGTGAATGGCAGCTAACTGGGTGTGGTGGCACACTCCTGTGGTCCCAGAGATTGGGGGTAGAAGGTTCAGAAGTTCAAGGTTATCCATGGTGGCACAGAGGACTCAAGACTATTCTGGGATACATAGTCTGTCTTTTACATTAAAGGGGGCGGGGCTGGAGCACAAAGCTCATTTGCAAAGAACTTGCCTACTATACACAAGCTCTGGGCTCATCCCCAGCGCTGTGCGTTCTGGATCCCCTGGTGCACGCCTGTAACCCCAAGCCTGAGAAAATGGAGGCAAAAGGATCAGAAGGTCAAGGCCACCCTCGGCTACACACTGAGTTCAAGGCCAGCCTGGGTACAAGAGAGGCTATAATGGATGAGAAAAGGAAGGCTCCTGGGTTGTTCTGACCTGGTCCCTCAGGGCCTCAGGCTCCTAGGGCTGCTGCCCGCCCAGGCACCAGCCAACACTGGAGACAAACAAGAGAAAGGGTCCTCCTCCTGTGTCATGCTTTCTTCACTTGTCTGCAGAAGTTTCCCTCAGGCAGAAATCCGCCGCTGCCTGCCTGTGTTTGGAAACTCAGGAAAGCAAAGAAAAGCACCAGCATCCTGCCGGATCAGATCTGAACAATTGTCTTCTGATTCCGTTTTACTTTTTCCTTTTTTTTTTTTTTTTTTTTTTTTTTTTTTGGTTTTTTCGAGACAGGGTTTCTCTGTGTAGCCTTGGCTGTCTTGGACTCACTTTGTAGACCAGGCTGGCCTTCTTTTTTTCTTTTTTCTTTTTCCTTTTTTTTTTTTTTTGTCATAATGATAGCACATAAATCTTACCAGATAGAGCCATGCATGTGATGTTTTTCAAAATATGCAGTGTGGCGTGTGCTGTGAACTGTGCCAAAGTTGGGGAAAGAAGAATTGATGAGCAAAAACATAACAAATAAAAGACAATCCCAGGGCTGGAGAAACCACTCAGTTGCTTTTCTGGGAGAGGGCCCAGATCCACCTCCCGGCACCTGTGTCTGGGCCGCTCACAACTGTAACTCCAGCTCCAGGAGACCCCACGCCATCTTCTGGCCTCTCCGGGCACCACACTCATGCACAAGTCTGTACACAGACAGATACATACACATAAAAAATAAAAATTCCACCCTCTTGAGTAGAAGGAACTTGAGACAAGGGCAAGTTTGCCTAGATCCTACTAGAGCAAACATCAGGGAAATATCAGAAATGCCTCCACGACCTTGGCTGACTCACCAGACCTTATGCAAACCAGCATGTCCACCACCTTCCACTAGAGCTCTGTGAGCAGGCAACACTTTGGTTCCTTGCTGACTCTCTCAGGCCAGTCTCATGATCTGCATTGGTCAGACCTGGTTTCGTTGGATGAGGAAGCAAAATGCTAAAAAAAAAAAAAACAAAACTGTCCACACTTTTCTCACTCAACCCTCCTTCCTCCCACCAGGGGTTTTCCTTTGCAAAGTCAGTAGAGCAGGTATGAAAGGTGACTCCCCAGACCTGGACACGAAGATACCCTTGCTTCCAGCTGAAGCAACAACAGGATCTGGCCCCAGGGCCTTCAAGCAGGCCACCAAGCACTGCCCGATGGAAACTGGCAGATTCAGACGGGAGCTGAGGCCAGTAGCTTGATCTAGCTATGGTGATACACCCTTTCAATGTCCAACATCAACTCAGGATAGGTCCAGCTACCCAATTCAGTGCCTGGAACTTAAAGATGAGAAGTGTGAGGCTGGAAAAAAATGCTTCGGCAGTCACGTGTTATTTGTGCAAGCCTGAGGACCCAAGTTCAATCCTCAAAGCCCATGTTTAAAACAAAAATTTTAATTTAAAAAAAAAAAAAGAGTGGGTGAGACATACTTGTGATCCCAGCACTAAGGAGGCAGAGACAGGAAGACACCTGAAGAATTTCAGATTAGTGAGGGACCCTATCTCCAAGAAGCAAGACAGGGCTAGATGCCATCATGAGTAAAGGCTGAGCAAGCCTGGCAAGCTAAATTCAATCCCTGAGACTCATGTAAAGGTAGAAGGAGGAAGCTGACTCTACAAAGTTATCCTCTGACTCCACGAGGGCACCATGGCACAGGTACACACAGACACACACACAGACACACACACACACATAACAGAAGCACACATAAGATGAAAAATTGTGAAGTTTTATATGTGGAAAGCAGTGTGCTTTGAACACATGCCAATAAACAATGTGCATCTCGGGGCTGGAGAGAGGGCTCAGAGGTTAAGAGCACTGGGTGCTCTTCCAAAGGTCCTGAGTTCGATTCCCAGCAACCACATGGTGGCTCACAACCATCTATAATGAGATCTGATGCCCTCTTCTGGCCTACAAGAGTGCATGCAGGCAGAATGCTGAATACATAATAAATACATAAATCTTTAAAAGAGAAAAAAACAACAGTGTACACAAACTCTCGGGAGAAGGAGGGCTCCCCAGTGGCCCCCCTGAGCCCTCCTATCCCTTGCAGAGGGCTTCCACCAAGCTGCTCCACACTGCCCAGGGGACTACAGGTGGCCACACTCACTCTTGAATGTGGAGTGCTCCGCCAGAGTGCCAAGGATAATACTTAGTATCCACAATGGTTTAATCAGAGGGGCTCATTTTCCGCCCCATGTAACCAAAGTGAAAGGATGCCAAAATACAGCCAGCATCCGTGCCATTAGCCATCCCGGCAAGATGACCAGCTCTCAGAACCCCGGGATCCCATGGGTCCGAAAAGGGAGGGGACAGGCAGAGCCACCTCTGCTGCTACTTCCGGTTCATTAGAGAAAATGGCCAGACTCAGGATGCTATCACCCTAATTGGGATAAAAGCCCAGACCTGATACAGCTGTGAGGGTGGAATGAATCAGCCTGACTTGCTGGGATAGGAAACTGAGGAAGAGGCCCAGACCTGGGCAGAAGTCCCAGCCCTGCAAGAGAACAGGTAAAGAGAACATTCTACCAAGCCTACACTTCCCGCCATGCCCCCGCCCAGCCCAGGCCAGCCCCTGCCCCAGGCCTCCTGTGCATAAATGAGATGGATGCCTGAGCCCCTGCCTCACCTTGTGAAGAATGTCAGAAAGCCTTGTTTGAGGAAGTGCTGGGAAAGGCTCCACTGCACAAGCCAGAAATATAGAGAAAGCAGTGACTGGCTAAAACAGGGTGGACACAGAAGGAAAGAGCTTCAAGACTCTGGGAAGAGAGACAAGGAAGAAAGATCTGTGTAAAACAGTCACCTCCCAAGACTCATCCCAACAGTTGGTAGCAGTTTTCTAGCTCGTGGACCAATTCCAGAAACCATCAGGGCTCCATCCCTCTATCCTCCATCCCTCTATCCTCCATCCCTCTATCCTCCATCCCTCCATCTTCCATCCCTCCATCCCTCAATCCCTCATCCCTCCATCCCTCCATCCCTCATCCCTCCATCTCTCCATCCCTCCATCCTCCATCCCTCATCCCTCATCCCTCCATCCCTCATCCCTCCATCCCTCATCCCTCATCCCTCCATCCCTCATCCCTCCATCCCTCCATCCCTCATCCCTCCATCCCTCCATCCCTCATCCCTCCATCTCTCCATCCCTCATCCCTCCATCCCTTCATCCCTCATCTCTCCATCCCTCCATCCTCCATCCCTCATCCCTCCATCCCTCCATCCCTCATCCCTCCATCCCTCATCCCTCCATCCCTCCATCCCTCATCCCTCCATCTCTCCATCCCTCATCCCTCCATCCCTTCATCCCTCATCTCTCCATCCCTCCATCCTCCATCCCTCATCCCTCCATCCCTCCATCCCTCATCCCTCCATCCCTCATCCCTCCATCCCTCCATCCCTCATCCCTCCATCCCTTCATCCCTCATCCCTCCATCCTTCAATCCTCCATCCTTCCCTCTCCTCTCACTACTGATGGGCACTTTGTGCAGCTCTGAAACCCAGTGGCATGATTCTCTAAATTAGCACACTCAGGAAAAGAGAGGCAAGCCTTTCAGATGACCCAACGCCACCTACAAGGCATCGCTGCCACTTAATGGTGACTCACTGCAAGCTCCGACACACAGGCAGGATGGAGAGTCTCGAGTCAGTCTCCCTCCCACTGGAAACCAGGCTCCTGGGCACGGAAGGAATCCTCGCTTCCCCAGTACTCACCTCACAGGACTGTCCTCTGAACCACTGAGCCAACTCGCCGTGCCCAAACATCACATCTTCAGCCCTGGGCTCTCCTCCCTCTCTCTCTCTCTCTCTCTCTCTCTCTCTCTCTCTCTCTCTCTCTCTCTCTCTCTCACTGTAGAACAGAGGTCCTCAGCCTATGGGTCTAGGAGATTCCTCTGGGGGTTGAACTGCCCTTTCACCGGAGTTCAATACAAGTATCCTGCATATAGGACGTTTATCTTGAGATTCATAACAGTAGTAAAATTACACTTATGGGGTTGGAGAGATGGCTCAGAGGTTAAGAGCACTGGCTGTTCTTCTGGATGTCATGAGTTCAATTCCCAGCAACCACATGGTGGTTCACAACCATTTATAATGGGATCTGGTGCCCTCTTCTGGTGTGTATATGTAATAAATAAATTTTTTAATGTAAATATATATATATTTTTTTTTTAATTACACTTATGAAGTAGCAACGGAAATAATTGTGTGGTTGGCGGTCACCGCAGCATGAGGACTTGCATTAAAGGCTCTCAGCATTAGGAAGGCCAAGAACCGCTGCTGTAGAGTAAGATGTGAGTAGTCATGCCGTGGCCTGACGCCATCCTGTCTTGAAATTTCCTCCACCAAAGAAATGAGTACATTGCTTTTGAATTCTTCCCCAATCAAGTTCCCGGGACACAGGCATAGTGGAGCCAGGTTCTTTGCTAGACCATAACCTCGTAGGCCAGCATCACTGGCCTCTGCTCCCTTCTAAACCCTCACGAGCTCCGTATTCTGGTCTTCCAAACTCCCACAGAGTGGTCTGTCAGCCTCTGCTCGCAGCATCCTAGGGCTTTTCCAGCCCACAGCTCCAAACACATCTCCAGTTCTTCCACAAACAAGTTCCTACAGCCTGTGCAGCACACGCTCAGAGCCCTCACGGCAGCCACTCCTCAATACCAATGCTCTATATTAGCTTCTCTCTGTGGGAAGGGGTATAAGCTTTGTCACAGGTGAAAACAGTTGGGCTTTGCCCTTGGACACACCACGGATACTCGCTGAGATTAACCTTGAGATAGACTGGGTAGAGCCATCCAGGGCCTGGAATTCAGGAAGCAGATGGGGGAGGGGGGACTGAACCTGGACTATTATGTTTCTAATCGACCCTCGGATGGAAGGAGGAGACCGGCCCTTGCACATGAGAGACAGGCAGATGGACAGGACAAGAGGGGCAGCAGGTTGAGACTCGGCTTGAGCAAACGTGGATTGTGGATCATCTCTAGTCAAGAAGCAGAGATCCATGGACGCTGAAGCTGTTTTCTTCTCTGTTCAATGTAGTGTAGCACCCGAGCCCATGAAGTGAGTCTCCTTACCTCAGCTAACACAATCCGGAAGCTTCCTCACAGTCATGCGCCCCCCCCCCAGACGACTCTAGACTAATCGGCAATATTGACCATCACATAACACGTTGCTACTGGAAATGGACCATGGAGCAGGCAGTCGGGAAACAGCCTGGCCATTCCTCACGCAGCTCCACATGGAGTTACCATGCGGCCCAAGAGAAACGAACCACACCTCTCCTGAGGCAAATGAATGTTCATGGGCAACGCTACTCAACAGTCAAATGTTAGAGACGAGCTGGATGTGCAGCAGGTGAGTTGGTGAACAAGGCACAGCTCACGCACAGGGACAGCAGTGGGGCGTGGAAAGGAGTGGCGTGCTTACAGCTGCTGTGGCGTGGGAACCTTCCTCTGAGTGACAGGCGCCAAGTCCAGAAAAGCGTGTACTGTGCAGTTCCTTCCTCGGGAAAGCCCGGAACCGGAGACTCAGTAGGCTCGTGGTTGTTTAGGGTTGGTGTTGGGGCGATGGGATTTCTTTCTGATGTAACAGTATGGTAAAATTGACTGTAGCTGGGGCTGCAGCTTGGCAGTTCTCGTCCATTCAGGTCCCAGCACCCACCTCTGGTGGCTCACAGCCACCTGTGACTCCAGCACTGGGGAACCTGACACCCCTCTCTTTTGACTTCCTCAGGTGCCTTGCTCAGGTGTACAGCCCCATTCCCAGACACATGAATACACATAGTTAGTTGGTTTTGTTTGGGGGGGGGTTGTTTTGTTTTGTTTTGTTTTGTTTTGTTTGAGGCAGGGTTTCTCTGTGTAGCCCTGGCTGTCCTGGACTCACTTTGTAGACCAGGCTGGCCTCGAGCTCACAGCGATCCGCCTGCCTCTGCCTCCCAAGTGCTGGGATTAAAGGCGTGTGTCACCACGCCCGGCTTGTTTTTTGCTTTTTTAAAATAATGGCCTGAAGAGATGATGAGATGGTTAAAAAACACATGTTCTTACAGACCGAGTTTTGGTTCCCAGTACCTACAAGGCAACTGAGAACCATAGGTTACCCCTGTTTCAGGGGATCTAGTGCCCTCTTCTGGCCTCTGCAGGCACCAGGCATGTACCCAGTGCACACACATGCGTGCAGGCAAAAACACTCATACACATAAAATAAAATAAGTAAACCGGGCTGGAGCGATGGCTCAGAGGTTAAGAGAACTGGCTGCTCTTCCAAAGGTCCTGAGTTCAATTCCCAGCAACCACATGGTAGCTCACAACCATCTACAATGAGATCTGGTGCCCTCTTCTGGTGTGCGGGCACACATGTGAGTAGAATACTATATAAATAATAAATCTTTAAAAAAAAAAAAAAAGAATGTTTTAAATTTAAAAAAAAATAAGTAAACCTTGCTCAGGCAATGGCAGTGCACACATTTAATCCCAGCACTGGAGGCAGAGGCAGATGGATCTCTGAGTTTCAGGCCAGCCTGGTCTACAGAGTGAGTTCCAGGACAGCCAGGCTACATAGAAACTGTGTCACATACATACATACATACATACATACATACATACATACATAAATCTCTTTATTTTAAATAGTTTTTAAATTCCCTTAAATGTTTAATTGGCCAGATGGTGAGTGTACAATTCCGTCACATACTAAAGACCAGTGACCTGAATGGTTTCAGTCAGGAAACTGCAGGGTGTGCGAACTCCACCCCAATCACGCTGCTCTGTTCAAAGGACCCCGTGCCACCTCATGCACACCACACAGAGCCATGCTGTCTCCAGATCCGTGCCTAAAACCTGCCCATTCTCTGGCTTTGCGGGAACCAATCCTGACTTGAGACTTCCGGGGCCTTTTGACGGTTTGAGGTAATTGGCCATTTATGTGCACGGGCAAAGCCCTGCTTTGATCATTGCTAAAGCCGCCACACTGAGTCACGGGAGTGTGGAGTTTAGAAAAACATCCACCACCTAACAGCCAGGTTTCCAAGAAAGGAGGCTCAGTGTTGGTTGTCTCAGGCCACTTCGAGCACTCCCCACACTTGGCCTTCGCCTTTGCCTTTTTGGCACACCACATCCTCCCTTTTCCTCAGCTCAATAGCCTCTTGCCTCAGAAAACAAAGCAGCTGTAGCCTTTCCCTGTTCTCCTGCTAGAGTCCTGGCTCCCCGGGAAGGTGAGGAGTCCTCACGCTGGCAAGCTAGAGCGGTTCCTCCTTCCTCCTGCTCAAGGTATCTGCTTTCCAAGTGGACCAGCTTTGGAAGGAACCGTGCCTCTAGCTAAGGTCAAAATGCCTATGCCTTTTTTTTTTTTTTTTTTTTTTTTTTTTTAGATATTTCCCTTGTGTGTCACCACACAGATCTTCCATAGTTCTTTATGTCCAGGACCTTCAGGCTGAGGTGGAGAAGGGGGGGGGGGGCACAGGGGTCAAAAGTTTTTCTATTGAGGCTGGGCGGTGGTGGCGCATGCCTTTAATCCTAGCACTTGGGAGGCAGAGGCTGGTGGATCTCTGTGAGTTCAAGGCCAGCCTGGACTACAAAGTGAGTCCAGGACAGCTAAGGCTACCCAGAGAAACCCAGCCTTGAAAAACCAAAAAAAAAAAAAAAAAAGTTTTTCTATTGAATGAATAAATACTTTATATCGTTGTTGGTTTTTCTTTAAAGGACACAGCATAGAGCTAAGAAAATGATTTGGCTACTCCCCCACAAGCCTGACAGCTTGAGTTCAATCCCCCAGAACCTATATAAAAATAAATAAATAAATAAGTAAATAAATAAATAAATAAATGCAAAGCTCACTGCAGAGGCATACATCTTTGATCCCAGCACTTGGGGAGGCAGAGGCAGGTGGATCTTTGTGAGTTCGAGGCCAGCCTGGTCTACAAAGTGAGTCCAGGACAGCCAGGGCTACACAGAGAAACCCTGTCTCAAAAACATCATCATGATATGTTATGAATAATAAACTTTTAAAAAGAAAAACCCAGCATGCAGCATGTGGTCTTGGTCCTCCTGCCAAACCCATTTCAAGACACAGAACGGATGCAAAAAAGAATCCGGTGGCTTTCCTGACTTCTAAGCCAGCTCTCGGGCTGCAGCTGGTACCCGCTGTTTACCTCCCACCCTTGTGGCCTTGGTCCTCCCGACGCCCAGGTGGAGCTATTCCAACCCAGCCGCTACTTTCTCTCCCGACCCACTCTGTCCACAGCATGGCCAGCAAGGCACAGCCTTGACTCTCCCAGAACGCACAGAACCAAGTCACTAACTCTATTATGTTGCCCGCCTATCTTCCTGAGGGTAGCGTGCTCTACCAGAGGGGCGGCCAGCCAGAAAGGAAATTTGTAGCTTTCTTTCCTTTTCTATAGCGAATGCCCAGCTTCCTCAAGACATTAGCTGTGAGGTGAGATAAGATAACCTGGATTGATATGGCCATTATGGAAAACAGCACAGAAGGTCTCAAAAAAAATAGTAAAATAAAACTAGGGAACTGGAGTAGTAGCTCAGTGGTTAAGAGCATGTGCTGTTCTTCTGAAGGATTAGAGTTCAGATCCCACCACCCACATTGGGTAGCTCACAATCACCTATAATCCTAGTGCTGGGGACACATATGATGCTAACTGCCCGGCCGATAGAGCCCAGTTTCAGTGAGAGACCCTGTCTCAAAAGTTAAGGTGAAGGGGCCAGAGAGATGGCCCAGCGCTTAAGAGTGCTTACCTCTTGCAGAAGACCCAGGATCCGTTCCCAGCACCCACATGGCAGTCTACAACTGGTCTGTAACTTCCGCTGTGGTGGGACCTGGCGCCCTCTTCTGGCTCCTGTGGGTACTGCAAGCACGCCTGAGCAGACATGCACGCAGCCAAAACAACCAAATACATCAAATAAAAAAATAATTTTTCTTTTAAATTAAGGTAGAGAGCAGTTGTAACTCTGGCTCCAGGGGATCCTCTGGCTTCGGAGGGTTTCTCTGGGTACCTCTCCGGCCCCCTGCTTAAGGTTTTTTATGCTACTGTGTCATTTTTGCGTGTCAGGATACGCATGCTCTCTGATGCTGTGAACAGATAGATCGTGGCTGCCACTGCCCGTCCCTCAGTGCTGGCCGCCAGCGTCTACCCGCCTTCCTGTGTCCCACTCACTTCACATCCCTACCTTTTTTCCCATTCCATCTTCTTGTCTCAATAGTTTTTGGCCACATCTTGAAGATCCAATATCTGTAACTTAATTACACAGTGTCTGTCTGTCTTCACAGCTCTGAGCCTCTCTCGGGCATGAAATGGGTTTAATTCATCTTTGCACCTCCAAGCTTCTCAGTATCAGAGAAAAGAAAGGCAGGAAGGAGGGACTCGGTCGACAACGGCTTTCCATTAGCTTAGTTATTAGCCATTTCCCTAAATCAGTAACCGTAATCAGAGGTTACTGTAGACCCTCCAGGCAATCCAGGCCTCGCAATGTGCTGGGACGCACAGGCAAAGTTGAGTTCGCGCTCACTCAGCCAAAAGCACAGATTGTGCCTGAGGTGGAGCCGAACTGAGGCAGACCTGAGGGGGGGTGTGGGAGGGGGGAGGTTCAGAGCGCCCCTCAAATAGCTGCCATGTCAAACGTGATTACTGCACAAAACGCCATTTAATTATCTTTTTAATAAACTTTCTGAGACGTGTTCCAACAGACCAATGTGCCGTCTCTCTTCTCTCCTGGCAAGGATATTACATAGGAAAATAATTGGAATGTTCCGTTTAAATGCCAGGTAATGAACTTCGGCACCTTGGGTAAGATGAAACGCCGTATACAGCGGGATGGTAGCATGGAACTGTGGCGCTTAGCATGTGTCTCCGCCCTGGTACAGCAAAGAAATAAGAGCTAGATAGGGGCTGGAGAGATGGCTCAGTGGTTAAGAGCGCCGCCTGCTCTTCCAAAGGTCCTGAGTTCAATTCCCAGCAACCACACGGTGGCTCAAAACCATCTATAATGTGATCTGGTGCCCTCGTCTGGCCTGCAGGTGTACATGCAGGCAGAATACTGTGTACATAATAATAAATAAATATTTCAGAAAGAGATAAATAGATAGCTTTGTGTGACTCTCTTTAAAGCCGTAGAGATCTGGAGAACAAATCCAGTCTCTACCTTAACTGACCATGGAGCCCTAAATTAGCTTCTCTGAACTTTAATTTCTTTGTTCTTCTCCCTGCACACACCTCCTCTCTCTTTGGTTTTTTATTTTGTTTCGTTTTGTTTTCTGAAACACGAAGCTGTCCTGAACTCACTCTGTAGACCAGGCTGGCTTCAAACTCACAGACACCCACCTGCCTCTGCCTCCCTGAGTGCTGGGATTACAGGCGTGCGCCACCATGACCAGCTGGTTTATTTTTTTAAAGACAGAGTCTCCTGTAGCCCAGGCTGGCCTTGAATTTACTATGTAAGCAAGGCTAACCTCGAATTACTTCTAGGCCTCTCCCAAGAGCTGTGGTCACAGGTGTGAGCCACCATGCCTAATTTTATGCAGCGTTGGGGGTTGAGTCCACTGTTTTCAATATGAATGGTTTGTTAGGCAGTCTGCCAGCTGAGCCACATCCCCGATACAGGAGGCATAGAGGTCCTTGTGCTCACAGAGAAACACTGAGGAAACCTGGAATGTTACACACACAGGACTGTTCCTCCAGAGGAAGGGGTGCATGACCTGTTGTCAGCCCAGAAGGCTGGGAACAGATGTGGTCAACAGCTCGGTGACCTCTGCGCGCTCTCTCTCTCTCTCTCTAGCCAAGACCACACCGGATCCTCTACAGACCCTAATGGTGAACTTCTTTTTCTCAGTCAACCTATGGGAGATATCACATGTAGTCAGTCTACAGAACCCATCTTTATTGAAGGTGACCCAATGGACTTTATGAAGAGTTTTGATGTAGCCATGTCTGATCTCCACTTAGCTCAGGAGTGTATGTGTGCTTTACTGTGCACACAGGGTTGAGTTCATTATCACCAGGAAAGTTTTCACTGTGTTTAAATATGCCTAAAGTGAACTACTGAGGGTCAAAGTTTGAGCCAACCAGCCACTTAGTCATGTTGAACCAAACTACCTTCTTGTCTCCTTTGGGTCACTACCCTTCTGGCCATGGCGGTCACACACACACACACCCCAACCCAGCTTTAATTTACTGATCTGTAAAATGGCCTCAGGCAGTAGTGAGCACCAGAGATAGTGTGTGAAAAGGCATCCCAGCAGTGCACAGCCTCGCTTCTGTTACCAATGAAACAGAGCACACTGCCTACCACTCACCAGCCATGCTGCACACAAGGGAGTTAACGCCTTCTGTGGACAATGAACTGTCTGATCCCTTCTGCAAACAAGCCAGAGGTTGGGGGGGTTAGCAAAGCTGAAGCCCTGGGTTCCGTGGGGAACTCGGTCTAAAGCGGCTGGAGGCTTACATGAGAGCCAGAGGAAAGTGAGAGAAGAGAACCCACAGAGGCTGGGCAGGGTGGCACACGCTTCTGATCCGAGCCCTCGGGAGGCAGAAGCAGGCAGATCTCTGTGAGTTCAAGGCCAGCCTGGTCTACAGAGTGAGTCCAGGACAGCCAAGGCTACACAGAGAAATCTTGTCTGGGGGGAGAGGGGGGAAGTGTAGGGGGCGGAGGCGGGCTGGAGAGATGGCTCAGAGGTTGAGAGCCCCAGCTGCTCTTCCAAAGGTCATGAGTTCAATTTCCAGCAAGCACATGGTGGTTCACAGCCATCTATAATGTGATCTGGTGCCCTCTTCTGGCCTGCAGGTGTACATGCAGGCATAGCACTGTATACATAATAAATAAATCTGAAAAAAACAAAGAACCCACAGGGAAGTCTGTAGCTTTATTTTGTTGAGTGTGGGAGACCTCATACTTCCTGGAGCAAGAATCCTCCAGGCACCACCCAGGCCTGGCTCTTTTCCCAGCTCCTTCAGTCCAGGGTTAGGCTGCTCAATGGTTAGAGATCTGAGCGGCATGTTTGTACATAAACTTCACTAATAAAGGGCACGGTGACAGAATATGCAAAGGACAATGCACAGTGGTCCTGACTGTGAGTTCCACAGCACCAACCAGGCATGTGTTTACTGGCTTTTCCCCAACTCACTTGCTTGAACAACCAGCACCAGGCTGCAACTGATAAGCCAGTGTGCTTCTGCCAGGAGCTGGTTTCTACCATTCCCACAGTAATAGATAAATGCCACAATACTGTGGGAATATTTTCATTTTCACAAAGAAATTGCAACAGACATGATACACTGATAAATATAATCTTCTCTTCCTTCCTTTTTTTTTTTTTTCTTTTGGTTTTTTTGAGACAGGGTTTCTCCGTATAATAGCCCTGGCTTTCCTGGACTCGTTTTGTAGACCAGGTTGGCCTCGAACTCACAGAGATCCACCTGCTTCTGCCTCCCAAGTGCTGAGATTAAAGGCGTGCGCCACCACAGCCCAGGCCTATTTATTTTATTTTTCAAGACAGGGTTTCTCTGTAGATCTGGCTGTCCTAGAACTCGCTCTATAGACCAGGCTGGTCTTGAATTCAGAGATCCACATGCTTCTGCGGAGTGCCAGGATTAAAGGTGTGCACCACCACCTGGCTCACTCACTAAGGCAGTGATTGTCATCTATATTTTCTTTCATTAATATTTACTTATTTTATGTGTGTGTGTGTGTGTGTGCCTGAGTGTATGTACGTGCACCACATGTGACATCAGAAACGGTATAAGATCCCCTGGAGAGAGGCAGTCCAGGACAGCCAGAACTACAAGAGAAACTCTGTATTTAAAAAAAACAAAACAAAACAAAAAAACTGTATTCCACCAAACTGAAAAATCTAAAAGAAATGGAGACTTTTCTTGACAGATACCCCTTACCAAAGTTAAATTAAGATTAAGCAGATCTATAACCCCTACTGAAATAAAAGCAGTAATCAAAAGTCTTCAAAAAAAAAAAAAAAGAAGAAGAAGAAGAAGCCAGGGCCAGATGGTTTTAGCACAGAATCCTACCAAACTTCCAAAGAGTTAATACCAATACTGCTCAAATTATTCCACAAAATAGAAACAGAAAAAATGTTGCCTAATTCTTTTTATGAAGGCATGGATACTCTGAGACCTAAACCACATAAAGACTCAAGAAAGAAAAAGAATTACAGGCCAGCCGGGCGTGGTGGCGCACGCCTTTAATCCCAGCACTCAGGAGGCAGAGGCAGATGGATCGTTGTGAGTTCGAGGCCAGCCTGGTCTACAAAGGGAGTCCAGGACAGCCAAGTCTACACAGAGAAACCCTGTCTCGAAAAGAAAAAAAAAAGGAAAAAAGAAAAAAGAAAAAGAAAAAGAATTACAGGCCAGTTTTCCTATGAATACCAATGTAAATATACTCAATAAAATACTTGCAAGCCAAGTCCAAGAGCACATCAAAAACATCATCCACCATGATCAAATAGGCTTCATCCCAGAGATGCAGGGATGGTTCAACATCTGTAAGTTGTAATTCACCATGTAAACAAACTGAAAGACAAAAATCACATGATCATCTAATTAGACGCAGAGAAGGCCTTTGACAAAGCCCAACACCCCTTCATGACAAAAGTCCTCAAGAGATCAGGGCTACAAGGAACACACCTCAATATAATCAAGGGGATTTAGGGCTGGAGAGATGGCTCAGGGGTTAAGAGTGCCGCCTGCTCTTCCAGAGGTCCTGAGTTCAATTCCCAGCAACCACATGGTGGCTCACAACCATCTATAATGTAATCTGCAGATAAAGCACTCATATGCAATAAATAAAATAAATAATTTAAAAAATAAAATAAAAAAATAAAGGGGATTTACAGCAAGCCCATAGCCAACAGCAACTTAAACTGAGAGAAACTCAAAGCATTTTCATTAAACTCAGGAACAAGACAAGGTTTTCTACTCTTTCCACACCTCCGTAGCACGGTATTGGCCCCAAAACAGACATTAATCGATGGAACAGAACAAAACACTCAAAAATAAATCCACTCACCCTTGGATACCTGATTTTTTATGAAGAAGCCACAAATACACACAGAGAGAAAGACAGCATCTTAATAGATAGCGTTGGTCAAATCGGATAACCGTGTGTAGATGAAGGCAGGTAGACCCAACTCATCACCCTGCACAAAACCCAAGTGGAACTAGATCAGGAACCTCAACAAAAGGCCAGAAACATTGAGTCTGACAGAAAAGAAAGTGGGGGAATAATCTTGAGCTCTTTGGCATGGGAAAAGATTTTTTTGAACAAAGCACTATAAACAACAATTTATTAAAAAAAAAACACTAAAACAACTTAAAAACAAAAAACAAAACAACTCCGCGAGGGTGGCCAAGAACATGAGACTAGACAGGCCAGAGACCCTGAGGGGAAAAAAACAACAACAATAAAATGACTCTGAATGACATCCTGCTATATTCTTAGATTTGTGCCTTGCTCGGACATCATCAGGGAAGCTTCCCTTTGCAGCAGATGGTAACAAGTGCAGAGACCCACAGGCAGACAATATGCAGAGAACACTTAACTCTAAAAGAGGTCTCTCCTCGTCAGTTCACTCTCCTAGGAGCTCAGGGAACTCTGAGGAAGAAGAGGCAGAAAGAGTAAGAGGCAGAGGGAAGAGAGGAACCTTAAGGCGCCTCCTAGACACAACAGGGCTGCTGCACATATGAACTCACGGAGACTGAGGCAGCACGCACGGGGCCTGCACAGAGCTACATGCACCAGATGGAGGCCTAGAGATGAAGGAAGGGGGCCCATAACCAAGAGGCTATCTCTAACTGACAGTCACTTGCAGATGTAACACTAGTTTTCTCCAAGGGAGTCTCACTGGGAAACAAACCACTCTTAAGGGCAGGCCTCATGGCCAGCAATAGACGGCAACACAAAGCAAACTCAGTGGCATCTCGGGAGGGTCTTTGTCTCACAACGTTAAGTTGGGGCATTTTTATGTTTCCGTTTGGTTTGGTTTTCTACCTTACATATCCTTTGAGTGTATGTATTATGGCTTCTGGTTTGGGTTGTTTTTTTTTTTTAATGGGGTTCCTTCGTGTGAGAATGTGTGTCTGTCAGCATCTATATCATTTTCTCGTGCTTTCTCTTTGGCTCTTTTTCGTGGGCTGGGGGCTGTGACTGAGTTGGTAGAACACTTGCCCAACTGACACAAAGCCCTGGGTTCCGTCCCCAGGGCAGCATGAACCGGACAATGTGGCTCACACCTGTAATCCCAGCACACAAAAGCTGAGGGTCATCCAAGACTACACAGACTCATAACCCACACAGCGTGGCCCTGTGACGGTCATGGAGCCCACCTACCCTATGGAACTCCAAATATGAAACACTGAAGAATATTCTAGATTTCCCCTTGGTGACTTCAGTGTTTCCTTTTAAGCAATGACGTTCAGAGTCTTTCCAGACAGATGCCTCCCACCTCCTTTTTTTGTTTGTTTGTTTGTTTTGGTATTTGTTTTGTTTTGTTTTGCTCTGCTTTTGTTGTTGTTGTTGTTGTTGTTGTTGCTGTTGGGATTTTGTGGCCCTGGTTTTTGGTGTTCTAAACTCACTTGCAGAATGCCTGTTGACTAACCCTGCCCTACTCTGCTACCCGCCCCCCAAAAAGCCAGAGTTTTCAAAGAAACACCCAGTCACTGTGCCCACCCTGCCCCCCTCTCCTTGCCCTGCCTCAGTCTCACCATTGTGTCCAGGGCAGCTGCTGAACAAGGGATTCTTAGCAGACGCTGGTGTCGCCCAGTTATTCCCGGCATCCGCAGTCAGCAATTTCAGAGGCTTCTGTGACATTTGCAAGCTAGCCTCCCACTTCTCTCAGCATTTGGAGGGGGGAAAAAAACAAAAAGGAAGCACAGAAGGCCACTCTTGTCACCACTAGTGAGCTCATCCGTCCCAGAGAGGAGGAAGAAAGGGAAATTTCACCCCCTGAACTGGGAAGCCTGAGTTCCTAAAAACAAACAAACAAACAAAAAACATAAAATAAAATAAAATGCATTTCCTGCTGCCTGACCTTTCCAGAAAAAGGAAAAGTAAACAGCAGCCTCCCCGGAGAAAAATGATTGATTAAAGGAGGAGAGACATCTTTACAAAAAAAAAAAAAAAAGAGTACTGCCCAACGTCCCGGGAAGCTTGTTATTCCTATGCGCCCTCCCGAATCGCATTTCCTCTTGTGGCTGAAGCCTTAGGCTTCCTGACTCCTGCCCCACGAGCCGCATGACATACACTGCAACCATCAGCAAGGGCTTGCCTGTTGTAGGGTGCCTGTTAACTAAGCCTGCCCTGCTCCACTACCCACCCCCAAAAAGCCAGAGTTTGCAAAGAAACACCCAGTCACTATGCCCACCCCCCTACCTCTACTTACCCTTCGTACGCATGCTCTAATCCTCAGGCAAAATACCCAAGCTGGTGTCATTCACCGCTCAAAATGGTAGGGCGCATCCGGCAGGTGAGGAGTACCACGAAGCTGCTGCTGGACTCCCCGTGGCTCTGCCACTTGTTGAGGGTGGCATAATGACATGTGTTGGAGAAAGGTCGAACCGTGTGGTTTGTTTGTTTGTTTGTTTGTTTGTTTGTTTGTTTGTTTTTCGAGACAGGGTTTCTCTGTGTAGTCTTGGCTGTCCTGGGCTCACTTTGTAGACCAGGCTGGCCTCGAACTCACAGTGATTCACCTGCCTCTGACTCCTAGTGCTGGGATTAAAGGTGTACGCCACCACGCCTTGTTTATTTGTTTGTTTGATTGATTGATTTTTAAAGATTTATTTGTTTATTATTTATATAGCGTCCTGCCTGCACATACTCCTGTGCACCAGAAGAGGGCACCAGATCTCATTATAGATGGTTGTGAGCCACCAACCTATTTATTCGTCAGGGATCTGAGCCGAACAGAACTGATAGAATAAATCTAGAGAAAGAGACAGGGGACTGAGAATGGCTCACGGGCTGTGGTCCAGCTAGTCCAACAATGGCCGTCTACTATGGAAAGGTCCAAGAGTTCAGATGTCTCAGCTGGTCTTCAGTATACGCTGAAATCCCAAAGTAGGCTCCAACGGCAGTGAAGGAACAGACTTGCCAGCAACAGCAAGAGCAAGCAGGTAAAGAGAGCAGGCTTCCTCCTTCCACGTTCTTTATACAGGCTGCCAGTAGAAGGTGTGGCCCAGACTAAAGGTGGATCTTCCCACCTCAGAGAAGAAGGTCTTTCCACTTCAAATGGTTTAAGAAAACTCCCTCAGAAGTGTGCCCAGCTGTAGGGCATCTGACAGCCAAAAGTGGCCATCACAGCTTGGGTGTTTATTTTGACTTCCTGGAACTCCCTTAGCAATTTGGTGCTCTCAACAATTTTAGCCTCTTCAAAGTAAATAATAATAGTAGTAATAGTAATAATAAATTAACCAGAACAGCCCCAAACATCTTCTCATTTTCAGTGCTGGGAGCCTATGGACAGTGACTGGCCTCCTACGTTCCTGTAGCTTCCTCGTCTTTAGCTGTGTCAAGGGGTCCACCCTGTCCCTCTTCTTCGGGTGATCAGCACTTCAGGCTCCTGTAGAATGCACTCCTTCCTTAGACTATCCACAATGGCCATGGTAACAGTGCTGGGTGATTCTATGTCCACTTGACATTTAATAATTACCAAGGAATCAGGAGTCTCTGGAAATGGCTGTTGTTAGCTGCTGTGTAGGTGCTAGGAACAGAACCTGGGTCCTTTGCAAGACCAGTAATGGCTCTTAACCACTGAGCCATCTCTCCAGCCTCAAATTCCACACTTTATTATATTTTTTAGTCTTTTTTAAAAGATTTTTATTTACTTATTATACAGTATTCTACCTATACATGTGCCTGCAGGCTAGAAAAGGGCACCAGATCTCATTATAGATGGTTGTGAGCCACCATGTAGTTTCTGGGAATTGAACTCAGGACCTTTGGAAGAGCAGCCAGTGCTCTTAACCTCTGAGCCATCTCTCCAGGCCCTGTTTTTTGGTTTTTCAAGACAAGGTTTCTATGTGTATCCCTGGCTGTGTTAGACTTGCTTTGTAGACCAGGCTGGCCTCGAACTCACAGAGATGTGCCTGCCTCTGCCTTCCAAGTGCTGGGATTCAAGACATGAGCCACCACGCCCTGGTAAATTCCATACTTTAAGTAGCTACTTTTCTTACTGTTGTTGAAGGAGGAAAGGCTTGTTTTGGTTTAAGATTCAAGGAGACCAGATCATCATGATGAGACGGCACAGCACCAGCCCGTGAGGTCACATGGCACCTGCCATCAGGACACAAAGAGTGGACAGGAAATGAGACAGGCTAGCAAACTTCCTCCAGCAAGTCTCCACCCCTTAAGGGTTCCACAGTCATCAAAAACAGTGCCATCAGCTGGGGACCAAGTATTCAAACACATGAGCCTATGGAGACCGTTTCACATTCAAACTACGAAAGATAGGAGAGTGTACTATACCTCTATAAAATTATTATTTTCAAATTTTGCACCTTGCATTCTGGGGATATGGTTCAGCTGGTAGAGTGTTTGCCTAGCATGCCTGAAGCCCGAGGTTCAGTTCTCAGCTCTGCATAAAGCAAGTGTGATAGTTCACACCTGTGTAAAACCAGCACTCAGGAGGGAGGGTCAGAAAGCCCAGGAAATTAATGTTATCATAACTAAATAATGAATTTGAGTTCACCCTGGGCTACAAGAAACCCTGTCTCAAAAAATAAAATAAAAGAAAATAAGCCTTAAAGCCAAGTGTGGTGGTGACACCTTTAATCTCAGCACTTAGGAGGCAGAGGTAGACAGAGCTCTGAGAGTTCTAGGCCAACCAGTTCTATATAGTGAGGTCCAAGGTGAACCAGGTCTACGTAGTGAGTTCCCACTATGTAACCAGGGCTACATAGTGAGACCTTGTCTGGAAAGAGAGAGAGAGAGAGAGAGAGAGAGAGAGAGAGAGAGAGAGAGCGCTTGACTCCTGACCTCCTGTCATCTTGTTCACTCTCATTTTCAGGACCAGCTTTTAAGCTCTTTTGTCCATTGCTTGTAGAGATTCTGGTGTTGCTCGTGACTCTTGGGCTCTCTGCCACACTGATCCATCCTGGGGTCCACTCACCACTCACCACATCTCTCCAGATGCAGAGGTAGAGAGTGTGTGAAAATCAGGGAAGGGTTGCCTAGGAGACCAGCACAAAAGCAGAGTCAACCGGAAACCTTTAAAACTGAGCAGCAGTTGAAAGCCAGTGGGGGAGGGGGGGAAGGGGGGGGTCTTAACTCGGCTGGTGCAATGATTAGTCAATTGGATAGGATCTAGAGCACTAGGGGCAAGCCTCCAGGAACACCTGTGAGAGAGCATCCTGATTCGGTTAACTGAGGTAGAAAGAGAAACGGATGGCACTGTTCCCTGGGCTTGGGTCCCCGAACGTACACAAAAGAGAGAGTATCTGGCCGTGATGGAGCATACCTTTAAATCCCAGCACTCAGGAGGCAAGCAGATCTCTATGGGTTCAAGGCCGGCCTGGTCCGTCTAATGAGCTCCAGAGCAGCCAGGCCTCTATATAGTGAGGTCCCACTGAGAAGAGGAAGAGTGAGCTGAGCACAGATCCGTTGCTCCTCTTCCTGACTGAGGACGCAGTGTGACCAGAGGCTTCAGGTCCCCGCTGTCTACACTTTGCTGCCATGATGGACAGCATCCCCAGCTGTGAATCATGACAAGCCCTTCCTTCCCTGTGGGCTTTTACCAGGATACTATATAAACTGCTTGCCAAATAAGTATTAGAGGATGGCACAGCCGGGTCCACTGAAAACGGTGAAAGCCGTGGAGCCAGCACAGCTGTTTGACACAGTTCCAGCAATGCTGGACTGAATGCTGTGATCACTGTCATTCTGTCTCTCACGCTTTGGTTTTGGCATCTGCATGTTGCGTTCTTGGGGACTTTCTGCAGTATGATTCATTTTATGTCTTTTCCCGAGAAAATTATGTCTGAGCCTTTTTGGGAAAGCCCTAACCTTGCTATCCATTCTGGTTTTGTGGAAATAACTTTCTCTGGCCCTATTTGGAAGTCCTTCTTACGCCCTGGAGACCATGATAAGTACTAAATGCTAGAAATTTCTTTATGAGGCCATTACTCCAGGAGTTTTCTTGGGTATCCACCTCTAAGTAAACTCAAACAGTATAATTGGAACAGGGTAAACATAAAGATAGTTGACAAGCACCCACTAGCCAGGGGAATTGAGAACAGATTCAAGGCCTCTTTTTACAATATGCTTAGAGCTATCTGAAAATGTAGTTTAAAGATAGGGGATCATACAGGGTACACCCCTAGAAGAATAGAACTCAGTGAATAAGATAGGTTGGCTAAAATAACCTTTTCTTACTTAATAGTGTAGATGATAAAGCAATATAAATAAAAAGAATTAGGTACTAGTATTTGTTATTCATAAAAAGAACGGTTCAGATAGTTTGTCTTTGTCTGGAGTACTTTAAAACTGCAAATACTAGCTGGGCGCTGTGGCACACACCTGTAATCCCACCACTCAGGGAGGCAGAGGCAAGTGGATCTCTGTGAGTTCGGGGCCAGCCTGGTCTACAAAGTAAGTACAGAATAGCCAAGGCTACACAGAGAGACCCTGTCTCAAAAAACCAAAAAAGAAAAAAGAAAAGAAAAACTACAAATACTCTCAGCCAAAAAGCAGGCTATCATATAATAAATGTGGTTGCTTTAGCAGACATTCTTTAGATTCTTTGAATTAGAGTTATAGGGCTGATAATAAAAATAAAATCTGTTCTGTTTGTACTTTCTAACTGTGACTAAACCCTGGACATGCAATGAAAAAAATCAAACACATGTCTGGAAAATATACATAATCTGGGTTTTTTTGTTTTGTTTTTTTGTTTGTTTGGTTGGTTGGTTGGTTGGTTGGTTGGTTTTTGGTTTTTTGGTTTTTGGAGACAGGACTTCTCTCTGTAGCCTTTTCTGTCCTGGAACTGTCTTTGTAGACCAGGCTAGCCTTGAACTCACAGAGATCTGCCTGCCTCTACCTCCTGAGTGCTGAGATTAAAGGCATGCGCCACTGTGCCCGGCTTAATCTGTGCTTCTTAGATAACCATTAGTCTGTCTTTCGTTTGTGAAACCTGTAAAAATAAAGAAGCAACCTCATTGCTAGTCAGTCAGAGCTGCAAGATTCCTCCATCACAGACTCTTCTCCTCTCAGGAATCCTGTCAAGTGCTGGGGCTGGCCCGCAGCAAGAGGCTGTGTTCAGTCCCCAGCACCTACATACAACGCAGGAGTGTTGGCACTCGCCTGAGATCCAAGTGTTGAGTGGCAAGCTCCGAAGCCCAGTTAGGCGACTGCTCAGGAAACAAGGAAGGTGACTTCTAAGGAACAACTCCCAAGGCCTTCAAGCATGTATATGCGTGTGCACCCAAACACAGTCATACACCGGCACCCCAAGTCCCTCTGAGTTCCACAGCTGTACGAGTTCAATAAGACCTTGAGACAGCTCAAGGTTTTACAGAAGCAGCATAGGCCTGGTGTTAAGCATTCTGTCCAAGAGTGCAAATCTAGTAAGAACCAAAGGCCGGACCAAGGCAGTGGCACAGCCATTAAAGCACACACAAGAATGAAGACCAAAGTTCAGGTCCCCAGATCCCAGCGAGGGCTGTATGGCCATTGTGACTGACCCACCTGTCATTTCAGCCCAGGAAGATGGACAAGGGGATCCCGACAGTAAGCAGGCTATGGAAACTAGCCGCGTCAGTAAGCTCTGGGTGGGGCTGAAAAACCGTGACTTATAGACAAAGGAGAACTATTAAGAAGAATTCCCAGCATCAGCCTTGGGCCTCTGAATCCATCCGTGTGAGCACATGTTCACACACGTATGTCCCACACATATGCAAACGCACATACATACATGTATGCATAACATACATGCACATACACATGAAAAATACACATACACACACACACACAAGAAACAAAGGCCATATAATTTCACGGCACCTACCTACCCCAGTGGACCTCCGCAATCCCGTGCACACCTAACTGGATCCCATCATCTTTCCCTCCTCCCATCGATATTCCCTGGGTAAAAGCCATCAGGACACACTGCCATACCAGCCCCTCCTTCCAGACAGCACAGAATTCTTAGCTGTTATTTCCTGTCTCCTAGGCAACTTGAGCCAGCAAGACTCCCAGGCCTGTGATGCTCTGTGCTTCAGGGCTGACCTGGAATGCCATGGCTCCTTTTCCCTCCCAAACGCGTTCTTTTCGTGCCTCTGTGAAACAGGAATCTCACCCAGAAAGAGGCCAGAGCCTCAGACAGCCATGGCTTCTGGCCTCCATATTGTTGTCCGGAGATCTTTCTTTGGGACCGGGGCAGGGAGTAAGCACTAGGCTAGGAACACAGAATGGGTGTGACCCGAGCTGCACTCGTCCTTGGCACCCTTGCGCCCTGCGCTGCTCACCCTGCACACGTGGCCTGGCTGCCCCTCCCCCCACCACATCTCCATCTTTTCCCAGGCTACAACTCTCCTTAAAAGAGGGCCAGTCAACCCTCCCAAGGCTCAATCCATCACGAGATGTTAAAGCCCATCTCTTCCCAGGCCAAAACACCTCGAATGTTCCTCTTCCAGCCTTGGATTCTCACCCTGACCCTTGCCTTGCCTGTATACCGCTTAGCCTTACCCAAGCTTTGGTTTTATTTTTAAATGCATTTTGGTTACATGTATTTGTTTATTGGGGTAGGTCACCTGTGAAGATCAGTCCACTAGGGGATGGAACGCAATTAGACACTGTTGGCAATGAACACTACCCACTAAGCCATCTCACCAGCTCTTGCCCAAGTTTTTTTTTTTTTTTTTTTTTTTGAGACAGGGTTTCTCTGTGTAGCCTTGGCTGGCCTGGACCCACTTTGTAGACCAGGCTGGCCTCGGACTCACAGCAACCCGCCTGCCTCTGCCTCCCTGAGTGGTAGGTTTATGGGTATGTGCCACCACACCAGGCTTCACCCAAGAGTTTATTTTATTTTTTTAATTTTATTTAGTTTTAATCTATGTGCATTGGTGTGAAAGTGTCAGATCGTGGAGTTACAGACAGTTATGAGCTGCCATGTGGGTGCTGGGAATAGAACCCGGGTCCTTTGAAAGAGCAGGCAGTGCTCTTAACCACTGAGCCATCTCTCCAGCCCCTTCACCCAAGATTTTAAAGCACAATAATCTTCTGAGCCTGGTATGATGGTTCATGCCTGTAATCCTAGCACTTGAGAGGCTGAGGCAGGAGGATCACTGTGAATTTGAGGTCATAGTGACCTATATAGCAAATTCCAGATCAGCCAGAGTTGCAGAGACCCTGTCTCGAAAACAAAAAAATAAACAAACAAAAAAGGAGATAAGATATCGGCCTTGGCCCTCCAGAACCGTCCTCCCCTATAATCTGGCTAATGACAGCCTGCCTGACTTCCTGCAAGTGTCATCACTAAAGTCATCAGTGACCTCCTTGTTTTCAGAGAGCTCCTGTTGCTGTTTTGAGACTGGGTCTGATGCGGCCCAGGTGTGGCCTCTAACTAACTGCCAGGCCAAGGATGACCAACTGTGAACTTCTGATCCTCCTGCCTCTATCTCCTCTGAGCGGGGGCTACAGGCGTTGCACCACCACACTCGGTTTACGTCCAGGTACAGGGGGGATTTAATCCATGGCTCTGTGCGTGCAAGACAAGCACTCTACCCACTGAGCCACACTTCCCTCTAGGTACACTTGTGTGTACTCTTGTAAGTACACTTGACTGCCACCTCTTCCCAGAAACTGCCTCAGCCCCAGTCACTGTTGACCCTGCCTCTCTCTCCCACTTCTCTGACCTCTTAGCCTTCCTTGCCAGCTCTCCTCTGCAAACATTGGCCTCTGGTTTTGTTGTTGTTGTTTTTTCTCTGTGGCCCATTTTCCTTCTGACTTTAGACACTTACCAACAATCTCACGCATCTTCATCAGTCTTTCAGGCCACCCCTTCCAGCCACAGTGCTACAGACTGCAGCTTCTGCAAAAACATTAGAACATCCTACCCAGCGCTTAGACCTCTGCCTGGGGACCCACAGGCACCAGTTGCCTAGCTTTCAAAGTAGATCCTTTGTGAAAACTCTTCTTCCAAGTATGTCCCCCCACTTCCTGGGCTCTCTTCCCTTAGGGACATGCACATGGCCATATGCCCTGTTCCACCACAAGTTCCATTTTTCCAACAGGAAAGATGACCAGGGCTTCCCTCTTCGGCCAATGCCAAATTCCTCTCTGCCAGACCCCTAAGCTAAAATGATTGATGGTCTTGTGACAACAGTGCCCTCTTGAGGAATGTTGCTGAAATTGCATCGCTGCCTCCAGTAGGCAGGGCCAGTCCCTTTATCCCAGCCCTTGGCTCACAATGGGGCTTTGTCACTCCGGCCACCACGAGATGGAGTTCCCTTCTTTGATCTGGTGGGGCTGAGGTCGTTGCGGGAAGCGGTGCTATGTGACTTCCAAGGCTTGGTTAGCTTCTGCTGGGTTCTTGGTCCCCTGCTGCACCTTCATCAGTGGCAGTGGCCTTAGCCTGGCATTCTGTGAGGAAGCCTAAAGCAGCCCCTGCAGAAAGCCCACAGAAGATGCCAGGGAAGAGAGACTCAGGACTTTCTGGGGGCAGCCCTAGCTACTTACTAAATTGAAGAGGCATCTCAGTCAGAACAGTTCAACTGAGCTCTTTTCAAATTCCTGCCCTAGAGAATACATGAAAGTTGATTAAATGATTATTGTTTTAAAGTGTTAAAGTGTGTGTGTGTGTGTGTGTGTGTGTGTGTGTGTGTGTTTTGTGTCAGCCTTTGGTATTATTCCTCCGTTACTCCTTAGCCTTGTTTTTTGAGGTGCTCTCTTGCTGGGGTGTTTTTGAGGAGTCTCTTGCTGGGGCCTGGGGATCGCCGGTATGGCTAGGCGGTCTGGCAATCTGCCTCAGGGACCTGCTGGTCTCTGCCTTCCCCGGCACAAAGACCACACATACACATCATAAGGACCATCACTTCCATGGTCATGCTGGAGCTCAAACTCAGACCTTCGTGTTTATGTAGTTTACCAACTGTGCCGCCTTCCCAGCCCTTAAGCTGCTGAGCTGTGAGCTATTTCATCCATCTGACCAGTCCTGACCCTGCTTAGCTTCTGAGATCAAACAAGCTTGCATACATTCAGGGTAATATGGCTGTAGACCAAGACGATTTTTTTTTAAATGTATGTGCACGTGTATGTATCTGTGTGTGAGGGCATCTTTGTGTGCATGCCCACAGAGGAGAGAAGGGAGTGCCGGATGCCCGGAAGCTGGAGTTACCAACGATTGTGAGCCACCCACCTCAGGTGATGGGAACTGAACTCAGGTCCTCTACAAGAGCAGTATGTGCAATTAACTGCTGAGCCATTGCTCTTCAGTGCCCTGCGGTGATTTGTCATGCAGCAATCAGCACTGAGAACAGCAACCATGAGCTCAGCTCTCTGTGTCATACATAACCAGTGTGCCTCAAGATGAGGCAAGACGGAGTAGAACGCAATGAAATGTAGTCATGAAAGTAAAGTGATGTTGAGAGACTTGGCCAATCAGTATTTGCTGTGTACGTAAATCCCAAAATCGTAAGTGAAACTTATCCATTTAAAACATGAGCCAGACATGGTGGTGCACACCTGTAATCCCAGCACTCTAGGAGGCAGAGGCAGGCATATCTCTGTGAGTTTGAGGACAGCCTGGTCTATAAAGTGAGTCCAGGGCAGCCAACACTACACAGAGAAACTCTGTGATGGAAAAAAGAAATCAAGCTCCAAATGAGCCAAAGGGAAGGAGGAGATAAATACAGAAAGAGAGACAAATCTGTTAAGACTCAGGGAATATTATTTTATATTTACCTATATTTATATTATTTTATGTATATAAAATTTTTGGAGGTTTTTAAAGACAGAGCTTCTCTGTGTAGTCTTAGCTATCCTGGACTCACTTTGTAGACCAAGTTGGCCTTGAACTCACAGCAATCCACCTGCCTGTGCCTCCCAAGTGCTGGAATTAAAGGCATGTGCCATCACTGCCCAGCTACAAAATGTATTTTTTAAATGATTTATTTATTTTTATTTTATGTGTATTGGTGCTTTGCCTGCATGCATGTTTGTGGGTGTCATGTTTTGGAGTTACAGACAGTTGTAAGCTACCATGTGGGTGCTGGGAATTGAACCCGAGACCTCTGGAAGTACAGTCAGTGCTCCCAACCACTGAGCCGTCTCTCCAGCCCACAAAGTGTATTTTTAAAGGAAGTTAAGCCACTTGGTTGACAGTGATCTCCACAAAAATCATAGGAAATCTCCTTTCAAAGGGTTGGACAGTGTAGTCCAAGTGACCCCCAAAACCACACAGATGTAGCCCTCAGTTGCCTGTCAGGAGTGGGCCCCTATTGCTGAAAACACCACCCACTTAGGACACATGACTGGAATGACTCAAGCTGGATCTGAGTAAAATCCTCTTCCCTGTGGTCTAGCTCTCGTGGTTCCAGAAAATACTGTGCTAGATGCCAAGGGAGGGAAGCTATTGAGCAGTCCTACACAGCTACAGCACCTATGAACCACCATCACCACCATGACAGGGTATACACACAGGTGCAAGAAGCAGCACACACATCCCTATGGCAACCCACACCTGTCTACTTCCTGCAGGTTAGAGGCATTTTTGTCTAATGGATCTCTTAGACACAGTAATGAAAACTTCAGCTTCACTTTGGCTCAGTTTAGAGCTTGATGCCTGTGTCCTGAGAACCTGAGGCCACAAATTCACCATAGAGGTGGAAATCGAGGCTTCAGATATTGCCTTTGTCATGGGGTACAACGGCTCACTTTCTACTAAGGGACTTAAGGCTCACTCAAAAAGACAGAAGTCACGCTTGGGACTGGAAACCTAGCCAGCATCTTTTTTGGTCTTTTTCGAGACAAGGTTTCTCTGTGTAATAGCCCTGGCTGTCCTGGACTCAGCTTTGTATACCTTCAACTCACAAAGATCTGCCTGCCACTGCCTCCCAAGTGCTGGGATTAAAGGCGTGCACCATTGCCACCTGGCTACATTCTAAATCTTAATCTTTCTTTGTAGTGTGTAAAGGTGGGTTGAGACAGGGTTTCTCTGTGTAGCCCAGGCTGTTCTGTAACTAGCTATGTAAACCCATCTGGCCTCAAACTCAGAGATCTACTTGACTCTGCCTCCCAAGGACTGGGATTAAAGCTGCCCAAATTCTCCAAACACTCATGAGTTACAAAACCAACATCTATACCCTCCTACATGAAGGAGGAGGAGGAGAGAGGGAGAAGGAGAAAGAGGAGGAGGAGAAGAAGAAGAAAGACCTGAGGCTGGGATGTGGCCTAGGAATAGAAAAATTGCTTAGCATTGACCCTGAGATCAATGCCCAGCACCATTTTTATAAAAGAAATGTATTTGTTTCTGTGAATTGTGTAAAAATTTTAAAGTTCTGAAAAGTCAGACAGTTGTTACAATCCCAGAAGCTACAAACCACCCCCTCTAAGGCCAACGCATCATCTTAGCACATCAAGGGGCTATGAATCCTGGGACCCTGCGTTACTTACTCTTCTCAAGGCTGAGACAAAATACCTGACCAAGGCAATTTAGGGAGGGAGGGAGGGAGGGAGGGAGAAGAATTGATTTATTTCAGCTTACCATCTGAGGAGCTCCTCCATTGTGGTAGGGAGCCACAGCACCAGGAGCTTGAGATAGCTAGTCACATTGTTCCATTGTGTTCACAGTGACAGAGCCAAGAGGGCTGAACACTGATACTCAACTTGCTTTCTTTCTTTTATACAATCTGGAAACCTATCCTGTCACATGGTCCCACCTTGGGTCTCGCACCTCAGTTAACCTAATATAGTTACTCATTTAAGAACAGATCCAGAGATTTGTCTCTTGGGTAAGTGTAGATCCTGGTGAGGTGGCAATCAAGGTTAACCAATTGCCACGAGCCAGTTACAGGCGGTCCCTCCAGCATCGTCACCCAGCCTGGAGAGGGTAGAGATCTGTCTGCCTGTGAGAGCAAGAGTGAAGGTGACTCCTGTGACCCTGCTGCCATGGCTCTTGGGCATTCTGCCTGAAGAACATAGTCCTATGATCTCAGAGTTAGCTCCACTACATTAATGGGATTTCTGAGGCATTTTCATCCTTCATTTCTCTTTGAACCTCCTGTATAGGAATCACTTGGAACTTACTAGAAATACAGGCGACGATTGGGCCACTGTTTAAACCTATAGGATTAGCCAGGCCTTTAATCCCAGCACTTGGGAGGCAGAGGCAGGTGGATTCCTGTGAGTTAGATAACAGCCTGGGCTACAAAGCGAGTCCAGGACAGTCAGGGCTACACAGAGAAACCCTGTCTCGGAAACAAAGAAACAATAAACCTAGAGGATCAGAGGCCTGGGACAGAAAATTTCACCTTATGCCTCAGCCCAGAGATCATGGGAATCCTGAGTTTGAAATTCATTGAGCTGTCTCACTAACTCCCATCAATGCATCTTATTTCTATTTTTCTAGAGGTTGTAGCTCTAACAATCTGGCCCAGGACCGCTAGAGTGCTGAGCAATCGAAGTCATCCTTCCACTGTCTGCCCAGCTCTTTCTTTGTCTTTTAACAATCACTCTCAACAAGGCAATATGCAATCAAGATAACAGAACTCTAGAAGTATAAAGATAGCAGAGAACAGAAAAAGAAGCCGTGGTTGTAGATGTGGCTCTGTGGTTAGAATGCTTGCCTAGGATGCCCAGAGCCCTGCGTTCCGTCCCAGCCGCACATAAAACACCATGGCGCATACGTATAACACTCAGCACTCAGGAGAGAGAGGCAGGAGGATTAGAAGTTCAAGGCCAGGCTGGAGAGATGGCTCAGCGGTTAAGAGCACTGTCTGCTCTTCCAGAGGTCCAGAGTTCAATTCCCAGCAACCATATGGCGGCTCACAACCCTCTATAACGTGATCTGATGCCCTCTTCTGGACTGCAGGTATACATGCAGGCAGAACATCTATAACATGATCTGATGCCCTCTTCTGGACTGCAGGTGTACATGCAGGCAGAACATCTATAACATGATCTGATGCCCTCTTCTGGACTGCAGGTGTACATGCAGGCAGAATACTGTATAAGTAATAAATATTTTTTTTAATTAAAAAAAAAAAAAAGAAGTTCAAGGCCAGCCTTGGCTACAACTACTTAGTGAGTTCAAGGCCAGCTTAGGCTATATATGAACTATGCCTCAAAAAGAATAATGGAGGCTGGTAAGATGGCTCGGGGGGTAAAAGCGCTTCCAGCACAAGCCTGGTGATCTGAATTCAATTCCTAAAGCTCACTCCAAAAAGCTGGATTTAGTAGCACACACTTGTAATCCCAGCATTCCTATAGCAAGGTGGGAGGGGACGACAGGAGACTCACCTGGAAGTTGCCAGGCAGCTAGGCTGGAGTATGCAGTGCAGTCAAAACAAGAGAGACCCCACCTCAACAGGGTGGAAGGAGAAAACCGTCCCCCCAAAGGTGTCCTTAGTCCGTCACCCACACACAAATATACGACCACCAGCTCTAGGCCAGCCAAGGCTACAGAGCCAGACTCTGTCTCCAAAGATCAAAAGAAGCTCTCTCCCATGCATGATATCCACACCCTCATGGGATGGGGGAGAGAGAGAGAGAGAGAGAGAGAGAGAGAGAGAGAGAGAGAGAGAGAGAAGAAGAAGAAGAAGAAGAAGAAGAAGAAGAAGAAGGAGGAGGAGGAGGAGGAGGAGGAGGAGGAGGGGAGGAGGAGGAGGAGGAGGAGGAGGAGGAGGAGGAGGAAGAAGAAGAAGAAGAAGAAGAAGAAGAAGAAGAAGAAGAAGAAGAAGAAGAAGAAGAAGAAGAAGAGCTGGAGAGATGGCTCAGCGGTTAAGAGCACTCTCTGCTCCTCCAGAGGTCCTGAGTTCAATTCCCAACAATCACACAGTGGCTCACAACCACCTGTAATGAGATCTGGTGCCCTCTTCTGGTGTGCAGGTGTACATGCAGGCAGAGCCCTGTATACATAATAAATAAATCTTAAAAGAACAAGAAAAGAAAAGAGAGACAGCAATAGAGGAAAAGACATTCCTAAGAGTGGGAGTGGACCAGGGAGTAGGGATAAGTCCATGACTCAAAGGCGCTGAGCCTGAGTCTCCAACATTTATAGGTCATTTATATAGACCCTCCTTCTGTGTCCTTTGGAGACTTAGTGGGAGTTCTCTGTCTACACATGCTATTTTGAGGTGGTCTGTGATAGATGAGGTTTCCTTTCTTCCTCTACCATTGTTTTTCTTTCTTTCTTTTTTTTTTTTTTTCATGTGTCAACTTGATACCTCGGAATATCCCTCTCCATATTGTTTCATCCTAGAAAGACATCCCTGTCCAGCCATCTGGTGTTTTATATGTGCAGGGCAGCTGGAGAGGGAGTGAGTGAGGTGTTCTTCAAGCGGAAGGTGGTAAGAAGAAAAACTCCAGCTGCAGCCATCAGATTGTCAGTATCAAAGCCAGAGTGGGCAGGCCTGGAGGCTGGCAAGCAGGCTCTGAGCAGTAAAGGCCCCACCAGAGAGACCCAACAGCAGTCTATGGTCGAAGTGGGCAGAATGTGTCACAGAGGTGACCAGATGATGCCTGTCATCAGGACAGTCCTGTAGCTGTGACTACAAGCAATCCAGGATGGAAAATAACTGCACATGGCTGCTCCCTGCTGTGGGCTGCCTTTCCCATGCCACCCTCTGGCAGGCTGACACTTGTGGGCAAGCAATAAGTAGCAGAGCCATGATTGCTTGTGAATAACCCGATCGTTAGCAAAAATAATAATCATTTTAAGTGTTGTTGAGTGATCTGTCATTTCACCTCAACCGGTCGGTCTTCACTGTCCTCCCTGCGCGTTAATTGGGATGGAGTATTCTGAGACAATTATTTGTCCACTGCTAAGGTTAGAATGCAGGTCTTACACACGCTAGGAAAGTGCTTTGCCAGCCACGGAAGAATTTGTACATAATTAAAGGATGGTCTCCTTGGGTAAAGTCATGCATGGTAATCATGCCGGCCAGAGTTCAAATCCCCGGAGCACATGTAGATGTCAAGCATGTGAAATGACTGGCTGCAAATTCAACACTCAGGAGGCAGAGATAGGGGGTCCCCAGGACAAACTCGCTGGCTAGACTAGTCAAGTGAGTGAACTCTGGTCTCATCAAAAGGACCCGTGTCAATAAACAAAATGAAGAGTAATTGAGGAAGACACCCAGTGTCAACCTCACTACAAGTGCACCCATGTACCTATTCACATTCAAGATGCGCACTGACGCCACACACACATACACTTGCAAAATAAGAAATACAATGTTAGCCGGGCATGGTGGTGCATGCCTTTAATCCCAGCACTCGGGAGGCGGAGGCAAGCAGATCGCTGTGAATTTGAGGCCAACCTGGTCTACAAAGTGAGTCTAGGACAGCCAAGGCTACACAGAGAAACCCTGTCTCAAAAAACCAAGAAAAGAAAAAAGAAAGAAATACAATATTAAAAGGATTTCAATCTAGTCAAATTAGACTCCTTTGTTGTAGAAAACTTGGAAACCTATATAAACACTCAAAAGAAACACTGAAAACCTATATAAGCCCTTCTAATACTATGATACATTGTAGTGTGGTGTGACTCTACGCCTTTCATCTATGGATATTTTTTGTTTTGTTTTGTTTTGTTTTTCAAGACAGGGTCTTAACTTCTTCCAGTGGGAAGAAGTTAAGTGTCCTCCAGCTCCCCCGTTCTGTTTCTCAACTCCGCACTTTGCCACCCACTATGTGCTGCCTCCCAAAGGGCCAAAAGCAACAGGCAACTGGCCTTGGACTGAAACCACCAAGTCCTTGGGCCAAAGTAAAGCTTTCCTCCCTTCTGAGTTGATAAGCATGGGTACTCGGTTATGGTAGCAGACCGCTCGCTGTCCAGCACAGCCCCGGAATCTGTCTCTCCTTCCCGCCAACACTTCCGAGGCTGGCTCAAGGTCTGTTTCTCAATTAGCAAAGGGCTTTCGGCCCCTTTCATAGACCTTATGGGAATAAAGCAGATGGCAACCATAGAGAGCTGGTGATGAAGTCCAAATAGAGGAAAGCCAAGGTCAGCACTGCTGCAGACAGACCTTCCTGCAGTGAGGAGCAGGTACGATGGACTCAGGTCTTTCCAGTCTGCAGGGGCCGGAAGAGGAAATTGGGTCACTCTGAACTGAATTACAGACAGGTGTTAGCCACATGTGGAGGCTGGGACTAGACCTTGGGTCCTGTGCAAGGGTAGCTAGTGCTCCTACTTGCTGAGCCATCCTCTCCCCAGTCTCTTAATTCCCTTATTGTCAGGTTTTTGTTTTGTTTTGTTTTGTTTTGTTTTGTTTGTCACAGCAAGAAGTCTAGTAGCTCATATGCTGGCCACAGCTGGCTGCACAAACTGTTATCCAGACCATCGTTGTTTTTGCTGTGACAGCCACACTAATAGGAGAGTGAGAGAAAGAAACACAACATTTGCAGCAACAGTAATAACTGTTTACCTTGTTCCTCACAGACACAAACTCACAGCCGCCACCACACCTAGGCATGACTCAGACCGCGCACACTTCACAGAAGGACCAAGGGTGGCCCCTCCATCACTGGAGGCTGCATCCTCAGAGGCTGAGAACACAGAGGAGAGCCGTGTGATGCTCAGCCCAAGATGGGATTTGTAGAGAAAGAGCGTAATCTGGGACTGGAGAGATGGTGTGAGGCACTGCTCTCACAGAGGACCTGAGTTCAGTTCCCAGTACCTACACTGGCCAGCTCACAGCCACCTCTAACTCCACCTTCGGAGGATCCAACACCCTCTTCTGGCTTCTGCAGGCACCTATACACACACATACACACACACACACACACACACACACACACACACACACACACACTTAAAATTAATTTTTTAAAAATTGTTTTTTGGCCGGGCATGGTGGCGCACGCCTTTAATCCCAGCACTCGGGAGGCAGAGGCAGGCAGATCGCCATGAGTTCAAGGCCAGCCTGGACTACAAAGCAAGTCTAGGACAGCCAAGGCTACACAGAGAAACCCTGTCTCGAAAATAAATATTAAAAAAAAATTTTTTTTTAAGAGGGGCTGCTCACTCTTGGACAGGACACTGTTTAGTTCCCAGAATGCACACAGTGACTCAAAAATGTCCCCAACTCCAGTTCCAAGTGATCTAACATCCTTTTCTGGCCTCCAAGCATGCATATGACCCACATCTGTGCATACATGCTCATGTATGTATACACACAAAATACCATAAAAAGAAAGAGACAATTTACATTTACAACTGTGCATAACTGTCACATATGTACACACACACACACACACACACACACACACACACACACATCTGAAATAAACTCTTTCACAAAACAGCTGTTCCACGCTTAAAGTGCATGATGTACTAACTCAGTGCTTTCCGCCCCACCGTGATCTGTTCTGCTTTGATTCCTACAGCACTGGTTATGTGAAGCCTTGGGAACGAGAGAGACCTCACACACCACACAGAGATAACAAGAGACACTGCCTGCGTCTTGGAATGCATTGGGGCTGCCTGAGCTCCTCTGTTTCAAGATGCAGCACATGGCCATTACCCCTCTGAAGCCTGCTCGCCTTCTTGGGATTCTAAAGGTACGTCGGCTCCGTCCCTGGAGTAGTGAACCTAACACAGGCTTCTGTTGACAATACCCCCCTCCCTACCCTAGGACTCACTCAAATCTCGATATTTGTATTCTAATTTCATTCCTTTTCCATTTTCCATAGTCACTGGATATATGGGAGGGAGTGGAGACCACAGAACTGACCCCAAAAAGAGACCGAAAAGGCTTCCCTTTAAAACCAGAACACCTCTTCCCCTTCTTCACTCTTCCCCTCTCTTCTTATGTCTCTGTCTTTGTCTCTGTCTCTCTCTGTCTCTGGGGTACCCCTCCCCCTTACCTTCTCCTCCATGCTCATTTAATAAGCCTCATATACTCTAAAATAAAATAAAATAAAACCTGGAGAACTCTAGGGCTGGGGTGGTGCATGCCTTTGATCCCAGCCCTCGGGAGGCAGATGCAGGCAGATCTCTGTGAGTTCAAGACCGGCTCGGTCTACAGAGTGAGTTCCAGGACAGCCAGGGCTGCCACATAGTGAGACCCTGTCTCAAGAAAATAAATAAATAAATACTAAAATAAATAAATAAATACTAAAATAAATAAATAAATAAAAATAAAAATTAGAAAGGAGCTTTATTATGACTGAGAATAAGATGAGGCTGAAAAGCGGCTTAGTGGCTAAGAGCACTCTCTACTCTTGCAGAATGGACCCAGGTTCAATTCCCAGCACCCACACTGTGGTTCACAAACACTTATAACACCAGTACCAGGGGATCTGACACCCTCTTCGGGCATCCATGAGCTCTTGCATGCATGTGGTGCACATACACATACTCAGGGCCGTGCACACACACACACACACACACTAAAACAAGCAATTTAAAGGAGATAAAGAGAGGGAGAGAAGAGCTGGGCGTGGTGGTGCAGGCCTTCACCACTCAGGAGGCAGAGGCAGGTGGATCACTGTGAGTTCGAGGCCAGCCTGGTCTACCGAGCGAGTCTAGGACAGCCCAGAGAACGCTTGGAGAGAGAGAGAGAGAGGGAGGGAGAGGGAGAGGGAGAGGGAGAGGGAGAGAGACAGAGAGACAGAGAGACAGAGAGACAGAGAGACAGAGAGACAGAGACAGAGACAGAGACACAGAGAGAGATAGACAGAGACAGAGACACAGAGAGAGACAGACAGAGACAGAGACAGAGAGACAGAGAAGAGAGACAGAGACAGAGAAGAGAGACAGAGAGACAGAGAGAGAGAGAGAGAGAGAGAGAGAGAGAGAGAGACAGACAGACAGACAGACAGACAGACAGACAGACAGACAGACAGACAGACAGAGACAGAGACAGAGAGAGAGCTGACATGAGAGGAAGGGGTCGGGGCAGAGGAAAGCCTCTTCAGAGAGAGTCTCCAGAGAAATAGCCTCGCTGACGCCGGCCTGTGGAAAGAAGTCTCTCTTGAGACTGGCTTCATGGTTGCAGATCCCATAGAAAGTTCTTTTTCAGCAACAGCGCAGTCTAACACTTCTCACTTTCCCCTTTATTTCTGAAATGTGTCACAGAGTATTAGCAGCAGCTTCTGCATTGATGCTGTTAGTCCCACTGAGGTCTGGTTGAAAGTCTTTGGTGTCAACGAGGCTGAGGGAGGCGGTTTGCCTCGCTAGGATTTAAATGTTTCAGAGCCTTCACCTCCCTCTGCCTAGATTGTCTGCACAGTGGGAGAAGAAAGAAAAAATAGACAGTGAAGAGCCCACTTTAGGCCCGGTGCCAAGTACTTGCAAAGCACCTGGTCTATTGGGTAACCGCTGCCATTGCCCTACTCCTGGAAGACCCCTGTAAGCCTGGCTTGAAGGAGTGAACATCTCCCGCCCCCAACCTTGGTATTAAGGAGAGGGAGAGCTCAGCCACGGAGGAGCGCAGCTTTCCTCAAAGGGCAATGGATCTGTGGGGCTTTTCCTGCCCTCAAACCAGAGTTAGCCTGCCATCTAGTGGCCAACCGCAGGAAGAGCCTAAAGTCTCCCGCAATCCCTTTTCCCGCTCCACAAAGGCGATTTCTACAAAGCTTCACTCTTTTTCTCTATTTTGTCCACTGCAGGTTCCCGTGCCTGCCTGGCATTCTCTTCTTCCTCTTGAGTGCCAGGCAAGGGCCTTCTAGTTCAATCCAGCGATTCGATGCAGGTTGTCGCCTACTGGAGAGATCTCCTGAAACACACGAACTCTCCCGCCCTTCTCTCCAGTGGCACCACCTACATACAGCCCGGCTCTTCCAACGCTGCGGCAGCTGCCACCTTCCCAACCCAGGGATGCTCGCCCCTGCGCCCGACTCGTAGGTAGAACAGCGGCCACGTGTGTTTCACGGATGGCTACATAAGACAATAGAAATAGCATGAGGGCACATGGCTGACAGAGCCAGTCCAGTTCGGAAACAGCTCGCTGCTACTCTATGGTCTCGGTATCTACAGGGGTATGGAGAGCAGTGTGGGGGTATAGAGGGCCACACTGCTCTTGATTAAAACCAGAGTATTGTGCCCTTTCCTCCCAGTAGCTAGTAATTCGTCGACAACTGGGGAATTGAGTAAACAAATTGCGGTATGTACATTCAATGAAATTCTACTCAGCAGCAAAAAGGAACCAAGACAAAACAAAATATTAACTGATCAAACTGTACACCCAGGAGCGGCTGGTTACATTCGCCTTTTTTTCTTTCTTTCTTTTTTTTTTTTTTCTTTTTTTTTTTCGGCTTTTCGAGACAGGGTCTCTCCGTGTTAGCCTGGGCTGTCCTGGACTCACTTTGTAGACCAGGCTGGCCTCGAACTCACAGCGATCCGCCCGCCTCTGCCTCCCGAGTGCTGGGATTAAAGGCGTGCGCCACCACGCCCGGCTTTTTTTTTATTTTTTTAATTGGATGAGAGGGAGAGAGCGAAAGAGTGGAAGAAGGCAGCCGAGCAAAGAGATCTCTGGCCACCACAGCCTGACTCTACAGAAGCAGCGGCGGTGTACATGTTCTCTCATGCCTGCAGTTGCTAAATTTGAACGCCAGGAGGCGATGAGGGTCCGGGAAAGGGAATGCGAACTGAGCCCAAGGGGCGGAGCAAGGTACCCAGTAGACAGCGCGGTGGCCCGCCGGGGGGGTCTGGTTCCCAGTGAAGGGGCGGGGCCCAATATCTGGGGGCGTGGCTAGGGGAGGGGCGCCGCGGGTGCGCGCGGGCGCTGCTCATGGTCGCCATGGCGGAGGTGCAGCAACTCCGCGTGCAGGAGGCTGTGGACGCCATGGTGAAAAGTGTAGAGAAAGAGAACATTCGGAAGATGCAGGTAGCGGCGGGGCCCCGGCGCCCAGGCGGGATTGGAAAGCTCGGGCGGGGGTGGGGCGGTGACGTTCGGGCCCCGGGCCAAACGCGGGGCCGTTTCCTCCTGCCTGGCCTGGGTTACGTGTGTTCGGCCGCCCCCAAGGTGATCCGGCGCGAGGCCGGGAGGGCCCAGCCCAGGAGAACCACCAGGTCGAATCCCTTCTGGCTGTCCTGCGCTAGTTCATTTGTCACAAACCCTGAATTCAGGCCCGCGGGCGGGGGCCCCGCCTCCCTTACCACGCTGCCCTCGCCTAACCTTTCCTCCCAATCGCCCTCTATGTGTTGGCTCATAGGGGGCATTGATTAACCAGACTGACCTCTGAACTCTGCTGCAGATACCTGGTTTTCAGAATGTCGTTTCTTCCCGTCCAGTCTTGGGTGCGTTTATATACCAGTGAGCTAGTAGCAACAGACAGGGTCTCATTCAACCCAGGGTGGCTTCCAACCCTTGCTCTTCCTGCTTTCTTGTGCTGTGCCACCACCCTGGCGTTTATGCGGTACAGGATGGGACACAGGGCTATCTTAGAACTAGGCAAGCGCTCCCCCAAGAACATCAGCACACAAATTCTAGGCAAGGTAGCCCGAGCCTTATAAAGTCATGATAGTATTCGCGGGGAAAGTGAAGCAATGGATGGTGAGCAACACACAGGTGGGAAACATGGCCTCCAAATCCTTGGAGTCTTTCCAGTCTAACCAGGCTCTGCCCTCGCTCCCCAGGGCCTCATGTTCCGGTGCAGTGCTAGCTGCTGTGAGGACAGCCAAGCGTCTATGCAGCAGGTGCACCAGTGCATCGAGCGCTGCCATGCCCCTCTGGCTCAAGCCCAGGCCTTGGTCACCAGCGAGCTGGAAAGGTTCCAGGTGAGGAATAATACCTCAAGGGCTCTCAAGTCCTTGAACAGCTGTTTGGTTCACTCAACACTGGAGAGAGCCCTATGGCTAAGGGATATTCTTGGAATTTGAAATTTTGGGGACAGCCCTGGGAGTGGAGTGGTGTTAGGAGGTTATGTCGTAGTTTCCTATGGAAGCAGTAATGTAAAAGGAAGTTTCCAAGGGAGTGTATCACCAAGCACCTTTATGCCTTTTTGGTTGTCATTTGATGTGTTGAATGCCAAGTACAATCTATGTTTTGGAGTAGAAAACTCCTTAAAATGTATATTAACTTGGGTCTATAGAGATGGCTCAGCAGTTAAAGAGTACTGGGGGCACTGGGTGGTGCACGCCTTTACTCCCAGCGCTGTGAATTCGAGGCCAGCCTGGTCTACAAAGTGAGTCTAGGACAGTCAAAGCTACACAGAGAGACCCTATCTCGGGGGGGGGGGGGGGGGGATGCCAGTACCTCCTCAGCTAGAAGTGGAACCTCATGAGTTTTTAAAATAACAAAATTTCCTGAAAAGTGGACTAAGGTATTAGTCATTAGTGGATGTGCAGGTTAGTGGCCAGCTCACTACTTGCCACAGAAGCCTGACAACCCAAATTTGATCACCAGAAGCCACATAAAGATGGAAGGAGAGAACCAACTCCACAAACTGTTCTCTGACCTCCATAGGCATGCCATAATCCGCATGCCAGTTACACACACGCACGCGCAATTTAAAAGGTGAAGACTGGGCCAAAACCTTAGTGATATTTGTGGCCTTAAGTCCTCCCCAGAGCTTCCCCTGTTTGGACACCTGGAGAGAGGCTTCTATAGCACAGAAAGATCAGACATAAAAAGCATTGCTATTGGAGTGCTTTGAGACAGGGTGTCAGCTCCATAGCTCAGGCAGTCCTGAAACTCAAAGCAATCCTCCCGCCTCTGCCTCCCAAGTGCTGGGATTACAGACCTGTGACACCGAGACCCTCAGTGCGTATAAAATCTCCTTTTCCCTCCTAGAATAAAAACTATCCGTTCACACCTTCCATTTACTCCCGTTCCCTAGGTGTATTTTGTGGGCTTTACAGGCAAACCCTATGATAGCCCAGCGTTCCATTCACCTGACAGTTACACCTAACATGGGGTACACTTTCACCCTCCGAAGTACTTCGAAACTTCAAAGTTTCTGCCATTGTGAAATAATAACAGCAAAATATTTTCCATTTTTTATTTTGAACAAAAAGTTTATAGATAATAATGTGGCCAAGAGAAGCCAAAATGTGAAATACTCCTGACAGTGTTTGCACTCAGACCTTTAGTTCAGATTTCCCTCCTGATTCTCTTTTTTTTCCTACCATCTCCTCCCTGGAGTGTAAATTCCGTGTGAGTAGGAACACTTAAGCTTTGTTCATTTCTCTATTTCACATTAGAAGAAAGCCTGGCACACAGTGGACGCTTGGCAAATGTTTGAATTGTTTTTCAGTAGCAAGAACAGATAGTAAAGAATTAAAATATGTGCTGGCACTTGCCATGCAAACATGAGGCCCAAAGTTCAGATCACCAGGAACCATTGTCTCTTTGGTGTGGCAGCCACCTATGACTCCAGCCTCAGAAGCTGGGGACAGACTCTTCAGAGCAGGCTGGCAAGCAAGACCAGCCATGTCAGTGAGCTCTGGGTTTGATTGAGTGCCCTGCCTCAGTGAGTGTGTGGAGGAGCAACAGAGGGCATTTCCCAACATGAACCTTGGGCCTCCATGTGCACAAATACACTTATCTAAAAATAGCACCACACACATGAAAAAACAGAAGAAAATAATCAAGGTGGTTGGTTGGTTGGTTTTTTAAGATTTATTTATTTCAGCTGGGCGTGGTGGCACACGCCTTTAACTCAGCACTTGGGAGGCAGAGGCAAGTGGATCATTGTGAGTTTGAGGCCAGCCTGGTCTACAAAGTGAGTCTAGGACAGCCAAGGCTTCACAGAGAAACCCTGTCTCAAAAAACAAACAAACAAAGACTTACTTATTTATTATACAGTGTTCTGGCTGACCTGCAGGCCAGAAGAGGACATCAGATCACATTATAGATGGTTGTGAGCCACCATGTGGTTGCTGGGAATTGAACTTAGGACCTCCAGAAGAGCAGTCAGTGTTCCTAACCACGGGGCCATCTCTCTAGCCCAAGGTGTTTATAAGTCTAACAAAAGTCTTTTGTTTGCCGCCATCATCTTGTAGAAGAATTATGTTTTCATTCCTCCACTCTCTAACAGTGCTTAGTCTGAGCCTTCCCAGTGGCACCTTCTGTTTGAGCTGAGACAGTATTACCTTGTAACTGGCAGAGACAAGCTGTATCAAGCCTGTAGCCCAAGACCTGACACAGGACCAACACTCAGTCAACAGAAGCCACCTCTCAGCCTTCTCCCCTCTCTTCCTTCTCACCACAGGACCGCCTGGCTCGGTGCACCATGCATTGTAATGACAAAGCCAAAGACTCGATAGATGCAGGAAATAAGGAGCTGCAGGTGAAACGACAGCTGGACAGCTGTGTGGCCAAGTGTGTGGATGACCACATGCACCTCATCCCAACAATGACCAAGAAGATGAAGGAGTCTCTTTCATCCATCGGGAAATAAAATTGTTTGCCAGTGACCATTGGGGCTGAGGGCAGGCTATTTAAAAGGAAGAATGGCAGTTTAGTATAATAAGCAATGTTTATGACGAGGAAAACTCAGGACACAAGTTGCAGGCATATACCGCTCACCCCTGGGTACCAATTCCTTTATACCTGGATCTTAGAAGTGACGTGGAAAGAAGCTGGTGCTAAAATTTGGATTGCAGCTGGCACAAGGGAGAATTCTAGATCCTACATTCTCAGGTGCACGTGCTTGTTCTGGCAGAGAGATTGCCCTTGTTCCAAGGGCTCAGATTCTTACTGCATAGACATCCAAGCTGGCGGCTTTCTTCAACCTGCTGGTAAAGTCTGAGGAGAGGTGTGTCTGTTGCCAAGTTCCCGGTTACCGCAAGTGTCACCACACCACCTTGCATACGCTGTGAAACAAAGCCCAGCAGGCTAAGGATTTAGAGGGAGGAAAGGTTTCCTCTCCAGGTCTTTATTTTGCTTGGTTTTGCCTTATGTGCAGGGGCATAAGTGAAATGGATGTAAAATGCAGAGGGAGAGTAGTTCGAATAACTTGTAAAGGTTTCTTGTTACTTTCTGGCCATCAAGACAGGACTGTCCATTTCTTCACATTCTGTCATTCTGGAAGCCCCTGAAGAAGTCGATGTCAGGCTCTTTATGTGGGAAACAGCTCTCGTCACTGACTTCTGCAGCAAAGTGACATCCTCATGAAGAGCAAACGGTTTTGTCACTCACCAGTACCAGTACCAGTAGCTGAGAATCAGCAGTAAAATAGGAACTGTTGAGAAGTACTACACATGAGAATAAAAGTCCAAACCCAGTATTACTCCCCCCCTGAGTTCACAGAGCCTTACGGTTAATGCCCTAGCAACAAGGAGGCCTAAAAGCAAGCAGTGTAGGCCACGGAAAGCTAGGACCACGACAGAGCAAGATAGGCACACGCCCTCTTACCAAATGCCAGTTTTGCCTGGGACTTTAAAGTGTGGTGTTGCTGGCCCAACATGTCACCTTATCTTTTGGATAAGTACTATGTTGTATTTATACCAATTACTTGAAACAGTGTCTGTTTGCTGTGTCAAGCCTGCAATATATTTTCCAAGTGGTTTGGTTTTTAAATAAAGTTTCATTGTCTCCAACCTCTTCCTACTGGGTAGTGATATCAGTCTGCCTCTGAAATGCACCACATCCTGAGAGTGCATATCAGTACATGGGCAACACTAAGGGAAAGCCAGGGCATCCTAAGTGAAGTCTGTTAATGTTGAAAAGACGCCCAGGACTAAGGGTGCATACCTGTAATCGCAGTAGAGTAAGGCTGAGGGGAGGACTGCCCTCTTGATTTGAGGCCAGCCTGTAGTACATCTTGAAACCTCCAAAAGAGGCTATTAATTTTTTGGGGGGGGGGGGGCGGGGTATTGTTTTAGTTTCAATTAACACAGCAAGTGGTAGGAAGAGTATAAATTAAGCCTCCTTATGTTAAGTTTTAGTTGACACAAACTAGTCACATGTCGAGAAAACCCAGTTGAATGGCCTCCAACATGTGGTGGGGACATTTGCTTAATAACTGACAAGAGAGAGCCCAGTGCACTGAGAACGGTACCGCCACCCCAAGGAAGGCGCGCACCTTTCCTCTGGGCACTCAGGAGGCAGAGACAGAGGCCGACTCGGGCCCGTGACGTGCTAAGTGGGTTCTGAAGGCAGTGTTAGAACGGCGGAGCTATGGGTCAGAAATGCTGCAGGCTGTGGATACACGCCCTGAACAATCAGCTTAGCCACTTCCCGCCACGGGCACAGACAAGCTACTCGTTAACTAGGGCGCTTCCGGAACCCTCAGCTTCGCCTGGATGTGCTCAGGAAATAAAGGACTGTGTGGTGTGACAGCCTGTAATCCCCGCACAGGAGGCAGAGGATCAAAGTCAGCTTTGACTACACAGTGAGCTCGACACCAGCATGAATTACGTCAAAAAAGGAGGAGATGGCAGGGGAAAAGAGGAAAGGGAAGGAGAAACGGCAAAAATGTAAAGAGAAAAGAGATAAATGAAAAAACAGAAGAGGAAAAAAGTTAACACGCAAAGGAGCGTGGTTCCTGTCACTTCAATCTTAGACAAAGGAAGTTTAGCCGAGCCCCGCCTCTCCATCCTAGCCAGTCACTGACGACGCAACCGGAAGTGTGGCTCCGACCCGCACGTTCAGGAGTCCTTTTTAGTATCGCGAGATGAAGGGTATTGATACGGGAAAGCGATTGGCTCGCGGGGCGGTGACGTTAAGCATCAGCGCCAAGCCTGCTGCGCGCGTTTGTGAAGCCGCTCATCCCTTTCGCCGTCGTGCGGAGCCCGCTGAGGAATCACCATGAGCAAGGCCCACCCTCCCGAACTGAAGAAGTGAGTAGAGCCGGCCCGGTGAAAGCTCGCCGGCCGCGCGAACCCTCCTCCAGCCTCGCCCCGGCTGCGGCCGCCGGTCCCGGCGCTCGTGGGAGCCGGAAGTGGCACTGAGGTCCGGTAGGCATGGTTACCGCAGTGTCGGCCACCCTGCCTTCCCAACGCTGGGCTCTCCTCAGCGGGCGGCCGAAGGGCTACCCCGTAGGGACCAGGCCAGCGGTCTAGGCGCGTGGTTGTATGAGAGGAACTGGAAACTCACATGCTCAGAATGTGCGTTTGGAGCCTAGAGTGGTTGGCTCTGGTCTGTGGGGCCAATACTCAGGAGATAGGCGTGATTGCCGCAAGTTCCAGGCCAGTCTAGGTTAAAAAGTCGGACTGTCGCAAAGCAAAAAGATACGCATTGGTGTGTGTTGTTTTTGGGCTTTGACAAGAGCCATTCCTCTTTCTTGCACCTCTTTTTTAATTTTAAGTTTATAGTGAGGTAGTATGTTACAGTTCCATAAGTACGTACTGTCTATTGCGTTTATCGAGAGAGCTAGGTTTATCCCCCCCCCCCCGCCCCCTTTGATGTGTCTGTGCACGCCGGTGCGACGCCTGCGGAGCCCAACAGAGCAGGACTTGGAGGAGGTTGTGGATACTAAGAGCGAAACTAGGGTCCTCTGCACACACTGTAAGCGCTGAGCCATCTTCTCTAGCCTCAAGAACTAGGTCTCTGATTCACTATCCTCCTTGTGTTCAAGTTTAGTTTGAATGTTATTTAGTATCGTACCCCAGTAATAAATCCGTGGAGAAACACCCATTTTCCAATTGGAGAAAGCTAGTTTTGAAGACGCCTTTTCAGTGGGACCCTTTGGTCTTAGACGCTCCTGGCTGGTGAACCTGACCTGTTTATAATGCAGAGAGTCTGCACATGGTCTTTGGATTGCTCAGAGTTTTTCTGGTGTATCCAAATGATGTGCCTTATGCATAGCCTGTTCCATTACTGTGAACTCCTGTAAAGCCTCTTAATGCAGGGAAGAGGTCACATTTAGCAATTTTGTATTTGAGTGCACATTTTTTATGAAAGCAGCCTCTGTATGAAACCTCTGCACTTTTAGTTGGCTCTGTGAAAGGTGTGTTGAGCCGTAAGTTTGTCTTTTTTGAGACAGGGTTTCTCTTGTAGTCCTGGCTGTCCTGGATTTGCTTTGTAAACCAGGCTGGCCTCAACTCAAAGAAATCCACCTGCCTCTGCCTCCATAGTGCTGGGATAAGTCTGACATTTTAAAAGTAGAAATAATCCTCTACGGTTGGCTTATTAATGAACTAGTGAATGAAGTCTTTTATTGTCTGGATTCAGCAGGAGTTGGCCAAATGGGCATTGGTTTAAACAGAAGGACTGTTCTTTACCTGTAATCTTCAGGGTCCTGTCGTGTTGTTTTTTTCAAGACGGTTTCTCTATGTAGCCTCTGTTGTCCTGGACTAGCATTGTAGATCCACCTGCCTCTGCCTCCCAAGTGCTGGACTTAAAAGCATGCACCACCATACCTGGCTTACTTGAGCCTTTCTGAGACTGGAACTAGTAATTGTGTCCATATTTGTTGTGTTTTGACATTTTTGTTGGCTTGTTAGTGGTGTTTTGGTGCATGCTGTTCCCTGAGGCTGATACCTTTTTCTCTTCTCATCCCTAGATGTCATGAATCTTGAAATACTATTAGATCTGCCTCCTTTATTTTCTCATAAATACTTCCTTCTTTTCACTCCTAGTTTAGCATAACTCAGTGGTTAATCACATCTAACCCCATGTCTCACTTGTTTCAAAATTGAACTCCTCCCACCTCCTTAAATTTTGTTGCCACAGTCTTTTTCTTTTTATTCTCCCCGCCAGCGCCCCCGCCCCCCCCCCCCATAGTGTCTCTCTGTGTTAGCCTTGGCCATCCCAGACTTGTTTTGTAGACCAGGCTGGCCTTGAACTCAGTGATCCGCCTGCTTCTGCCTCCCAAGTGCTGGGGTTAAAGGCGTCCGCCACCACGCCCGGCTGCCACAGTAAGTCTTAACTGCTGATTGATTTTGCTGATAATTTATCACTGCAAAGACAAATCTAGATTCTTAGCCCAGCTTTGAATCATTCTCCATCTGCAGTCCTGCAGCCATATTCTTACATGGTATATATCTAAGAAACTTCTACACTTTTGTGTCATAGTTACTGTCCTATTGCTATGAAGACACATCGTGACAAAGGCAACTCTTACTTTAAAAAAAGCATTTAACTGTGGGCTTGCTTACAGTTTTAGAGTTAATCCATGATCATCATGAGAGAAGCAGAGCAGCCATAGCTGAAAGCTTCACATCCTGAACTCAGGCAGCAGGCAGGACAGAGAGACACTAGACCTGGCGTTGACTTTTGAAACCTCAGAGCCCACCCCCAGTGACACACCTCCTCAACAAGGTCACACCTCCTGGTCCTTCCCAAACAGTTCATCAGCTGGGGACTAAACATACAAATATATGACCCTATGGGGGCCATTCCCATTCAAACCTCTTAGTTTCCCATCTATATAATGTAGTATGCGTTATAAAATCTGTTTCCACGTGGTGGGGGTGTGGCACACATCTTTAATCCCAACATTTGGGAGGCAGAGGCAGGCAAATCTGAGTTTGAGGCCAGCCTGGTCTACAAAGCTAGGGTGGGGGTGGGGAATCTGTGGTCTGAATTTACATTTGAATTCTTTTATGGTGCTCTATTCTTGAAAACTCAGTGAAGCCAGGCCTGGTGGTCAGTAATACCTGCTACTGGAAAAGCTGAGGCAAAGAGCTGCAGGTTCAAGACCAGCCTGGATAGCTAAGTGACACTGTTTTAAAATAAAAAATAGAGGAGAGATGTAGCTGAGTGGTAGGACATTTTCTAGAATACTTGACGCTCTTGGTTCTATTTTCAGTACAATGAGGAAAAGGGGAAGGGATAAAGAAAAGGAATTTTTTCGTATTTTCTAGCCTATTTCTAGAAGACAACTGATTTGACAGGTTGGTGAGGTGGCTCCAAAAGTAAAGGTCCTTGCCACCATGTCTGATGACCTGAGTGAACCTCCTGGGACTGTATGGTTGAAGGAGAGAACCAACTCCTTGAAGTTTTCCTCTGACTTCCATATTGGAATCATGGTGGACCATACAAACAAAATTAATTTTCAAAAAGTTTTAGCTGATTTGGGCACTGAAGAGATGGCCCAGTGGTTTGTGAATGTTTCCTGCTTTTTAAGAGGATCTAACACCCTCCTCTGTCCTCTTTGAATACCGGCCACACACAGCATACATTCACATAGTCACAAGCAGATATACAATTAATAAAATGTTATAAATGACTGCATGTTTTAATCTATGTCTATGTGGAATAAGATTTTAATATTTAGTCCAAAATAAAGTTTCAAAGTATGCACTTATTTCACCAACAAATTTTTAGGTCTATGCTGAACACTTAAGCTTAATACTTCAGTATTAAATAAAACACTATTGCCAGGTAGATTGGCATACCCCTGTAACACCACACAGGAGGCTAAAACTGGAGGTCAGCTTAGGCTACAGAGCTTCAGGCCAGCAATATCTGTACCTGTTGAATTGGATACAGCTTTGTTACTTGTTTTTCTTTTTACAGCAGCACTCCCCTCTCCCCCCTCCTCCCCCCAAGGGTTTCTTTGTGTAGCCTTGGCTGTCCTGGAACTCACTCTGAAGACCAGGCTGGCCTTGGCCTCCACCACCACCTGGTGCCCACCACCACATGGCAGCTTTGTTATTTTTTAGGAATAACCAAAATCTAACCAAATCTTTATGATTACACTAATATAAATATGCTAATCTGTGATAACAATACAAGATTTGGGGGGCTGGATAGTGATGACTCAGCAGTTAAGAACAGCCTGAGTTTAGTTCCCAGCATCCACACTGGGCAAGTCACAACTGCCTATGACAACCTTAGGCTGTCTGATGATGCTCTTCTGGCTGCTGATGACAACTGCCCTGGTACCCATTCATTCATATACAAACAATACAGGACTTTTACTGTTTTAAATGCTATGTTTCTGTTGTACAAATTCAATTTTGTTTGGTTTTGGTTTTTCAAGACGGGATTTCTATATATAGTCCTGCCTGTCCTGGACTTGCTCTGTAGTCCAGGCTGTCCTGGAACTCAGAGCCTGGACCTCACAGCGATCACCTGCCTCTGCCTCCCTGAGTGCTGGGATTAAAGGTGTTGGCCACTGTGCCTGGCTTTGTACAATTTTAAAGAGTAACTTTTTAACATTAGTTTGTGTGTGTGTGTGTGTGTGTGTGTGTGTATACATATGCCAGGTGTGCAGGTCAGCACATCTTAAGGAATTCATTCTCTGCTTCCAGCATGTGAGTTTGAAGCCAGCTTGATCTACACAGTGAGTTCCAGACAGTCAGGGCTACACAGAAAAACCCTGTCTCAAAAAAACAAAAATAAGACTTTTTAATTTGGTTTGGTTTTGGTTTTTCAAGACAAGGTCTGATTCTGTTAGCCTTGGCTGTCATGGACTCATTTTGTAGACTAGGCTGGCCTCAAACTCACAGCAATCCGTCTGCCTCAGCCTCCCGAGTGCTGGGATTAAAAGCGTGCGCCACCATGCCCAGCAAGACTTAGTTTATTATGTGCCTGTGTTGAGGGTGTGTGCGTTTGAGCATAGGTGCCCTGGGATACCCTAGAGAACTGATCTCAGGTCCTCTGGAGGAGCAGCAAGCACTCTTAACAACTGAGCTACCGTCTCCCAGCTTCAGCAAAGTATTTTAATTTAACTGATTCTGTACTTGTTTATGCTTAGAATTTTTTTTAGTAAGTCATAATTTTTACTCTTGCTTTTTCAGATTTATGGACAAGAAGTTATCATGTAAGTTTAGTTTATTTTTGTTGTCTTAATATATAATCTTTGGTAATACATTGTAGAAATTTAAAATATATCAAAAAAATCTAATTCATCTTCTCTAATCAGGCTTTGTCAGAGTTGTAAGTAGACTTTTTTCTTTCCCTAATTTCTAATTGCCAGTACCGAACATAACACTTTAGATTGTGTCATCTGTGCCTTCCTGACATTCACTGAATTAGGAGTTTTCTACATTACAAATCTTTGAAACTTTATGAACCCCTTTTCCTTTAAACAAGTTACCAGGAGTTGGGCAAGCAGCGCTTGCTGTTTATTTTGAATGTGTAGAGGAAAACCTGATCCATGCAATTAGAGTTTATTGAAATTTTAAAATATGAGCTTTAGGGGTTTTAGCCTTGTTTTGATTCTCTCTCTACCATACAACAGCTCTTGACCTTGAGCCTTGTTATTTGGAACTTTGGTTCACTTGTGTAAAGATAATATTACTTTACTGATATATGGGTTGAGGGCCATTGAGACAGGATCTCATTGTGTGGACCAATCTAGTTTCAAACTCCTTTTGAAGCAGTTCTCCTTCACTGATGCCAGGTGCTGGGATTACAGTCAGGAAACTCACATGTGATGTCTTCATAGGTCTTGAGGGCTAACATGTAGGAAAAGAACTGAAATACTTAGCCCAGGGTTGGGCAGATAGTAGGTGGTGCTCACACGTCCCACCTGACTGTGATGGAGAGTTGGAACTTCTCTTTCCCTGCTTATAGTGAAGCTGAATGGTGGCAGACATGTGCAGGGAATACTGCGGGGCTTTGACCCCTTCATGAACCTTGTGATTGATGAGTGTGTGGAGATGGCGACCAGCGGGCAACAGAACAACATCGGCATGGTGGTGAGTAAAGATGGTTGTCTGGAGAGTCCTCCTCCTCCTCCTCTTTTTCCTTCTTGAATATGTCTCGCTTCCTTTGTATCAAATTCTCAGATTAAATCAAAGTTAGTTACCCTATGAAAGGCAAATAAAAGGAAAGACTGAGACTTTACATCTTCATTCCTTTTACCTGTGGACACATTCAGTTGTGATAATATTCCAGGTGCCTATAGATAAGGTCTCGCCTCTGCAGACCCTTCTCAGCACAGGTCTTGAAACAGCTGTTAGAAATCATTTTTGAACTGCCCTTTTTTTTTTTTTTTTTAAAGACAGTTTCTCTGTGTAGCCTTGGCTGTCCTGGACTCACTTTGCTGACCAGGCTGGCCTCGAACTCATAGCAATCGCCTGCCTCAGTCTCCCGAGTGCTGGGGTTAAAGGCGTGCACCACCACGCCCAGCTCATTTTTGAGCTTTATCCTATAAGAGATGGACATACATAGCCAGACTATAAATTTTTCTAACATGCATATGGTGCCCCAGTATATCCTAAGATAGAGATTTCAGGAGCTGAAGAAAATGGCTGGCTTCTTTATTGTTTGTTCTTTCTTTCTGTGTGTGGGTGTTTTGCCTGTGAGTATGCCTATACCGTGTGTATCTGGTGCCTGTGAGTCCAAAAAAGTGTTGGGTCCCCTGGAACTGGAGGTACAAATAAAGACAGTGCTGTTAGCCACTGAGCCATTTCTTCAGGCCCTTGCTCAGCTTTTAACAGGACTTGTTGAGGGGCTGGAAAGATGGCTCAGCGGTTAAGAGCTCTGCTTCCTCTTCCAGAGGTCCTGAGTTCAATTCCCAGCAAGCACATGGTAGCTCACAGCCATCTATAATGAGGTCTGGTGCCCTCTTCTCGTAGACATGCAGACAAAGTACTGTGTACAGAATAAATAAATCTGTAATTTAAAAAAAAAAAAAAAGAATACTTGCTGCGCTTGCAGTGTCCTGGGTTTGTTTCCCAGTACCCACACTGCAGCTTACAACCATCCTTAACCCCAGCTCCAGGGATCCAGTGCCATCCTCTGACCTCCTTGGGCACCAGGCACGTATGTGGTGCATGCACACACATGCAGGCAAAACTTTCATATATATAAACTAAACGAATCAGAAAGAAAAAAAAAGGTTTGGGGCCTAGGAATGTGGCTCGGTGTTGTGCTTGCCTACCACACAGAAGGCACTTCTTTACATTCTTGCCATGTGTGCTAAACATACAAGCTATTCATGACAGAAGGGGAAGAGAAGCTTTGTGATAGAGTCAAACTGTATGGCCTGGAACTCGGCACTCCTGCTTCAGGCTTTGCAAGTATTTAGGATTACAGTCTTGAGCAGCCACCCTGTGCAGCTGAGCTTTCATATTAGACATAGACTTTCTTTCCTACGCTTATTTTATTTTTGTTTGTTTGTTTTCGTTTTGATTTTTCTGAGACAGGGTTTCTCTGTGTAGCCTTGTCTGTCCTAGACTTGCTTTGTAGACCAGACTGGCCTCCAACTCACAGCAATCCTCCTGCCTCTGCCTATCATATCTCATCCTGGTAGCCTGTTCCCCCTTCCTCTGGGTGCCACCAGGCCTCCCACCAAGGGAAAGTGGGGGCACCAGAGTTCATGTCAGAGGCAGTTCCTGTGCTCCCCATAGCCATAGATAATGTGCTGTCCATTGGCTATATATGAATAAGGGGTCTAGGTTTAAAGAACTTTCTTGTCATATCCCTTCATCCAGTGAGCTGAGTGCACAACCCCTTGGACTTACTGGTTTTGTTAAGGTTGGGTATAGAAGGGTGTTTACTATTTTACTCCTGCATGTATGTATGTTTTCTCGAGACAGGGTTTCTCTGTGTGCCCCAGCTGGCCCTGAATTCACAGAGATCTTCCAACCTTCTGAGCGTTGGGATTAAAAGCATACATCATTTCAGATATAAAGCTTATGGAAGTACTTAGTTCAGAGCTAAGTGTGGTGATGTACACCTGTAATCTCACCTCTCAGGATCTGAGTGCCATAATAATAATGGCTAGTCTCTGTGATAGAGGTTTATAGTCCCTGTTAGATGAAGAAACAGCTGTCAGTTGGCACATGCTAGTAACCCTTGGTTCCCAGAAGCTAAGTCACAGTGACCTGGCATTTTACAAAGTTAGTCATGACTTTTCAGTCTTGATACTAGTCTGGTGTGATAGCTTAGGAGGCCCCAGCTGTGGTGTGTTCGTTCTCTCTGTTCTTTTTCCTTAAAATGGGGGTTTCACTATGCACCCCTGGCTGACTTGGAACTCAGAGAGCCTTCTGCCTTTGAGTTACTGATATTAAAGATGTGTCACCAGCCAGACATGGTTGCACACGCCTGAAATCCTAGCGTTTGGGGGGTGGGGCGGAGGTTGAGTTCAGCTTGGTCTACAAAGTGAGTCCAGAACAGCCTAGGCTACACAGAGAAACCCTGTCTACAAAACAAAACAAAAAGATGTGTGCCACCATACCTTACTCATGTCTTTATTTAAAGATTAACTTGGTCCTTGTGGCTTGAGAAAAGCCAAATTGATGTGTCATATTGGAAAATTAGGATTTATCTTTTAAATGAACTAATTCTTTTCAACTGACTTCTTTCTCTAGGTCATCCGAGGGAACAGCATCATCATGTTAGAAGCCTTGGAAAGAGTCTAAAAAATGCTCAGCAGAGGCACCCACATCCCTCCCCAGAGAGCCTGTGTGACTGTGACGTTGAATTGGGTCATGGACATTTTCATATGAAACTTTTTGCTAAATAAACTTTTGTGATACTCAGAAGTGCGTTTCTGGTGTTCTGAATGCAGAAGTTATATTTCCTCTTTGTAACTTTAGATATGTTGCCTTATATTAATACAGTTTTATTATTACGGGTGTATTTGTATGTCCATGCATATGTGGGGGTAAGTTTTATCTTTTGTTAGCTGTTAGTCAAGGACTCTGGGTTGTGTGTATCTCCTGTGACCTGGAGCTCTGTTTCCCTCCAGCCTCTGCCCGCTCCTATATTGTGGAGATGAGGGCAGGACCATTATCCCCTAGAGTCAGACCCTTCAGAGCTGGGTATAATGTCCTTGTGTAAATTCAAGCCACTTAAGAGATTTTTCTGTGCGTGAGGGATGTGCCTCAGCCCAGCTTGAGACCAGAACCAGCATGGAGTTTCCCATGGCCTCACTAATTTTCAAAAGGATGTCACCCACCATGTTGTGAGCCTGGGCAGCTTGTATCTGCTTCCTGTATTAATGTGGTGTGATCATGGCCCTCTAAGGTGTGGTTATGCTGTTAGTGGGTTTCACCTGTAATAAGCCCCAGTGAGGATGGTAGCTGCATCAGACACCAGCTTTCCTGGTGAGACAACCATGAATTTTCCTTTTAATACGAATGGTCTTGTAGGGCTGGAGAGATGGCTCAGTGGGTAAGAGCCCTTGTTACTGTTCAGATGACCCAGGTTGAGTTCCTAGGATGCACATGGCAGGTCACAATTATCCTTTTACCTCCAGGTCCAGGGAATCTGATAACATCTGACCTCCACAAGCACCAGGCTTGCATGTGTTACACAGAAATGCACGCAACCAAAAGCGTACACACAAAATCTACAAAAAACATTGGTTAAGATACTGGGGAGGCCACTATTGATATTTCATTTCAGCCGACTTAGCTGCTCTCTCTTCCTCTCCCCCTACCTCTAGACTAGGTTTTTTGTTTTGTTTTGTTTTTTAAGGTTTGTTTATTTGTTTGGTTTGGTTTGGGGGGGTTGTTGGTTTGTTTGTTTTTGAGAGAAGGTCTCTCTGTTAGCCTTGGCTGTCCTGGGCTCACTTTTTAGACCAGGCTAGCTTCAAACTCAAGCAATCCGCCTGCCTCTGCCTCCCCAGTGCTGGGATTAAAGGCGTGCGCCACCACACCCAGTCCAATTTATTTATTATGTTTACAGTGTTCTGCCTGCTTGTACTCCTGTACACCAGAAGAGAGCATCAGATCACATTATTGATGGTTGTGAGCCATCATGTGGTAGCTGGGAATTGAACTCAGGGCCTCTAGAAGAGTTCAGCTCTTGACTGCTGAGCCGTCTCTCCAGCCCCCAGACTCAGGCTTTTGAATCCTGTATTAACTACTTTTATATCACTGACCACATGACAGAGGCAATATCTTTGTGTGATATTTTAAGTTCATTCAAAGCCAGGCATAGTGGTGTACACCTATACTCTCAGCCCTTGGAATCTGAGCACCATAGCCAATACCTAGTCTTTGGGATAAGAATTATGGTCCCCGTTTAAGATTTTAAAATGGAGCCAGGTGTGGTGGTGTGTGCCTTTAATCTCAGCACTCGGGAGGCAGAGGCAGGCACATCACTGTGAGTTCGAGGCTAGCCTGGTCTACAAAGCTAGTCCAGAACAGTCAAGGCTAACACAGAGAGAGACCCTGTCTTGGGAAAGAAAAAAAAAAAAGATTTTAAAATGGAACTGGTAAGGTGGTACGTGCAGGTAACCCCAGCACTCAGGTGTCTGAGTCACAGTGACTCCAATAAAGTTTATAACCCTCCAATCTAAATGTGGATCTCTTCTAACGGGCTTCATGTCCTAGAAGAGGTCTTCATGATAGCCTTTTCCCTCCTCCCACCAATTTGTTCCTGTGTTCTGATTTTTCTGTACCAGAACTAGGCTGCAGTTCAGAACAAGGATAGCCTACATAAAGCCCTGGCCCGGGCTGGAGACATGGCTCAGAGGTTAAGAGCACAACTTGCTCTTCCAAGGGTCCTGCGTTCAATTCCCAACAACCACATGGTGGCTCATAACCATTTATAATGAGATCTGGTGCCTTCTTGCAGGCAGAACACTATACATAATAATAAATAAAGCCCTGGCTCAAATTGAGCAAGTCCGGAATCTCCAGTGTCAGAACAGTGACACCCAGGAAGCAACAATGTGGCTGCTTGTGTCTGACTGAGTTGGGAGTGATTATGAAGAGTAGAAATGCTTTCACAGAACAGCCACCCATGCATGTCAGTTCCTCACTGTCCATCAGATAGTCACTCAGCTCAGAACTTAATTATGCCTCACAAGGTTGAGCTGTGTACTGTGAGTGGCTGCCTTCCAGCCTTCAATCATCCCAAGCTTGGGATATGTGATTGTGATCTGGGAAAAGGCTTGAGATAAAAGCTATGGAGATGTGCCGGGTGTTGGTGGCACTTGAGAGGCAGAGGCAGGCAGATCTCTGTGATTTTGAGGCCAGCCTGGTCTATAAAGTGAGTCCATGACAGCCAAGGCTGTTATACAAAGAAACCCTATCTACAAAACAAAACAAAACAAAAGCTGTGGAGATGGGATATGCACATGATGTGAGCTTCTAGGAACGTCATAGCGGTTCTGATAAAAGCCATAATTGAAGGCAGCTGCTGTATGCTCAGCTAAAGCCTCTACTTGCCATGCTACAATGAAAGAGGAAGCCACTGGGGCAGAAGCCACCAGCACATTTTCTGTGGAGCCTGCCTATGTGCTCCAACATAGCCTAGCTATGTGGGATTGCTGTCACATGGGAAGAGAAAAATGTTGAGCATATGGTACTTGGGCCTATTTGTCTGATCTGTGGAGAAAGTTTTCTACCTGTAAACTAGGTTAGGATTCCAATGACCTGTCGTGGAGGGCTTTACAACAGGCAGGGAAAAATGATCAGGGTGTTAGCAAGAATGAAACTCAGATCAGCCCGATTTTGGTAACCGATGCTGGGCCAGGACTTCAGGAGTCTGGCCCAGATCATTTTACTTTAGCTATATTTAAGCACAGTACACTTTGGGGGTGGGGGAGTGGGGGGAGTCTGATAACAACTCAGTCCGAAGTGCACAACAATTTAAGACATGCTTACCTTGAGATCCTTTACAAAGTACAGCTGGCTTCTTTCTCAAGAATGGGTACTGTTGCCTCACAGCTAGTGCCCAAGATTTAGGGCTTAGGGAGATTGAAGTAAACATAATGCCTGTGGGTGTCAGGATTGGCCTGGCCCTAAAATAACAGAAGTCATTTAGGAGCTGGGTGCAGTGGCGCACGCCTTTAATCCCAGCACTCAGGAGGCAGAGGCAGGTGGATCTCTGTGAGTTCGAGGCCAACCTTGTCTACAAAGTGAGTCCAGGACAGCCAAGGCTACACAGAGAAACCCTGTCTTTAGGGGCTGGGGTGGGGGGACTAATTTAGGCTGCTGTAAAGTAGTAAAGTACAAATAACATCTCTCTCACAAGGATGAGTTTTATGGCCTAGAGTTTTAAGGGAAAAAGGGTCTGGGATAAGTAAAACAAATTCTGGAAGATATGGGTGGGGATTTGGCTCAACAGGTAGCAAAGGATTGCCAGGTTGCAAACTATATTTGTCCCCAGCTAAGCACCTCATTCTGTTGAAGAAATAAGCTGTGTATTTAACTTTCCTGAGTTCTCCGGTGCTTAACTATGTGCACAAAACTTTTTGCCTTCTACAACCCATTTGAAGACTATCCTTTCCCTTGATCTCCGACACAGGCCATGCTGTGTATTAAACCTTAACTATTGGTAGAACAGCTGAGATTTCCCATGGGGGCCTTCCAGGTGGTTTGGACTTAGTATTCTGCACGGTTTCAAATTACAGAAGGGCTCTCTAACCACCTTGGTGCCTCTGTGTATTTTATATCTCTTGACATAGTATCAAAAAATCCGAACTTTTCATATTTTCTTATTTGTAAAAAATGATCTAGCTGGGCATGGTGGTACACATGTTTAATTCCAGCACTCAGGAGGCAGAGGCAGGTAGATCTCTGTGAGTTCAAGGCCAGTCTGGTTTATATAATGTGTCTGAGTCCAGAACAGCCATGGCTACACAGAGAAACCCTGTCTAGAAAAACAAACAACAGGTCTAGGGCCGGGCATGGTGGTGCACATCTTTAGTCCCAGCACTTGGGAGGCAGAAGCAGGCAGATCTTGCTGAGTTTGAGGCCAGCCTGGTCTACAAAGCAAGTACAGGACAGTCAAGGCTACAGAGAAAGCCTGTCTCGAACAAACCAAGAAAAAAGAAAAGAAAAAGAAAAAAGAAAACAAACAACAGGTCTAAAGCCAGGCATGTTAGAGCATGCCTTTTAATCACAGCAGTCAGCAGAAAAGGGCAGTTTTTTGTGAGTTCAAGGCCAGCCTGATGTACATACTTCCAAAACAGTCAAGGTGCCATAGAGAAACACTGTCTCAAAATAAATAAAGTAAAATGGCCTAAGGAACTAGGGAGATGGTTCAGTGGTTAAGGTTTGCTGTTCTAGAGGACTTGAGTTCAGTTACCAACACCCACATCAGACAGCTCACAACCACCTGTAACTCCCTCTTTGGCTTCCATGGGCATCCCCAAAGGTGTGTGCATATACACTGAAGTACAGTTAGGTAGAAAGACTATTAAATTTACTTAAAGCACTGTTTGTACCTGCGCATTCGCGGGCATGATTTCACTTGCTACCTGGAACAGAATGCCATGGAGTCATACCTGAAACATCGCCATTAACAACTTGGCTGCATAAGCTTACACTGCCAACCATAATGAATGCCTTTAAAAACAAAAGGCTAGCTGGGCACAGTGGCACACACCTCTCATCCCAGCACTCAGCGAGGCAGAGGCAGGTGGATCTCTCTGTGAGCTCAAGGCCAGCCAGCCTGCTCTACAGAGTGAGTTCCAAGGCAGCCAAGGCTACACAGAGAAACCCTGCCTCCAAAAATAAAATCTGACTGCCAAGTACCCTTCTGTAAAACCTCACTTGCTTGTACCATACACCCCAGGCCTGGTGGTTTTAGAGTATAAATTGAGAGTACAAACTGGAGCTGGGACAGAGGTCTTTTATGAGGTATACTGGCTTTGGTCTACTGGTGAATACATTTCTCTTCCATTCTCATTGGTATTGAAGTTTATTCCAAAGAGATTTACATGACACACATACACATATGTAAAAATTATATATATATATATATATATATATATATATATATATATTTTTTTTTTTTTTTTTTTTTTTTTTTTTTTTTTTTAGTTCTCCAAGACAGGGTTTCTTTGTGTTATCTTGGCTGGATTAAACTGGATTTTAGGAAGGTTGAGAAGCACTCCTTTAGGCTCTTCAGGACCAGTGTGCTTCTGCTTCCGTGGTGCTTCAAAACCACTGTGTCTTGGAAATATTTACAGAGACACAAGGGGTCCCTGGCTACTGCTGGCAGAAGACCACTGCATCTTTGACAGTCACTTTTGGACAGTACAGATGTGGCTAGAATCCTACAAGGACAGATATCTCATTTAAGAGAGAAGACCTGAGAAATGGGTCCTATGGAAAAGGCATGGGGCTGGCTTTCCTCATCACTTCCTCACTGGGGACAGGCCATTCGGCTCCAGATGGTGCTGTCACCAACCCCATCAAGCCTGCTTCCTACCATTGAGGACATTTCAGCCTTTATCACAGTCCAGCCTCCAGCCTCTTAAGTTAACAATTCTCTCCCCACTACAAAATGCCTGTGGAACCTTCTATGCCTTATAGTCCCACAACTCCCATGACAGATCACTAAGGCTGACGAGGGCCCCTCCATGCCTCTGTTCAGGAGCTCCACATTAGTTTCATCCCTTGCCAATGGTTTGATTGCTGCTCTGTCAGGGACTATCGTGGGGAGGGGCAGGGTGAGAGTAGGGCAAAAGTTCTCACACTGTAACAGTCAGACCCCTGCTTGAAGCCTGACCCCAGGGACTTGTGATGTCTTACACCTCCATCCAGAGCCTAGCATCGAATGACCCATGCCCATGTTCCCTACATGAACAGTCTCAGAAGAGACCTGCCACTGTAAGGTGTACTACTTAAAAAGATAGTGAAGGGCTGGAGAGACGGCTCAGTGGTAAAGAGCACTGGCTGCTCTTCCAGAGGACTCAGGTTTGATTCCCAGCACCTATATGGTAGCTCACAACCTTCTGTAACCCCATTTCCAGGGGATATGATGCTCCTTTCTGGTCTCTGCAGGCAGCAGGCACACATGGAGACATACATGCAGACAAACATATACACTTACGATAATAAAATTTAAAACGATAGTAAAAAAATTTTTTTAAATTAAAAAAAAAAAAGGGCTTGAGAGATGGCTCAGAGGTTAAGAGCACTGGCTGCTCTTCCAAAGATCCTGAATTCGATTCCTAGCAACCATATGATGGTTCACAACCATTTATAAGAGATCTGGTGCCCTCTTCTGGTGTGCAGGTGTTACATTCAAGCAGAACACTGTATAGATAATAAATAAAATAAATTTTTAAAAAAGAAGAAAAAGACAAAGTCCACCAAACTGTTATGAAACCAGGCCCCTTGCTTCAGAGGGGTAACTTGGGTAGCCCTCTCTCTCTGTCTCCTCTTGAAGTATATTCTAACTCTTACTGCCTCTGGTCCTCTCAGTGCTTTCACTCCTACCCATTAGCAGAACGTGCAAATCAAGTTCCTGAGTTGCCAAGTTCCTGTAAAGCTTGGGGATGGGAAGGGCATGGACACGTGAGGGCAAGAGGCTTTCATGTAACATCAGCCCAGAGGGGGATCAGTCTCTGAGCCCTCACTACCTTTTCCAAACTGCCTCCCTACCAGCTGCCGACATTCCCTGTGACCGTGGTGACACCAGCCAATACAGGTGATCTTCCACCAAGCATCTGTGTTGAGACCACTCTGGGAGTCTTCTTGGCCTTGTCTTTACAGCACAAGATGTGCTTATTGCAAGGGAGGTTGTCAGTCTTCATCATCTTTCCTTGTTGAACTATGACCTTTAGTGAGCATGCTCAGTAGGTTACATCATTTTTTTTTTCTTTTTTGTTTTTTTCGAGACAGGGTTTCTCTGTATAGCCTTGGCTGTCCTAGACTCAATTTGTAGACTAGGCCGGCCTCGAACTCACAGCAATCCGTCTGCCTCTGCCTCCCGAGTGCTGGGATTAAAGGCGTGCGCCACCATGCCCAGCCTTTTTTTTTTTCTTTTTTTGAGACAGGGTCTCTCTACATATCTCTGGCTGTCCTGGACTCACTACATAGACCAAGTGTGCAGTTCTGGAGGTTGTACCATGTCCTGTTGCCTGTGCTTTGGCTTTGTACTCCCTTGGGGTACCGTATAATCATCTCAGAAGCCTTAAGACAGATTTATATAATGGTTGCTCTGCAGAGAAATGCATGCTCCTTCTCCAAATGGCCCGTCTTTCCAGCACCCAAAGATGGGGCCACATGCATTTTCATTTTTAACTTTTTGTTTTGTTTTTTTTTTGAGACAGGGTTTCTTTGTGTAGCATTGGCTGTCCTGCACTGGCTTCATAGACCAACTGGTCTGGAACTCACAGCAATCTGCCTGCCTCTGCCTCCAGAGTGCTGGGATTGTGGGCTTGAGCCACCACGCCCGGCTTCATTTTAAACTTTTTTAAAAAAGATTTATTAATATATATACAGTTCTCTACCTGCATGCCAGAAGAGGGCATCAGATCACATTATAGATGGTTGTGAGCCACCATGTGGCGGCTGGGAATTGAACTCAGGACCTCTGGAAGAGCAGACGGTGCTCTTAACCACTGAGCCATCTCTCCAGCCCCCTCATTTTAAACTTTTATCAAACTTTTTTTTTTTAAAAATAGGGGCTCATACTTAAAGAGGTTTGTGTTTTATTTATTACTACTACTACTACTATTATTAGACAAGGGCTCAGTGTGTTGCCCTGGCTGACCTCAAACTATGCAGCCTCACACTCATAGAGATCCACCTGCCTCTGCTTCCCAAGCACTGGACCTAAAGGTATATGTCACCACACTTGGCTAAAGGGTTTTTCTTAAATTTTTTAATGTACATGTATAGGTACTTTACCTGCAGCTCTAAACCACTGAGCCAACTCTCAGGCCCAAAAGCAAAAATTTAAATTACAAGTCTAGATATCTCATTGTGACTCAAGTCCACAAAAGGCAGACATGTAATTATCTTGTATTTCCTGTGTTTGCAGCAGCCCTCCCGTAGGTAGTGTTGCCTTTTAATGATCCAAAAATACTCATAGAAAATACCAGAAATGCTAGGCGTTGTGTGCATGCCTTTAATCCCAGCACTCGGGCAGGTTGAGGCAGGCAGGCAGATCGCTGTGACTTCGAGGCCAGCCTTGTTTACACAGCGAGTTCAGGACAGCCAAGGCCACGGGGGGGGGGGGGGGGGGGGGGGGAGACTGGAGTAGTAAGTTTTAATTGACTTCCATTATAGTGAATTGTCACAATTCTTTTTATTTTATAATTATTGTTGTTAATCTCTTACTGTGCCAAGTTCATAAATTAAAACATTATCACAGGTACACTGTACATGTGGAGAATAGAACATTGGGGCTCACTGCTTCCCAGTTCCGGGTGCCCACTGGGGGTCAGGAAACACACCCCTCAGATGAGGGACCACTGTACCAAATCCACAACAGTGTGATACTTTTAACAAACCGTGTTCATTAAAACCATAGCAGGAAAAAAAAATAAATGTCTCTGAACAAATTAGAAAAAAGCCGACCTCTTGATAAACTATGAATTGAATTCCTGTCACTCTATCAAATCTATCATGGCTGCTTTCTCCACACATTGTTAACTTCCACAGCTATACCAGGGAAAAAGTAATTTTTAAGAATCAGTGTTTCCTCAGACCACTTTACTGATGCAATGCTATAATCTGGTAAAGTGGGTTGGTTTCTATTTCTTGAGTCAGGGTGTTACAATAACCCAGGCTGGCTGGCCTTGAACTCTCCCCCTCCCTCCCCGAACAGTGTCTCTCTGTGCAGCACTGGCTGTCCTGGACTTGCTTTGTTGACCAGGTTCCCCTCAAACTCACAGAGATCCCCCTGCCTCTGCCTCCCCAAGTGCTGGGATTACAGGCGTGCACCGCTGTACCCAGCTTTGACCTTGAACTCTCAACCCTCTTGCTTCTGCCACAGAAGGACTGAGTTTACAAGCATGCACCACCAGCACAGGCAGATTTACTTTCTTCCTCCTAATACTTGTGGCTATGGCAGTCACTGGTGACCTTCGAGCAGTGAGCATAAAAGCTAGGTTCCTTGAGCTTTGCTACTTAGAAGGAGCCTGGACGCCCATGTGCCACCACAGCTGAGAGCCACTGTCTTGAGGTTTCAGCGGCAGCCCCTCACCTCGCATGCCCAGCATCCATCTGATGTGCTCTAAACTCAGGTTGCCATGGAGACCTGGGTCCAAGGCCAACTGTTCTGGGCTCACCCAAGCTGCCTCTTCTCTAGTGCTAGTTCCCATGAAGACCACTGCTGAAAATCACCGGGCAGTCCCCTCTGGCACAGGTCTGCTGTTATTCACGATTTATGCTGCTCAGCACTTTAAGGCACTCAAAGCTCTCTATAGACGGTTTAATCCCACACCTGGGACTTGCTCACCTTTGTCTGCATGCTAGAAACTTGAACTTGACAAAGGCTACAAGTGCCAAGACTTCGTCTTCAACCCAGGACAGCCTATTCTCTGGATGTGGGTCCTGAAGCTCTCGGGGCTGGGCAGTGGTAGGGCACTTGTCAAGGTCCTGGGTTCAAGCCCCAGCACAGTAGAGAAAAATACAGACCTCCTCATATGTGGGCCTCGCATTACAATGCCAAGTTCTTGATTTAATAGCCTATGCTTGGCTCCCATTGCACAGGATTCTATCTGTTTCTATCTCTGAATCTATCCCTGATCAAACCAAGGCAGAAGTAATCAAAAAAATTACATTCTTAGTCATGACTCCAGGCTTTTGAACATTTACATGAAGAAAGTATAAACTGCCAAGATTTGGAGCTCACACCTGTATCCCCGTATACATGGGAGGCTGAGACAGGAGGATTGATGTGATGAAAAGACCAGCCTGGGACACATGATGAGTTCCAGCCTGAGGTGCAGAGGAAGACCTAGTTTCAACACCCCCAAAAGGAAGAAGAAGAAGAAGAGGAGGAGGAGGAGGAGGAGGAGGAGGAGAAAGACAGAGAGAGAGAGAGAGAGAGAGAGAGAGAGAGAGAGAGAGAGAGAGAGAGAGAGAGAGATTCCTTTCTAAGCAAATCCAGGCCCATACCAGCCCACCAAACCCAAATCCAAATGTTTATCAGGGTCCAGGTGACTCTTAAAATCAGACAAGCCCAGAAAACACTCCAGTGTTTCCCGGAACAGTTAACAGCCAGGCTGAGGCAGAAGGATTCCACCTGGACAACTTAATGTGACCCAGTCTCAAAAGAAAAACCACAAAGTGAGCTGGGGGGTGTAGCTCAGTAGTACAGTGCTTACCCAGCATGCACGGGGGCCTTAGGGTCAATCCTCCTCCCGCACCTCCCCCAAAACGGAAGCATGAAAGACACTCTGGCTGCAGGACAGATTCTCTGAGAAACGGGAACGGCATATTTCTCATGACCCAGATAAAGAGTGCTGGTAAAGATTCAAAATCCTCTCCTCCGCCGCCACTGAGCCAGCGCAGGATGCTCTGGGGAGGGGCGGCGCTCAGAGCTCCGTCTTAAGTTTTTCATACAGGTCATCCTGGTCAATCATGTGCTCGTTGCCGTTCCAGCGGTGGTAGGCCAGGAGAGCTGCGTTGTAGCCGGCAATGGCACTCATCTCCATGCAGCTGGCGGCAAACTCGATGCCGTTGAGGTAATAGAGCCGGTCGTGGAGGATGATGGAGGGACACTTCTGAGGAGGCTCATAGTAAGGGTAGGACAGCCATGGCTTCCGGACAGCATAGTCATAGGAAAGAAAGAGCTTTGAAATCTGTTCTTTGGTGAGAATGTCCTTGGAGAAGGTCTTCCACACATGCCTACCATCCACTGCCGGTGCGGGACCCTCTTTCTTTCTGACGGAGGCTACGACAGACAGGCTGTTAATAAACATATCTGAGTCCTCGGTGACAAGAATCGCGGAGAGGCCAAACTGACCCTTGGGTCTGGAGCTGAAGAGAGTGGAGTTGAGTTCTCCTTTAATGAACGTCGTCACCAAGTGCTGATATGGGTCATTGAATTCCTCGACGGGAGGATCGAAATTACGGAACGTTATGTTGGACATCTTCCGGTTCAGCGGAGCAGCCACAAGGACAATGTCGTAGAAGTCAGAACGGGTCTCAGACCCTGTTTTATAAACCACTTCATACATCTTCGCGGGGTTTCCTACAGGGCATTGGGAAAGCGTGCATCTCTTAGTGCCTCTAACACTCGACTTCAGGCCTTGTACAAAGAATTCTGTAGCGTTCCTTTTGTGTACATGCACAAGTATATGTTTATATGTGGAGGCCAGAGGCTAACCTCATGTCACACGTACACCCTTCCCCACCCCCCTACCTCCCCACCCCCACCCCAAGCCCATCCATGAGTCTCTCTCTCTCTCTCATCCCTCTCTCCCTCCCTCCCTCCCTCTCTCCCTCTCTGCCCACGTTTGTCTGGGTACCAAGTACATGCCTAGTGCCTGTGGAGGGCCAGAAGAGGCGAAAGAAGATGCTCTGGAACTGAAGTTACAAGCCACCGGGAGCTGCCATGTGGGTGCCGGGAACCGAACTTAGGTTCTTTTGCAGGAGCGACATGTGCTCTTAAGAGCGCTGAGTCAATCTCCCCAGCTTCCTGCCTTATGCTTCCCTCACTCTCGCTCCCCAGTTAGGCTAGGCTGGACACACCAGTGAGCCCCCGACTCCCTGCATCTACCCCGCCGCCCCCCCCCCCCCCAGCACCACAACTAACAAGCACTGGCCAGAAAGCCTAGCTTTATATATGGGCGCTGGGATCAAAGTCAAGCTCCCATGCCTGCCTGGCAAACACCTGCCTGAAAAGGCTCTTCTCTTCCCAGCTCTGTTTGTATTTTTGAGACAACATCTCCTGTAGCTCAGGCAGCCTGTAAACTCACCACCGTTGCCAAACGATAACCATGAACTTCTGGTCGTCCTGCCTCCACTTCTGAAGTATTGATGAGGTCTCTGTATGGCATCACCTAGTTTCTATGGCGCTGGCGACCAAACCAATGGCTTCATGCACGCTAGCCAAGTGCTCTACCAAGCCAATGGTGTGTGTGTGTGTGTGTGTGTATGTGTGGTGTGCACAGGTATATATATACACAACTATGCATGTATATGTGTGCATCTAGGCATGCACACAAAGGCTAGAGGAGGCGTGGGTGTCTTGTTCTATCTCTCTTTGCCTTATTCCCTTAAAACAGGGTCCCTCACTGAACCCAGAGCTAGCAGCAAGCCCCAGCACTGTCTATATTCTCCACAGTACCGGGATTGCAGGCATACACAAGGGATAGCTAGCTGGTTTTTTTTAACCATGGGTCCTGCGGATGTGAGCCCAGGTCCTCATGCTTATGCAGCAAGTGCTTTTACCCATGGAGCCATCTCCTCAGGCCAGAAAAATCTTTTCTCCTGGTACCTCTTACAAAGTCCCGGAAGAGTGGAACTTCACACTGCTCATGCAGAAATGTTCCCAGCTGTGCTAAAGGGCATGACCATCGTTTGTGGGACATGGAAAAAAACCTCATCCTCAGAGAGAATTTTCCATTTTGTTCTTACTGAGTAGAAAATTGTCCTCAATGTAATACAATTGGATAAACATCCCCTAACTTTAAAAAAAATTAATTTATTATAATTTATTTAGATTACATCCCAATTGTTATCCTCTCGCTTGTATCTTCCCCTAACTTTTACAACCATAGAGAAACCATTACACGTTATAGAACCATGGGACCTGAGTTTAAATCCCCTTTACCCATATAAAGAGCCAGTCCTTTTTTTCTGGAGGAGAGGGGGTACCATACAGCTTTAACCCCAGCACCCAGGAGGGAGAGGCAGGTGGATTTCTGTGAGTTCCAGGCCAACTTGGTCTACATAGTGAGTTCTAGGACAACCAGAGCTATTTGGGATAGAAAAGCCCCAACTTAAGAAAATAAAATAAAAATAGGGGCTGGAAGACAGCTAAAAATTAAAAATAGAGGCAGGAAGATGGCTCAGTGGTTAAGAGCACTGGAGGTTCAAGCAGAGATCCTAGCTTGATTTCCAGCACTCACCTGGTGGTATCCAATACCTTCTTCTGGCCTCTGAGGGCACTACACGCCTATGGTACACAGGCATACATGCACCAAAACACATCCATACACATGGGGAAAAACGAGGGAGGGCGCCTGTGTGATACATGCAACAAAACACATCCATACACATGGGGGAAAATGGGGGAGGGCGCCTGTGTGATATTTCCCCTTCAGCTGCCATTTTTGCAGGGATGACCAGGAACATTCGAAGCGCAGCCTCACCTGCCTGCTTGGCCCGTGTCTTCTCCTCTATGGACACTACAGCGCCAGTTATAAGATTGCTGTTGGACGCCTGAAGAAGCCCTGAGCACACAACTTTATTACCGCCTTCCACTGACCAAAGGTTGGAATCAGTAGCCGAAACTGACACCGCCCCTGTCAGGAGAGAACAAAAACACGCCTTAGTTCTCTCTTCATTGGGTAAGTGGCCATCTCCTATCCACTTAGACACTCTGCTCCAAAGGCCTCCAGACACTGCCAGATGGCCCTAAGGGACAAAAGTCTTGTTCAGGCAAAGGCTACACTGGACCAACTAGAAACACAGAAGCACTCTACCACGAGCAAGTCACAGCAGAGTAAACTATGTCAGTAAAGTGCGTAAGCCACTAAGAAACCAGCCTCCCCCATCCAGAGCTCCAAACCCAGTGGCTAAGTCCCTCGGCCACGCCCATCCCTGGTTTCCCCCAATCCTGGCTTACCCACAAAGGCATTGATCTCAGTGCCTTGGCCAAAATTGACCTTCATGACAGGAGCGATCATCTCATTGAGGAACGTCTCAGAGAAGCCTGCTTTCTTCAGGTTTTCACGGAGAGTTTGGTTAAGGAGCCTGAGGTAGTCGTCCCCGCCGATGGCATGCATTAACTTTTCTACACTGCTGAAGGCATAGTCATGGGACTGATAACGGTAGATCCTTGAAAGCAAACAAACAAAACAGAAATTGTAGGATAAACATGTTTTTGTGTTGATCCCAAGGGTGGGATGGGGAACAGACTAGTGAGAGAGCAGGATGTTTATCCCCTTAGAAGTCAAATCACTTTGTGGGGGAGCTTGGATGTTGCCAGCTGAAAACATCCTAGTAGAGACTCTGAGAGGAGATATATATATATATATATGCCCAAAACAAGAGGCTTGGGAGAGAGAGAGGACTTGGGATTGTTTTGACTCTTCATCCCTGCACCTCAAGAGACGAGAGATGCTCCTAGAGAGAACTGCTGCAGGGAAAGCTTCAAGGCTTTGGACTCCAGCTGAGGCTTCAGGTTCCAGTTGCTCCAGGTTCCAGCAGCAGCCTTGGTGGGATTGCTGGTTTGCTGAGGTCCTGCTGACTACGCCAGGAGAATCGTTCCTCAGATTTAATATCCTTAAGGTTTCATTATTGTGTTCTTTAATCTCCTTTCCCTATAGTTTGGGTTAGTCGGGTTGTAAGGAAGGAAGGCTGGTTTAATAAGTTCATAATAAATATAGTTGTTAAGAAAATTGAGCCTACAAGAAATGGTCATTGAATGTCACATAGGTTGGGGGAGGGGGGGAAGCACTGGCTACAAACAGCATCAGAAAAATGAAACTAATGCCAGCCTGAGATACACAGTGAAACTCTATCTTAAAAAAAAATAAAATGAGGAGGATAGAAATATGGCTCAGCAGTTACGAGCACTTGCTGCTCTTGCAGAAGACTTGGGTTTTGTTTTGAGACAGGGTTTCTCTGTGTAGCCCTGGCCATCCTGGAACTCACTCTGTAGACAAGGCTGGCCTCGAACTCACAGAGATCTGCCTACCTCTGCTTCCTGAATGCTGGGATTAAAGGTGTATGCCACCACCGCCTGATTTAGGGCTGGATTCTGTTTCCAGAACCCACGTGGCAGCTCACAATTATCTGTAACTCTTTTTCAAAGAGATCTGATGCCCTCTTCTGATCTCCTCAGGCACCAGGCACACAAGTGATCACGGATACATATACAGACTAAACACACACAGAGGTTTTTGGCTTTGGGGGTCCTTTTTAGATCATGAATTGATTTCTATGTTTCCTTTTGCCGAGTTCCTACCAGTGAGGTGAGGCACAGCTCAACCTTATCTTTCACAGCCCTCTGCCCTCCCCTCTACCTTTCACCCCAGGACATCTGTGCTCTTAAATATGGTCAATGGGACATCTTCATAGAGATGTGCTTGTCCTGGGGCTGTAGCTCAGCTGACAGAGCACACATCTAACTCAGACTCCTGGGTCTGATCCCCAGGGCCATTTAAAACTGCACATGGTGGTACACGACCGGAATCCTAGCCCTCGCAAGCAGGACAATCAGAAGTTCAAGGTCAGCCTGGGCTAATGGGAAGAGTATGTCTTGTTGTTTTCTGTTTTGTTTTGTTTTGGGGTTTTTTGTTGTTGTTGATTTTTGTTTTTTTGAGACAGGGTTAAGCTGTGTAGCCTTGGCTGTCCTAGACTCACTTTGTAGACCAGGCTAGCCTCGAACTCAGAGTAATTCTCCTGCCTCAGCCTCCCGAGTGCTGAGATTAAAGGCGTGTGCCACCACATCCAGCTTTGTTGTTGTTGTTTTGAATATTTATGACCCCCAAGCCCTAAAAAAAAAATCTTCTTTGTTTTTTTCTACTTATAATATTTATACCACCTCTTATTCTCTTCTTACCCCTCTTGTTTCTTACTTCTCTCTTTCTTGTTTCTCTTCCTCTGCCTCTCTCTCTGTCTCTGTCTCTCTGTCTCTGTCTCTCTTTCTCTCTCTGGGGTATGCCTCCCCTCCTTTCCTTCTTTCCCCATGCTCATATAATAAACCTGTTAAATAATATCTGTTAAAAATAATATTTACACCAAAAATAGTATTCTCACTTAAAGTCTAGAATACTTAATCTGGCATTAAAAGAAACAGGGATGGGAAAAAAGAAAAGAAAAGAAAGAAAGAAAAAAAGAAAGAAAGAAGGATGGCCAGGATGGCTCGGCAGGTAAAAAGCATTTTGCCTCATGAGCCTGATGACTTGAGTTTAATGCCCAAAGCCCACAGTGGAAAGAGAACAGACTCACAAAAGCTGTCCTCTGGTTTCCATGTGCACTCTGGGGCACAAGTATACCTACATTCCCATTATATACAACAAACAAGAATTAAAAAAAATAAGATTTAAAAAAGAAAAGTTACAAAAGAAAGAAAAAAATAAGAAAAAAAGCCTTTTGTTACACAGGGGATTGAGCCTGACAAGCTCTTGCTTCTTTACTTGGGGTGAACTGGGAACGTCGACACCAAGGCTCAAGTAGCTCACAGTGACCTTGAGCTTACTAAGAAGCCAAGGCTGGGGCTGGAGAGATGACTCAGCGGTTAAGAGCCCTGACTGCTCTTCCAGAGGTCATGAGTTCAATTCCCAGCAACCACATGGTAGCTCACACCCATCTATAATGTGATCTGATACCCTCCTCTGGCCTGCAGGTGTACATGTAGGCAGAGCTTTGTAAACATAATAATAAATAAATAAATCTTAAAAAAAAAAAAAAAAAAAGAAGCCAAGGCTGGCCTTGAACTCATGGTGCTCCTCCCTCCTCTCACAAGCACTGTGGTTACAGGCATAAGCCACATCTGACTCCTAGCCTATCTTTACTTCTTAGTTGTCCAGATTGACCTTGGCCTCACTGTGGCCACATACACACACTGCCATCCTTAGGCCTTGGCCTCCAAAGTATCCAGGCCTGCACTACTAGACCCAACATTAAGAAATAACCTTCAGGCTGGAGAGATGGCTCAGAGGTTAAGGGCACTGACTGCTCTTCCACAGGTCCTGAGTTCAATTCCCAGTAACCACATGGTCGCTCACAACCATCTATAATGTGATCTGATGTCCTCTTCTGGCCTGCAGGTGTAGATGCAGACGGAGCACTGTATACATAATAATAAACAAATAAATCTCTAAAAAAAAAAAAAAAAACCTTCATTTTCTTTCTAATCCCTTTTAATGTATTTATCATATATACGGCCCCTCTTTTCGTTTTTTAAAGACATGGTCTCATTATGCAGCCCTGAAGTCATAGAGACTTGCCTGCCTCTGACTTAGTGCTGGAATTAACAGAGTGTGCCACCACACCCAGCTTGTTGGGTTGTTATTTTGTTTGTTTTTGGAGACAAGGTTTCTCTATGTAGCCTTGGCTAGCCTAGAACATACTATACAGACAAAGCTGGCCTTAAATTCAGATAAAACCTTTGTTCTAATTGCAGATAAATAACAAAACTGGCAAAAATAAGTAAATATAATTTAAAAATAACAACAAACTGCTGGAAAGATGGCTCAGTCAGTGGTTAAGAGCACTTGCTGCTCTTGCAGAGGACCAGGGTTTATTTTTCCAGGACCCACATGGTGGTTCACAGCCATCTATATCTGCAGTCCCACGGGATCCCACTCCCTCTTCTGAACTCTGAGGCATTATGCACATGAGGTACATACATACATGTAGGCAAAACACTCATATACATAAAATAATTAAATCTTTTAAAATTATAAAGAAAAGCTGGGCCTGGGTGTGGAGGCGCATGCCTTTAATCCTAGCACTCAGGAGGCAGAGGCAGGCTATGAAGCTGAGTTTGAGGCCAGCCTGGTCTACAAAGCAAGTCAAATATATATAGAAAAAGAAAAACAAAACTGGCCTTACCAGGTGGCTTATGACTATAATCTTAGCACTTGGGAGGCTGGCCAGTTCTAGGTGATCTGATGCCCTCTTCTGGCCTGTGGGGGCTATGACACACTTGTGCAAATACACACACAAACACAGAAATTTAAAAAAATATTTAAGCCTGGTATGGTGAACATACCCCATTAATTCCAGCACTTGTGAGGAAGAAGCAGGCGGATCGCTGTGAGTTCAAGGCCAGCCTGATCTACAGAGTGAGTCCAGGACAGCCAAGATAACACACAGAAACCCCGTCTTGAAAAACCAAAAAAGCCAGGCGGTGGTGACATATGCCTTTAATCCCAGCACTTGGGAGGCAGAGGCAGGCAGATTGCTGTGAGTTCAAGGCCAGCCTGGTCTACAAAGCAAGTCCAGGATAGTCAAGGCTACACAGAGAAACCCTGTCTCAAAAAACAAACAAACAAACAAACAAAGACTGAAAAAGTTCTTACAAAAGGCCCCACTCTAAGTTCAGTGGAGATGGCTCAGTGGGTAAAGGTGTTGGATATGCAAGCCTAGAGACCTAAGTTCAATCCTACCTATGATGTAGTTGCACACACATGCACACACAGTCACTTGAACACACATAAAAGGTAGTGATTGAGGAAAATACCATATGTTGACTTCTGTGTGTGAGGACACACACAGGAAAATGTACCCACATACACAAAAACACATGCACACCAAAGCTAAACTTCCCTTCACTTGCACACTCACTGGAAGCTCTTGTGCTCAGTACTCACCTATACACCAGCACAATGCAGGCATTAAGAGTGAGACTCCAGACTGAGTCACCTGAAGGGACTCTCACTTTACCACTGTCTACGTGGGTGGCCTTTCACACTTAAAACCTAGACATCTGCACTGTCCACATGTGCAGAAAGCACCCAGCAGCACTGGCTCCAGAGCCAGCCATGAGAATTTATTCCTTTTTTTGTTTGTTTGTTTAAACCCAACTTCCAAATTGTGCTTTGCAAATGTGGGGGGTTTTTTGTTGTTGTTGTTTTTGTTTTTTGAGTTTTCGAGACAGGGTTTCTCTTGGCTGTCCTGGAACTCTCTTTGTAGACCAAGCTGCCTTTGAACACACAGATCCACCTGCTTCTGCCTCCCGAGTGCTGGGATTAAAGGCGTGTGCCACGACGCCAGGCTGCAAATGTTTCTTTAGGGTTGCCAGGCACTGTTAGACTCTATACAAAAGTCAGCTCCTTAAATGGGATGATGGTCAGGCGTGCCAGGCAACTGTTCTGTCATCGAGGCACACCTCAACCATCGCAAAGTACAACTTAGAAGCCAAACCCAACGACATGCTCAGTTCCCGAATGGAGCGACGACCTGCGCGTTTTCTGCCCAAACAGTTTGCCTAAGCAGGTGCTGACTGGGTAGAACCAGTCCAGAAAAACGAACACTCGGTGCTCGTCAGATGAGGAGGCCTTACTTTCAACAGAAGCGGGATTGTTACCTCATGAACTTGTCCAGCAAGTCTTCTACCCACATGTGCATTCTTAGGGGCTCAAATCCATAGCGCCACACCAGCTTCAGCATGTTGATTATAAACCAGCTGCTCTCCTCAAACACCAGAGCCTTGCCATTGTACACTCCCACCAGGCCACCTGAAACCGGGACACTGGAGAGACCTGCCAAAACAGAGCAAGGGGCTCGAGAGATGGCTCGGTGGTTAAGAGCCCCTGCTGCTCCTGTAGAGGACCTGGGTTCAGTTCCTGACACCCATGCAGACAGCTCACAAGCACCTCTAACTCTTGCTCCAGGGGACCTGATGACCTGATGATGGCCTGTGTGGGCACCTGTACTCGCATGCACCTAACACACACACACACACACACACAGAGATACATAATTTTAAAAAGAAAATAAATCTTAAAAATAAAAAATAAAACAAACTAGGGGAAAGGTATGCTGGCCCAATGTTGGCCCAATGAAAAGGGAATTTGGGGACCCGTCAGAGACTTTCCGGAGTGAGTGACTAAGGAGCTATCCCCCGGTCTCAGGAGATAGAGTACAGTTCTATTAATAGAACGGTGTGGACACAAACGCTCCATCCATAAACTTGCATACTAGGAGGTGGGCCAGAAGCTCAGGTCCGTGTCCCTGAGGCACAGGGAAGGGAGCATCTGCTGGGATGAGGAGGGTAGCTGAGGAGTAAGACACATCCCGTTCCTACCCAAGTCTTACCTCACACAACTGGGGAACGCAGAGAAATGGAAAAAGGCCAAAAGTTACCCAATACTCCCTAGAGGAAGACTTGCAGAGGCCTGCCATGCATCCCCAGAGCACACCCTGCCCTCCGCTGGCACTGTATCCGCCATGTGTCTCTGGAAGCACAGGTCTCTCTATCCTATTTGAATGACTATGAGTGTTTGGAAGTCCATGGCTCTAATTTTTTTTTCTCCCCCTTCTTCTTCTTCTTTTTTTTTTTTTTTTTTTTTTTTTTTCCAGTTTTTTGAGACAGGGTTTCTCTGTGTAGTTCTGGCTGTCCTGGCACTCACTCAGTAGACCAGGCTGGCCTCAAACTCATAGAGATCCGCCTGCCTCTACCCTCCCAAGTGTTGGGATTAAAGGCCAGGCTGGGTCTCATTTTCTCATCGGCAAAATGAGCTAAGGTTGCTGCTAGCTCAAAACACTCTGATCCTTCAACCCCCAAACCCTGTCAATAGGGGGCCAGTGCAGTGGCTCAGCCCTTAACGGCATTCGCTGCCAAGCCTAATGACCCTGAGTTCAATCCCTGGGACCCACATGATAGAAGGAAAGAACTGACTAGATCAGTTGCCCTCTGCCCAACATACACACTCTGTGGCACTCAGACCCCTCACCCACAGTCACACAAAATAAAAGGCTAAAGTAGAACTTTTTTAAAATTAAGAAGAAAAAAAAATTTTTTTAAAGAATTGACAGCAACAATCATCTCCACTCCACCCATGTTTGAAACTCCAGAGAACTGATGACATCCTGATACTAGACTCTTATTACAGGAGAGCGGCTCAAAGCTAAGCTGGTACCAACTGCGAAACCCCACAGCCAGAGAAACTGTTCCACCAACTTCTTTTGTATTAGACAAACAGGGGGAAAATATCTCAGTTCTCTGTATTATGAAAACACCTAGGGCCAGTCACACAGAAATCTGCTTAGCGCTAAGACCAAAATCACATACCCAGCTCTTTGACAAAACGCTTCATGTGCAAATTTAGAGGGTGGATGACAGAACCCCCAGCCTCGTAGTCATCACCCTGCACCTCCAAAGTGGCCAAGCGGCCCCCGACCTCTTCTCTTTCAAACACGTCAATTTTCACGTCCTTCCCAAATTTCTTCCGAAGATAATAGGCCGAGGAAGTGCCACCAATGCCAGCGCCAACGATTGCTAGAAGGAGGGGGGAAAGAGGAACGGTTTGTTTCTCCTCTTAGCACTGTGGCTTTTGTTTTTGAAAGACCATGAACCAGTAACAGACTATAAGCAACAACTTGGGGAAACCAGAGGGCAGGGTTCCCTCTGAAAACACCCTCCCTGTATCTAAACAGGCGCTGTAAATGAAGTTACAAGCTGACAGTAAAGTCAAAAGATGCCCAAAGATCCTCACAGGTTCTTAAGGAGGCACCGCGGGACCCACGGACCCTCCAGGGCCCAATTCTTGGGGAAGTATGAATAGGCTACTCCCGCACGCATTTTAAATAAAGTGGCCGCCATCTTCGGCCAGCTTTGTTCTTTGTTTCTCTGAGGCCCCAAAACCGTAAACGACCCCGAAAGACACAGCTTCCGATGGAAATAGAGTGCCCGGTAGTGAAAATCCGAGGCAAAGCCAGGAAGAGACCCGACCTCGCAAGCAGAGCGCAGGTGCGGGGAGGCGGTCCTAGCCCTTCTCGGGGGAGGGGATTGAAGCGGGGGCGGGGAGGGGGGGGGACACAAACTGGTCCTTGTGCAATGTCTGCATGTCTCAATCTGCCGGACAGACAGACGCGGCTCCAGGGACAGCTAGAGGCGGGCTCCCGAGGGCGTCCTATTACTAGAGCCGAGGGCCTCCCAGGCTGGGGCTGTAGGGATACCGGATCCCCGGCTTGCACACGCCTCCAGTGACACCGCTCCGCGTTCCAGAGCGCACGGCTCGATCCTCCGGACCTCGATCTGCACCCTGCCAAGGGAAGACCCACGTAGATATCGCCGCGCCTCCGCATCCCCTGCACCTACCGATCCTGTCTGGCGGGGCCTTAGGCTCGGCGCTCGCCAAGCTGCCCAGACCACACAGCAGCAGCCCCAGCCCCAGCAGCGAGCCCACCATCGCTGCGGCGTCGCGCTGCATGGCCTCCCGTAGCTCCACTGACCGCAGGTCGGCCGCTGAACTCTATGCGTCTGCGTGAGCTCGCCCCGCCCAGATCCCGCCCCAAGGCCCACCGCCACGCCTACTCGCCCCACCCAGGTTTTTTTTTTCTCTTCCCATGCCCATGAGGTCCACCTCAGCTCTCCTTTCTCTCTGCCTCTCCTGAAGATGCACCTTTCTTCCCTCTGCAGTCCTCCAAATCGCGTGCTTGCGGAGAATGCACGTAGTCAATCTAAAAAAACGAAGCAGTATTTCTGAAGTGAGCATTTTGTTCCAAAGACTGGCTGGGTGGTAAGAAAAAGAAGGGAGATGCAGTATTGTGAAGTAAGGGGAACAGAACACGGGACCCATGTCCATGCGAATAAAATTAAGACACCAAAAGAGGCTTGTCACGTTAAGGTCTGTTTCCAAGTTGAAGATAGTTGAGAAGACAGGAACACAAGAAATGCTCTGCACCTTCTTCCAATTACCTAAAAACAAAACACACAAGCAGGGTGGGGGCTGGAGACATGGCTCCATGGTCAAGTGCGCTTCTTGCTCTTCCACAGGACCAGAGTTTGGTTTCCAGCGTCCACATCCTGGTGGCTCACATCAGCTGTAACTCCAGCTCTAAGCGATCTGATACCGTCTTCTGTCCACTGCCAGCACCCACAAACATACAGGTTTTTAAATTTTGTTCTGTTTTGTTTTGTTTTTCGAGACAAGGTTTCTCTGTGTAACGTTGGCTGTCCTGGACTCGCTTTATTAGACCAGGCTGGCCTTGAACTCACAGCGATACACCTGCCTCTGCCTCCCCAGTGCTGGGATTAAAGGCATGAGCCACCACCACCCGGCCAAACACACACTCTTTTTTTGTTTGTTTGTTTGTATATTTTTCAAGACAGGGTTTCTCTGTGTAGCCTTGGCTGTCCTAGACTCCCTTTGTAGACCAGGCTGGCCTTGAACTCACAGAGATCTACTTGCCTCTGTCTCCCGAGTGCTGGGATTAAAGGCGTGCGCCACCACGCCCGGCTTCTTCTTATGCTTCATCATGTCTCTAAAAATGGACTATTCATTGAAGGCAACTTGTATTCCAAGCCAGCTTGTAGAGAGTCATTCATTTGCCTGGAACATCTCTTATTTATTGAGACAGGATCTCACTATGAATCCTTGGCTGGCCTTGAATTCAAAGAGATCTGCCTGCCTCTGCTGATGTTAAAGTGCTGACATTAAAGGGATATGCCACCACTTGGGCTATTTTGCTCTTGTTACATGGTTTTGTTACAGGGGTCGGTTCTAAACAAGAATTCATAAAAATGAGGAGAAAAAAAAATTTTTCCCCTCCCCTAAACTGATGTCACACTATAAAGCACATCCACAAGGTGAAAAGACTGGGTGCTGAGGAGATGGCTCACTCTGTAAAGTGCTAGGCTTGCAAGCAAGAGGACCTGAGTTCAGATCCCTGGGCCCCATGTCAAAAGTCTGGATTTGGAAGCAGGTGACTGTAATCCTAATGCCGGAGGACAGGATGATCCCCAGGGCTTGCTGGTCAGGCAGCCTAACCTAACTACCGAGCTTCCAGTTTAGTGAGACGCCCCGTCTCAAAAACCAAGGTGAAAAAAAAAAAAAAAACCAAGGTGAAGGCTGGTCAGTTGTGGCCATGGTGGTACACACCTGCAGTCCCGTCGTCACTCGAGAGACAGAGGCAGGCGTAGCTCTGAGTTGGGACTGACCTGGTCTGTCAGAATAGCCTAGGAATGGAGTCTTGTGAGGAGAATTCTGAGAGCAGGTGAGCACACTCCAGGAAGGCAAGCCCTTATAATCTTAGTTTCTTCAGAACATGGAATTGTTCTTGGAATGTGATTTCATGGTAGCTCCTCCAGGTGTAGCAGACAGGAATGAGTTTACTTCAGTTACTAAGTATTGCTTGCTTGTTGTTGTTACTCAATTAAATCTTTAAACTAGCCCTATATGCCCCTATGGAAAAACAGATTTTTCTTATTGTTTTGTTTTGTCGCTGCATGTGGCTTGTCCTTGTGATTTTATACAGCTTGATCTCATGAGAACTTTACTCATGTGGGTTTGTTTTAATTTGCACTTATTTGTTTGTTTGTTTGTTTGTTTGTTTATGTTTTTTTAGATCCACCTGCTTCTGCTTCCTGAGTGCTGGCAAAACCCTGTCTTAAAAAGCCGTAAAAGCTGGCCACAGCATGCCTGTAATTCTGGCACTCTGAGAGGCAGAGGCAGGCAGGATCTCTGTGAGTTCAAGGCCAGTCTGATCTACAAAATGAGTCCAGAACAGCTAAGGTTACACAGAGAAACCCTATCTCTAAAAACAAAAACAAACAAAAGAAAAAAGTAGAGAAAGGAAGGAAGGAAGAAAAGAAGGAAGGAAGCAAGAAAGTAGGCAAAGATTCATTTGAGGAAGATACTCAATGCTGACTTCTGTGAGAAAAATTGTGGGCTCTAAAAGGATTCCATTTCTCTTGCCCCCCCTCCAAATAAACACAAACGAAACAGTACATGGCCATAAAGAACAGTAATACTGTGGCAGGAGAGATCACTCAGGGGTTAAGGGCACACTGACTGCTCTTCCAGAGGTCTTGAGTTCAATTCCCAGCAACCACATGGTGGCTCACAACCATCTATGATGAGATCTGGTGCCCTCTTCTGACCTGCAGGTGTATGTGCAGGCAGAGCACTGCATACACACTAATAAGTATGTGTGTGTATGTATGTATATATATATATTTTTTTTTAAGAACAGTAATACTGGAAGGGAACTGAGTTGGAAACAAAGAAAGGTTGAACTTGGGGCTGGCAAATTAGCTCAGCCAGTAAATGTGCTTTGTGGTCCAAGCCTAGCAACCAGAGTCACTCTAACCTGAACCCACATAAAGGTTGGAGAGAACCGACCACAAAGTTGTCCACTGTGGCCTGCGTCAGGACAAGTTTCACTGATAGGAGTGAGGAGCAGGGCTGTGTAGGTAATATCACAAAAGCAAACAACACGTGGGAGGTGGGTGGATCAGTTCCAGTGTGCAGGAGTGGATGTGCTCAGGCACCAAAATACAAGAGCTGCACGTAGGATCGTACAACTCAGAGAGTGCTCCTTCCATGCGTCTACGCACTGAGAAGGAGACAGAGCTGAACGCTGTGTGGTCTTTACATTGTGGCACAGGAGTGCAGTGCAGTAAATGCAACAAGCCCTCGGGAGGTGCTAGCTGTTGGATGACACTGGTGCTCTTACTGACCTTGAGCCTAGTGTCTGTCATATTTGGAAACGGATTTCTACAACTTAAGCCTCGTGACAGAATAGACAGGAAGTTCAGTGGGAGGCAGCCGAGGTGCTCCATAAAGTGGGAGCTAAGACGTCCTCAGTCTGCACCCTGGTCCTTTCAGAAGAGCAATATCCAGAAGATACTCCCCTGAAACGCACACCAAGAAAGCCAGGTGAAGCAGTGAGCCTCTGTCTCCCGCATTTGGAAAGTGAAAGCCGGAAGGTTAAGGGGTCAAGCCAGTCTGTTTTACATAAGAGGCTGCTGGGGGAAAAAAAAACGAACAACAACAGAACAAAACACAGTTAACAATAAAACTAAAACAACAGAGAAAATGTTACCCCAGACATAAAGTAAAATTTTTGTTTCTTTTGGGGACCTGGTCTCACTATGTAACTCAGGCAGTCCTCAAAGGAATGTTGTCTGAAAAAGCAGCCTCTTTCAGAAAACTCAGGACTATGCAGAATTTTCTGGAGAGATGGCTCAGTGGTTAAGGGCACTGGCTGCTTTTCCAGAAGACAGGGTTTGATTCCCCGCACCCACGTGACAACTGTCTGTAACTCCAGTTCCATGGGATCTGACATGTTCTTCTGGCCTCTTCAGAGACCAGGTACTTAGAAAATAAAATAATTAGATTTTTAAAAAAAGAACTTACTGCCAGGCGTGGTGACATACGCCTTTAATCTCAGCACTCAGGAGGCAGAGGCAGGTGGATCGCTATGAGTTCGAGGCTAGCCTGGTCTACAAAGCAAGTCCAGGACACCAAGGCTACACAGAGAAACCGTATCTCAAAAAAACAAAAAAACCAAACCAAACAAACAAACAACCCCCCCCCCAAAAGAACTTACTGTTGATTTTAACCAATGTCTCCAGCTCAGGCTCCCTTTCCAGCCTCTGTAGGAGACTAGGCAAAGTCACTTCAGGGCAGTTAACCCCACAAAGAGACCATTAGCAAACACAGCGAAATTGCATATTGACTGACTTCCTGCTTTCTATAACTCTGAATCCCCTGCTCAGCTCCTTCCCAGTTATCTCACTCTTGCCCTAGAATATTCCCTCACCTCTATACACATTGAATTTGAGTTGCTGGAATTGTCCCTATAGCAACAATATCTTATTGATTAAAATCTGTCTGTATTAATTTCTGTACTGCCATGTTTGTCTTTGAGAACACAGAGACCCACAATTCTGCCACTGCTCACAGACATCCTCCTGTCTTTGCCTCTGGAATGCTGTGATTAAGCACCATACCCAGAAAAGAGCAGAATTTTAAAACTGAAAATATTAATAACTAGGCACAAATAGGGATTTTCTTTCTTTCTTTTTTTCTTTTCTTTTCTTTCTTTCTTTCTTTTTGTTGTTGTTGTTGTTTGTTTTTTGAGACAGAGTTTCTCTGTGTAGCCTTGGCTGTCCTGGACTCACTTTGTAGACCAGGCTGTCTACAAAGGAACTAGCTTTGGCCAGGTGTGATGTTTCACAAGTGTAATCCCAATATTTAAGAGACTGAGGCAGGAGGATTAAACTTTGAGGCAAGCTTAGTCTACATATATAGGTACTGTAATCCCAGCATCAGGAGGCAGAGGCAGTCAGATCGGTGTGAGTTTGAGGCCAGCCTGGTCTAAAAGCGAGTCCAGGACAGCCAAGGCTACACAGAGAAACCCTGTCTCAAAAAACCAAAAACCAAAACAAAACAACAACAACAACAACAAAAAGGAAAAATAGTTAGACACAATGGCACAGCACACACCTGTAATCCCAGCACTCACAGAGGCAGAGGTAGGGGGATCTCCTAGTTAGAGGCCAGCCTGGTCTACACAACAATTTCCAGGATGTCCAAGGTTAGACAGAGAAATATTGTCTGACAATGTTGGATAAATAAACTTACACGCTTTTAACAAATGCTTCACGTATCTGAATAAATTACAATTTTTAAAAAATTCTTCACATCATGTGGAAAGTGTAGTAAGAAAGGATAAGGCGTAGGTAGGGCTACCATGTTCCAGAGCCCTGACCCTGAGACCTAAGCAACACTGACCTCCGAGATGCTTCTCACCAATTGACATTAGTAATTGATTCTTTGTTTGGTTGAGTTGTTTGCTTGTTTGTTTGTTTGTTTGTTTGTTTTTTGAGCCAGAGTCTCCTTGTGTAGCCTTGGCTGTCCTGGACTCACTTTGTAGACCAAGCTAGCCTCAAACTCACAGCGATGCCCCTGCCTCTGTCTCCCAAGTGCTGGGATTAAAGATGTATGCCACCACCCCCTCCCCCAACACCTGCCCCCCCCAGCCCCCCCTTTAGTAATTGTTTTTTAAAGCGTTTCAATTACATTGAGTATCCAAAAGAAAAAGAAATCCAGACATAAATACATTAGGTATGCAATAGCAATTGTTTCTTTTTTTGTTTGTTTGTTTAAATTGTTTCTTACAAGCTTCTCAATTAGATACAGTATACAAAAGAAATCCAGACATAAATACATTGGCTTGCGAAAATATGATTGTTGTTCACACACAAAAAAATTGGTTATTGTCAAGTAGACATTATTTTCTTACTGCAACTCTTACTTCTAAATAATAAACAAAAATGAAAATCAAAAAGTTTCTAAAAGTGTACTTTTTTCTGTAGAAAAAAACTGCTCAATAGTATTGGGATGAGAAAAGATAAATTGTTTCATAAAACAACGAAGAAGATACAAGTTTCGATACGTTTTTCTTTCCGCACGCATAAAACAAGCCTATTGGCGTCAGTGAATATGTGTATGTATCTCCTATGAGTTTCTGGAGAGCCAAAGCACCAACAGCGCCGCTGGTGTAGTGGTATCATGCAAGATTCCCATTCTTGCGACCCGGGTTCGATTCCCGGGCGGCGCAAGTTCCTTTTCTTCCCCTTTTAAAACAAGATAATTTGACAAAAAGTAATTGCTGTTGCTACACACATGCTGTTTTATTCCTTTCTTTCCCAAAGATTTTTATTTCACTGTATAATTCACTAATAAAACACTCCGCTCTGGAACTCGACAAATGCTGACTATTGGCACTGAGTCTGCGCAGTCTGAGCCTTCCCTTGCCTGGTGGAAGCGCGGCTGCGCAACAAGTGAGTCCAAGCCTTGAAGCCAGAGCATGCTAGCCGGCTGTGCGCATGCGCGGCGCGGGTTACTCGGCTAGCGGCTCTAGGCGTCCGGCTCGCCGCCATCTTTGATCGGGGCTTCATTGTTCGCGGTGGGCCGGGCATTTTTGTGTAATTGCCGCCAAAGAAGAAAGCGAAGTAGCCTCCAGTCAAGCGAAGAGGTCCGCTCTTCCGCAGCCAGCAGCCATAGCCTCCTCAACAATTTGCGAGGTAGCGAAGGGCAGGGAGCTGGACCCTGAGGTGCCGCCGCGACCGCAGCAGCCATGGAGGACGAGATGCCCAAGACTCTGTGAGTCTGGAGCAGCGTTGAGGGAGGCGGGATGGTGGTCGCCCCGTAGGGAGGCCGCGGCCCTGCGCCTCTCCGCAGCCTATTGTTCTCCGTGGACGCCGCGCTGTGGTGGTTCCTCCCTCCCGTGCGCACGCCAGGATGCTTAGAGCCGAGAGGACGGTGGCGGGAGAGGGGCTCAGCCCTGTCGGCCCCCCAGACCTGCAGGAAGGACTTTTCATTCAAAGCTCTCCTCAGGACCCGGCTCATCCTCCTGTGGTCCCATGCTTGCTTCCTTTTATTTCCCCTGCCCCCTCTATTTCGATGAACCCCTTCTGGATTTCCTACCTTGCTCGTTCTTGTGATAGGATTTGTTTTTATGTTTAATTCTTGGGGCTGAGGGAGAACTTTATTCTTGCAGTTGAGAACTGGGGGATTGTGGGGGGGGGGGAAGAAAAGGCATACATCTTTCTAGAAAGTCTTTGGCTTTCCCTCTGTAACACGTCCCAAGAGCCTCGACCAAAAAACCTTACTGGACACCCAAGGATGTTAAAACCGTTCCTTAAAAACGGAAATCACACTCAGAGGAATGCGTCTACTGAGGGAAAGTGATTTAGTTATAAAACATGTGTAACACCATAATTACCATTTGCTAGTAGTGATTGACATTTTTACCAATGAAGCAACCGTAGGCAGTCAAGTCTAAGCATCTTTAGTGAGTATTAAGTAACTCAAGTTTAGGATGTTTTCTTTGTGGAGTAACTTCCCCTCTTTTCCATTCTTTGTTTTCCAACTCTCCAGATCCTGCCTTTGTTGGATTTCACAGGGCAAAAAAGGAAAAGCTCAAGGAATTGTGGGTTGGTTTTGTTTGGTTGGGTTTTTTTTTTCTTCCGTATATTTGAAGATTGCAATTCGATGCTCGTTACACCGTGCACATAGTCAGTTCATATAAATAAAGTGATTTATTTATTTTGGTTTTTCAAGACAGGGTTTCTCTGTGTAGCCTTTGCTGTCCTGGGCTAGATTGTAGACCAGGCTGGCCTCGAACTCACAGCTAACCGCCTGCCTCTGCCTCCTGAGTGCAGGGATTGCAGGTGTGCACCACCACAGCAAATGAAGTAGATTTTTTTTTTTTAAATGAAGTAGATTTAACAAGTATCATCTCACAGAGTTTAACTTTGCACCCAGTTCCTGACATAGCTTTTTTAAAAAAAGAATCATGGTACTTTTAGAGCCATGTACATTTAGGGTTCTTTTTTAAATTGTTCTGAAGTACAGACAAATTGTTTTCCTCCACCCCACCCCACCCTCAGTTTTCAATTTTTTTTTCCTTTTGTTTGTTTGAATTTATTGGGATAGAATGTCACTATTGCAACTCTGGCTCTCCAGGAACTCACTATTATTGACCAGGTTGAGAACTGCCTGCCTCAGCCTCCTAAACAGTGACGTTAAGGGTGTGCATGTGTCACCACGCCAGTCCCAATTTTCAATTACAAGTTGGGTGGGTTTTTTTGTTTTGTTTTTGAATTATTTGTTTGTTTGTTTGTTTATTTTGGTTTTTCGAGACAGGGTTTCTCTATGTAGCCTTGACTGTCCTGGATTCACTTTGTAGTCCAGGCTGGCCTCGAACTCACAGCGATCCGCCTGCCTCTGCCTCCCGAGTGCTGTGATTAAAGGCTTGCGCCACCACGCCCAGCTGGGTATTTATTTTTTTAAGATTTATTTATCTCTTCTATAATTTATTTAATTTTATTCTAAGTACACTGGTCTACAGGTGTCAGAATCCGTGGAACTGGAGTTACAGACATTGTGAGCTGCCATGTGGGTGTTAGGAACTGAACCCTGGGTTGTTTGGAAAAGCACACAGTACTCTCAACAGCTGAGCCATCTTACCAGTCCCAAGATTTATTTATTTATTAGTGCTCTCTCTACATGTACACCTGCAGGCCAGAAGAGGGCATCAGATCACAGTATAGATAGTTGTGAGCCACCATATGGTTGGTAGGAATTGAACTCACGACCTCTAGGAGGACTGACAGTACTCTCAACTGCTGGGCCATCTCTCCAGCCCCTCAAACTGGCTTCTTTTATCTTTTTTTTTTTTTTTTTTTGGTTTTTTGAGACAGGGTCTCTGTGTTAGCCTTGGCTGTCCTGGACTTGCTTTGTAAACCAAGCTGGCCTCGAACTCACAGAGATTTGCCTGCCTTTGCCTCCCGAGTGCTGGGATTAAAGGCGTGCACCACCACACCCAGCCTCAAATTGGCCACAAGTTGGCTTTTAAAAAAAATTATTATGGGGGCTGGAAAGATGGCTCATGGTTAAGAGCACTGCCTGCTCTTCCAAAGGACCCGGGTTCAATTCCCAGCACCCACATGGCAGCTCACAACTGTCTGTAACTCCAAGATCTGACACCCTCACACCAATGCACATGAATTAAAATTAAAAATAAAATATTAAAAAAAAGACTTTCTAAAAATAAATATGTATACAGTGCTCTGCCTGCAGGTATGTCTGCACACCAGAAGAGGGCATTAGATCACATTATAGATGGCTGTGAGCCACCACGTGGTTGCTGGGAATTGAACTCAGGACCTCTGGAAGAGCAGACAGTACTCTTAACCTCTGAGCCATCTATCTCGCCAACCCTCAAGTTGGCATTTTTGGTTTGGTTTTAGTTTTTCAAGACAGGGTTTTCTGTGTAGCCTTGGCTGTCCTGGACTCGCTTTGTAGACCAGGCTGGCCTCGAACTCACAGAGATCCACCTGCCTCTGCCTCCTGAGTGCTGGGATTAAAGGTGTGCGCCACTACAAGTTGGCATTTTTAATGTATATGTAAAGTGGTCTTTTTTTTTTTTTCCCCTGAGACAAGGTCTCTCTGTTAACCTTGGCTGTCCTGGACTTGCTTTGTAGACCAGGCTGGCCTCAAACTCACATCGATCCACCTGCCTCTGCCTCCAGAGTGCTGGGATTAAAGACGTGTGCCACCACGCCCGGCTTTGTAAAGTGGTCTTTGAAAAAAAAAGATCAGAGTCTCCTTATATGTAGCCCAAGTTGTCCTTGAACTTGCTACATAACTACACTGGCTCAGAACTATCAGTTCCATTTCAATCCCAAATCTAGGGTTAAAGTCTTCATGCCCAGTTTACATTTCTTCTCCTCCCTCCCATGTTGGCTGTCCTGGAACTCGTGGCTTCCAAGCCTGTCCCGGTCCTTCTGACTCTGCTTCCCAAGTGCTGGGATTACAGGCTGGTACCACCACACTAATTTACACTTTCTTGATATATTAAATATCGTGATAATTTGTGGGACCTTGAGCTAGCTTTTTAGTAAAGATGCCATACTTAGGGCATGGCCCTTTGTTTTTGGAAAGATTATATCTGTATTAGTATTTGTAGAAAGTCTTTCCTTTTTCATCTTAGCATTTTGAAATTCACACTGCTATGCTTTATTGGTGTCTGTATAAGATACTTGAAAACCTTTTTAAAGCTTTATTTCAGTTGTAATAGTATTTTGCCTGCATGTGTGTATGTGAACCTTCAGAAGTCAGAACAAGGTATTGGATCTTCTGGAACTGGAGTTAGGGATGGTTACGTGAGCTACCACGTAAATTCTACAGAATTTACAAAGACCTAATAAAAAACAAGTCTTAGAATCATTGCTCTCTTTATTTCCTTACTTCATATGTGTGAATGGTTTGCCTGCTGCATGTATGCACATCACCAGCAGGCCTGGTATCTGCAGAGTTCAGAAGAGGATGTTGGATCCCCTGGGTCTGGAGCTACAGATAGTTGTGAGCCACCGTGTGGGTGCTGAGAGTTGAACCGGTGTCCTCTGCAAGAGCAGCTACCGCTTTAGACTTCTGAGCCATCTCTCCAGCCTCTCCTTAGGGCATTTATAGGACACTTGATATATTCCAGGCAGGGCTCTACACCAGTGGTTCCTAAGGTTTAATACAGTTCCTCATGTGGTGACACCAACCATAAAATTATTTTTATTGCTACTTCATAACTTTAATTTTGCTTCTGTTTTGAATCATAATATAAATATCTGATAATCAAGGTATGTGATATGGGACCATTGTGAAAAAGTTGTTCTACGCCTAAAAGAGTCGTGACCCTCAGGTTGAGTGAGAACCACTGTTCTAGACAATAGTTATTTAATACTTCTTTTTTCTTTTTGGTTTTGTGAGACAAGGTTTCCCTGTGTAGCCTTGGCTGTCCTGGAACACACTCTTATAGACCAGGCTGTCCTGGAACTCACTCTTATAGACCAGGCTGTCCTGGAACTCACAGTGATCTTCTTGCTGGGACTAAAGGCATGCATCACTACTACCTGGCTCCTAATACATTTTAAAAAATCTCTGCTTATAAATAATTTATCATTAGTTAAAAAATCTACTTAACCTTTTCCCTCAAATTTTTGATTTTTCTATTATAAAACCACACATTTTAATATGATATAGCTAAAAAAGTCAATCTAAAATTCTACTTTGTAAATTCTTTTGTAAGTTACCTGTCTAGAGCTGTGTTAGTAAAAATGAATATTTCCAGAGTTTTGGATTTCGTTTTTATTACTTTGGATTTTAGATGGGAATGGGAAGCTTGAGCACAGGGTCTTACATAGTTGGTGCTGTCCTTGAGTTCCTGGTCTTTCTACCTGTCTCCCAAATGCTGAGGTTACAGGAGTGTTCCTACACCATACCTGGTTTTTACAACTATTTGGAAACTTAGTTATCCACTTTAAAAATCCGTAGTGCTCAGGGGATAAAGTTGCTCACCTAGGAGGCAGAGGTAGACAGATCCCTGTGAGTTTGAGACCAGCCTGGTCTACAAAGCGAGTCCAGGACAGTCAAGGCTACACAGAGAAACCCTGTCTTGGAAAAAAAACCCAAGATTATATTTATACGCTGGTGTGCATGTGTGTTTATTTGTGACACAAACTGAGGGGTTCCAGTAGTGCCTACTTTCCCAGCTTGGTTCCAGATACAACCAGTGTTAAATGCCAGAGAAAACAACACCAAAGTTCATGCCCTGGAAGCTTGGACCCCTGAATGGTCATGTTAGGAGGTGATAGGCCCTTTAAGAGGTGAGTCCTAATTATGTGTGTATAACCCTAGTATTTCAGAAGTGGAAGTAGGAAGATAAGACTTCAAGACTAGTCTGGACTATCTAGCAAAACCTTGTTTCAAGGAAATCAAAACAAGCCCGAGCTGGGTGGAGTGGCACACACCTTTAATCCCAGCAGGCAAAGGAGGCAGAGGCAGGCGGATCTCTGTGAGTTTGAGGCCAGCCCGATCTACAGAGTGAGCTACAGGACAGCCAAGGGTACACAGAGAAACCCTGTCTCAAAAAACAAACAAAAATTGAAACAAAAGAAGTGTGTTCTAATGAAAGGCTGTAAAGTCATAGGAATACTATCTTGGGAAATGATTGATGTAGTTCTTCCAAGACTGAGTTGTTAACAGCAAAACCAGCCCAGGTACTGGGGCATTTCTATATGTGACGTTTCCACTTCAACATGTGATGCAGCTAAGGAGTCTCAAAAATGCCAGTGTCATCTTTGGACTTTCCAGCCATCAGAATCAGGCCAAACCAACCTGTGGGTGTTACCCAGTCTCGCATATTTTTGTTATAACAGGACAATTTTCATCTTACTGACATTAGTAGTTAACTTTTTCTACATCTGACTTGACTTTATGGTTCTGCACAACATTAGTACATGACCCCAAAAGGATTACAGTAAAGGCCAGCATGGTATTTGATGAGCTTGGAGCTAAGGCCTGGTGATTAAGCTTGTGATCGGGGCTACTCTGGAAAGTGAGTCAGGAGGATTGCAAGTTCAAGGCCTGCCATGATAGCCTAACAAGACTCCCTTTCACAATTGGGAAGTTAGTTTTAAAGGACTGGGGATGGCAAAGGCCGTAGGTTCAGTTTTCACAGATATAATGACAAGGAATCTCGGCTTGTAACTAACTGCTCCAGTACAAAGTTTTGTGTTAAGATAGTAAGTACAAGTCACAAGAAAACAAAACAAAACAAAACAAAAACAAGGGCTAGAGAGGGCTCAGAGGTTCAGAGCATTGCCTGCTCATCCTGAGGTCCTGAGTTCAATTCCCAGCAACCACATGGTGGCTCATAACCATCTATAATGAGATCTGGTGCCTCTTCTGGCCTGCAGGTGTACATGCAGGCAGAATACTGTGTACATGATCATAAATAGATAAATCTTTAAAAACAAAAACAAAAAAACCAAAACAAAACTGAGTAGTGTAAGCATATGAGGAATGTATTTAAAGTATATTGAAATCAGGTATAATGGCACACCCTTTTAATCCCAGCACTGGCAGAGGAACATGGATCTCTTCTAAGTTCCAGGCCAGCCAAGGTTATGTAAAGAGACCCTGTCTATATATCTATATCTATAGACTATAATTATATATCTAATATATACATAGCACACCCTTTTAATCCCAGCACTTGGAAGCAGAGGTTTATTTAGCTGATAGACTTGAAACAGCATTGTTTATTTAAAAAAACTTGAGGGTAACATTAACAACTTACTGAGATAGTAGGTTCAGTCCTTATGTTATTTGTATAAGGAAGATTTGCCCTTTTAATTTCATTGCTCTTCATATCCCTACATTTGAGACAGTGTTTGTTTGTTTGTTTGTTTTGTTTTGTTTTTGAGACAAGGTTTCTCTGTGTAGCTTTGGCTGTCCTGAACTCTGTAGACCAGGTTGGCCTTGAACTCACAACGATCCACCTGCCTTTGCCTCCCGAGTGCTGGGATTAAAGGCATGTACCACCACAGCCCGGCTGAGACAATGTTTTTTGTTTTTTTTGTTGTTGTTGTTTTTAGGTTTTTTGAAACAGGGTTTCTCTATGTAGCCATGGTGTCCTGGAACTCTGGAACTCACTTTGTAGTTCAGGCTGGCCTTGAACTCAGAGATCCACCTGCCTTCACCTCCCCAGTGCTAGGATTAAAGGTATGAACTCCCACCTTATTTGTTCCAGACTCTTGAACACGTCAGCCTGACAAGGGCTGAGATTATAGGCATGTGCAATACATTGCCTCTGGCTCCCCCTTCTCCCTTTCTCTCTCTTTCCTCTTCCTCCCTCTCTGAAGCAAGATCTTGTGTATCCCAGACTGACTTTAAGTTGTATAGACAAGGAATTTCTGATCTTTCGGCATATTGTGAATGTTGTGTGAGTTTGACCCTGCATTGTTAAAACTTTCTGTACATTTAAGAAGCATTCTTCTATTTTTAAAAAAAATAGCAGCCCCTCAATCTCTAAGGCTTACTTTCCTGACTGTTCTGAGCTCCTGTTCAAAAGGCCGCTTCATTTTCCTTTTGGAATTCTCATTTTCAGAGTAGTAGGCTCCAGTGTTAGGAAATTGCCATTCCAGGCGGATCACCGTGATTGTGAGGCCAGCCTGGTTTACAGAGTGAGTCTGGGACAGCCAAGGCTTCACAGAAAGACCCTGTCTTGAACCCTCCTCCCCGAAAAAAAAAAGAAGAAAAGAAAACAGAAAGAAATTGCCATTCGAAGCTGGGAGTGGTGGCACATAGCACTTGGGAGGCAGAGGCAGGTAGATTGCTGAGTCCCAGGCCAGCCTGGGTTACAGGTGGAGTCTAGGACAGCCAGGTGACACAGAGAAATCCTGTCTTGAAAAAGGAGCTGGGTGGTGGTGGCGCACGCCTTTAATCCCAGCCCTCGGGAGGCAGAGGCAGGCGGATCACTGTGAGTTCGAGGCCAGCCTGGTCTACAAATCGAGTCCAGGACAGCCAAGGCTACACAGAGAAACCCTGTCGTGAAAAAACCAAAAAAAGGAAGAAAGAAAGAAATTGCCATTCGCCAGGCGGTGGTGGTGTGGTGATGCATGCCTTTAATCCCAGCACCTGTGAGTTCGAGGACAGCCTGGTCTACAGAGAGTTTCAGAGTTCTAGGACAGCCATGGCTAAAAACAAATTTCCATTTGATACGTGGTCTTCTCTTTCCAAGTACACCTTTTCTAACCCTTGAGTGTTGTTTCTCAGTGCTTCTCCCTTTTCCCGCTTCCTCCAGCATCCTCACAGTCACAGTGGCTCTATGCTGAACAGTAGAAACAAGAAACTATATTTTGTGGACATCTAAAGATGCTTGTTTTGACTTGAAAGAGTCAAAGAAGTCGGGTGTGGTCACACATGCCTTTAGTTCTAGCCCTCAGGAGGCAGAGGCAGTTGGATCTCTGAGTTCGGGGACAGCCAAGGCTACATAGAGAAACCCTGTCCCGGTGGGGGGAAAAGTCAAAGATATCTGTGAGTGCTCCCAAAACTTATTTTTCAACAAGCAGCTTAGAAACATGAAAAGTAATTTCCCCCCTGAGACATGAGCTTATTCTGCAACCATAGCTACCCTAGAATTTAGCATGTAGATTAGACTGGCCTTGAATCCATGCATGTTGGGATTACAGGTATGAGGCACCATGCTTGGCAAAAAATAAATCTAAGGTGATAAATTGTTTCCCTCTGTGTTTCAGATACGTTGGCAACCTTTCTCGAGATGTGACAGAAGCTCTCATCCTTCAGCTCTTTAGCCAGATTGGACCTTGTAAAAACTGCAAAATGATTATGGATGTAAGGGTATTTCACTCGCCATGTCCTTTTGTCTTTTAAACGCACTAATGAAAGCTCGTTACTGTAGAACTTTACTAACGTTTAGATTCATCGAGATCTTAGTGAATTTATAAAAATAACCTGTTAGGTAGGCAGCCGAGTTTAATTCTTTTTCTAAGTTAAGGAAGAAAATTAAACTAACATTTTTAGAAAGGATGGTGTCTGTGTGTGCACGTGTGCACGCCTCTTATAAATCTATTGAAGTTTCAGAATTGTTATATTGTTACTTGGTTGAATGATCTACAAGTTTAAATATTAGATTGGGAATTGGGCTAGACATAATGAAAAATATAATATATAATGAAAAGCATTTGTAGCTTCAGTTTTAAAGGTTTTCTTGAATGCCTATCCAGACCTTAATGTATAGAAAACTTACTCATATAGTTGGTTTTAACTATGAGTGATACCTAGTTTTTTTGTTTTGTTTTGTTTTGTTTGTTTTTGTTTTTTTGAGACAGGGTTTCTCTGTAGCCTTGGCTGTCCTGGACTCGCTTTGTAGACCAGGCTGGCCTTGATCTCAGCAATCCCCCTGCCTCTGCCTCCCAAGTGCTGGGATTAAAGGCGTGGGTCGCCACGCCCAGCTATGATACCGAGTTTTTAAAAACAAAATTTATTGTATGCATATACAGGTGAATGACGTGTATGGAGGCCGGATGTCAGCGTTGGTGGTCCCTTGTGCAGACACAGTAGACATGTTCATATAATCCAAGGTGATCTGGAACTTGCTGTGTAATCAGAATGGCTGCAGTCTTCCTGCCTTAACTTCCCAAGTGCGATTATTACAATATGCCACCATAGCCTGGCGATCATCTGGGTGTTTGTTTTGCTTGTTTTTGAGGCAGGGTCTGTGTAATTCAGACTGGCCTGTAACTTCAAACATTCTGCCTCAGCCTCCTGAGCGATTAAATAAATGGTAGAGATGTGCTATCAATCCCCAGAATCTCAATTATTCTAGAATAAAAAAGTGTTTATTGAATTAGTAACCTTTAATAATTCCCTAAAAGCCTTAGAATTAAATGATTATAAAGTAATTTATTACTCTGCACTTTCTAAGTCCAGACAATTGGATTTATTTTCTGGTTTAATTTACCATAAAATATATTGAAGCAGTAGTGATAGTGCATGCTTAGGAGACAGAGGCAGGAGGATCACTACAAGTTGGAGGCTACAATAGGCTACATAGTAAGTTCCAGACCAGCCAAGGCTCTTTAGATAGACTGTCAATAAATAAACAAACAGCATCCTTCCTTGAGCTAGAGGTATGCTCAGTGGTAGAGTGCTTCCTTAGCATGCACATGACCCTGGCTTTTGGGCTCTAACATTAGGGAGAGGAAAAATCCAGGTTTTGCTTTTGTATCCCAGTAAGAGTGTCTTACTAAGCAGTCCAGGATGGCTTTAGACTCCCCCAGGATGTCCTCAAGCATTCCTGATACTGGATAGATAGATTTTTTTTTCTGATTTAAATTTTTTATTTTATATGACTGTTTTGCATGCCTCATACCCATGCAGGTGAGAATATGGTGTCAGATCCCCTGAATTGGAGTTTATGGGTGGTTGTGAGCCACCATATGAGTGCTGGGAAACAAACATGAGTTTTCTGCAAAAGTAACAAGCGCTCCTAAGCTCCGAGTCAGCTCTCTAGATCCCAGGGGAAGAAATCTTAAAATGCTTCTCAACAGGCAAAGAACTTGTATTAGAAGTCCACATTCTAAAGCCTATTGTAAATATTATCAGAGCCTGTTTAGGATGCAAAACCTAGTTTAAGAACAGGCTGGAAGGCCAGGTGTGGTGGTCCATACCTTTAATCCCAGCATATGGGAGGCAGAGGCAGGTGGATCTCTGTGAGGCTGAGGTCAGCCCAGTCTACAAAGCTAGGACAGCCAGGACTACAAGAGAACTTGTAGAAAAACCAAAAAATAAAAATAACAGGCTGGAAGCTGAGTGTGGCGGCACACACTTTTAATCCCAGCACTCAAGAAGGCAGAGAGGCAGGAGGATCCCTGTGAGTTCAAGGCCAGCCTGGTCTACCCAGTCCAAGACAGCTAGGGCTACACAGAGAAACCCTGCCTTGAAAAAAAAAGATTCTCTCTCTCTCTCTCTCTCTCTCTCTCTCTCTCTCTCTCTCTCTCTCTCTCTCTCTCTCGTTTTCAAGATACTGTTTCTCTGTGTAGCCTTGGCTGTCCTGGATTCACTTTGTAGACCAGGCTGGCCTCAAACTCACATCAATCCGCCTGCCTCTGCCTCCCAAATGCTGGGATTAGAGGTGTGTGTCACCATGCCCAGCTTTCTATTTATTATTCCACAAATTAGAAGCAGTAAGATGTGTCAGTTTGTAGCAGTAAAATGTAGTATACAGGGTGAGAGTATACTTTATAGTAGAGCATTTATTTATATAGTGGCTATGAGGCTTTGGGTTTAATCCATTGCACTGCAAAAAGAAACAAGAAAGGAGCTACAGAAAAGTCATACTTGATATTTATTTTTGTATGAAAATTTACTTGTGGAATGAGCGAGTCATTCTCCATGGCCTGGTAACTGTAGAAGTTCTAATATGGTGAAGAGGGGGGAAGATTTTTTTAAAGTGCAAGAGTAAAGCTTAAAATTGATTTCTGTATTTCTTCTCCAACAGACAGCAGGAAATGACCCATACTGTTTTGTGGAATTCCATGAGCATCGTCATGCAGCTGCTGCACTGGCTGCTATGAATGGGCGGAAGATAATGGGTAAGGTAAGCTATCAGACTTCCGGAAGGTGACTTGGACTGGAGTAACATTTTTCTGTCTCATCTTTCTGCTTCCACCTTCCAGATAGGACTACAGTGTATGCCACCACACCAAATTTTATGCAGTGCTTGGGGTGGATATGCACTCTACAATATAGCTACATACCTAGCTCTTGGAATAGAACGTTTTAAGTTGGATTTTACCTTGTTTCTGTTTTAGAACCATTATATTCTCTTTGTGGCAAAGAGTCGGCTATTTGTATTTGTATTAAAAAGGTAGGTCAGGACTAGAGAGATGGCTCAGTGCTTAAGAGCACTGACTGCTCTTCCAGAGGTCATTAATTCAGTCTCCAGCAACCACATAATGTGATCACAACCATCTATGGTGGGATCTGATGCCCTCTTCTGGCCTGCAGGTGTACATGCAGACAGAGCACTGTAAATAAGTAAATCTAAAAAAAAAAAAAGAGCACTGACTTTGTTCTTCCAGAGGACCTCAGTTTGAGCCTTGTACCTACTTGATAGCTCACAATCATCTATAACTTTAGTCCTAGGGGAGCTAATTGTAAAAGGAGCTGGGTATAGTGGTGCACACACTTTTTTTTTTTTTGAGTTTTTTTTTTGAGACAGGGTTTCTCTGTGTAGTCTTTGTTGTCCTGGACTGGAGTCATAGACCAGGCTGGCCGTGAACTCCCAGAGACAGGCCTGCCTCTGCCTTATTGAGTACTGGGATTAAGGTGTGTACACCACTACCACTACCTGGCTTTTTTTGTTTCTTTATTTGTTTTTCAAGACAGGGTTTTTTCTGTGTAGCCCTGGCTGTCCTGGAACTCACTCTATACACCAGGCTGGCCTCAAACTCAAACAGATCCACCTGCCTTTGCCTTGTAAATGCTGGGATTAAAGATGTGAGCCACCATCCTTTAGCATTTTTTTGATTCTTTGTGAAATTTCACATCATGCACCCCAATCTCCTCCCCATCCTTCCATATCTGACCTTGCAACCTTTCCCCAAAAGAAAATAAAAAATAAAAACAAAAACAAAACTCATAAATTAAAACAAAGCAAAAAAAATATCTGGCTACGGGAATTACAGTGTGTCACACAGTATATCCTTTTGCCCAGTGTTCTAAACAAATGTTTAGTGCAGTGTTGGGTGCTTTTAGGCTTCTGGCTTCTGCTGCACTATCAATGCTGGATCCTCACTGGGCCTTCTTTGGGATAGCCTATTGTTGGATCCTGCAGCTTCGCTCTAGAGGACCAGCATCGTCATGCACTCCAGTAGCTCATAGATGGGCTAGATGTTGGAGTGGGACAACTCAAGGCCCTGGATCTGAGCCTGGGTAGTAGCTGTGTTGTTTATCCTGCCAGTTCTCCTTCACCAGTGGCACCAGGCCCAGCTCTCCTGCTTGTGGCTGCCATCAAGAGGATGGATTGGTTCTCCTGCTCTCAACCCTCTGGCCAGCTCTCCTCACACCCATGCCACCAGGACCAGCTCTACCTTGATAGTAAGGCAAGGTGTGGGGCCCACTCTCCTGAGAGTGGCACACACTTTTAATCTTATCAGTAATGAGGTAGAGGCAGGCATATCTCTATGAGTTCAAGGTCATCGTGGTCTATATAGCAGGTTCTAGGTCAGCCAAAGCTACATAGTCTAAAACGAATGAATGAATGAATAAATAAATAAAACTATAGGCTAAAGCCTCTAGAGACCAGAGCCCTGTGTCAACTTCTTTTCTCCATAGTGCTGTGCAAAGGATAATTACTAGATAGTTATGGCACTACTCAAATTTAAATGGAACATAATAGTAAAATGGAGTACTAATGGAGAGGCATCCAAGGGAAATGTATGGGTAACTTTGATTTAAAAAAAGAAAAAAGAAATTGTGGCTGGCAGTAGTGGCGCACGCCTTTTCAGGAGGCAGAGTCAGGTGGATCTCTGAGTTCTCATATTTATTTATTTATTTATTTTTATTTTTTTGGTTTTTCAAGACAGGGTTTCTCTGTGTGGCCTTGACTGTCCTGGGATCTCTGAGTTCAATGCCAGCCTGGTCTACAGAGCAAATTCAAGGACAGCCAGGACAATGCAGAGAGATACTCTGTCTCAAAAAACAACAAAAACAAACCGAAAACCAGCCAACCAGACCCCCCCCCCCCAAAAAGTGAAAGCTGAATATAGTGATATACACCTTTAATTGTAGATTTTGGAGGCAGAGGCAGGTGGATCTCCGTGTGTTAGAGGTCAGCCTGGTCAATATAGTGCGTTCCAGGACAACAAGAACTACATAAGGAGACCCTTTCTCGAAAACAAAGACAAGACAGAATGGAGCCAAAGGTTTAAAAAAGCTATTTGAACATCAGCAGAAATATGCAAAGATTAGGATCAGTTAAACATATCTACATTAACTGGGCTTGATGCTAAGGCAAGAGAATTACTAGCTCAAGGCTTGCCTAGTCTATAGAGTGAATTCAAGCTCAGTCTGGCTGGCTTAGTGACTCATCTTAGAGTAAAATGTAGAGAGGGCAGAGCCAAAAATACAGTCAGTGGTAGAACAAAACAAAAAGAGGACCTATTGCCCTTCCAGAGGATCTGGATTAGATTCCCAGTACCAGCATGATAGCTCACAACCTTCTGTAACTCCAGTTCCTGGGGATCCATTGCCCTCTTTGGCTTCTCTATAGGCGTGTATATCTAGTAGTAGGTACAAAAAGCAAGACAGCCATACACATAAATAAAATCAATCTTAAAAAGGAACAGCTAGCTGGGCAGTGGTGGCACACACTTTTAATCCCAGCCCTTGGGAACAGAGAACAGAGTGGATCAGGTTTGAGGCCAACATGGTCTACAAAGTGAGTCCAAGACAGCTAAGGCTACAGAGAGAAACCCTTCTCACAAAAACAAGAACAGCAAAAAAGGAACTGAAGTGTATTTACCAGTTAGAACTTGTTAAACTAATCCAGAGGATGGATGCTGAGACTGGCACAGGCCTCCCCTGACTGCCTCTCTTTGCACTGTCACAGGATAATGTGATTTGGAGCTTTATTTTTATGGAATATAAATTTTTTAATTTTGTTTAGTCGGGCATGGTGGCTCATGCCTTTAATCCCAGCACTCGGGAGGCAGAGGCAGGCGGATAACTATGAGTTTGAGGCCAGTCTGGACTACAAAGTGAGTCTAGGACAGCCAAGGTTACACATAGAAACCCTGTCTCAAAAAAAAAAAAAAAAAAAAAAAAAAAACCAAAAACCACAACAACAAAAGATTTATTTGTTTATATAAGTATACAGTGCTCTGTCTGCATGTACACCTGTAGGCCAGAAGAGGGTATCAGATAACATTACAAATGATTGTGAGCCACCATGTGGTTGCTGGGAATTAACTCAGGACCTTTGGAAGAGCAGGCAGTCCTCTTAACCTCTAAGCCATCTTTCCAGCCCCTTAATTTTTTTATTTTTTATTTTTTTAGGAAGTCAAAGTGAATTGGGCAACAACCCCCAGCAGTCAAAAGAAAGACACAAGTAGTAAGTACATTTAATGCCCTATGGGCATTTGTTGTCGTTTACCCCATAGTTCTATTGTAAAGCATATAACATCATACATGTTTGCAGTAATATTTTGATCGTTATCCTGATATGATTTAATGTGTTTGTGTTAATAAATTTAAGAACAAATCTAATCTTTGTCATCAGGTAGTACCGTTGTCAGCACACAGCGTTCACAAGGTAATTGTATCTTCTTAAACATAAAATGAACTCTCTTGAAAGGGTATTCACTAACCACCTCAAGTTTTTTAATTTGATATTGGTTGGGGGGAGTGGGGGGGAAGGCTGTAGTATTTTTATTTATTTATGGCAATACTCTTCCCTTCTTCCCGTTGTTGACCAAGTGTGGCTTGTCCATCACTTTGTTGCTAGTTTAAGTTCTCTGTCCCCCTTGGTAGCAGCTGATGCCTTAGAAATACTTTCACCACCTAAAGGGCAAGATACCCTACTTCCCTGAGGTCACCTGGGCTTCATACCCAGATCTTCCAGTGCTCAAGTTGCTCCTGAAACAGTGTTTCCAGAAGAGCAACCCAGTGTGTTGCTTAAGGCCTGCAAATAGGGGTAACTTGTCTTTCCAAATGTACTTTGTCAGCGTTGATGTGTGTGTCCACTTTACAGTGTTACTCAGCAAGTTCTATTTGTTCAATGTTTCTTTTGAGAATTGTCTGTAAAAAACAGAAAACAAAGTTTCAAACATGGGATGGTTATTTCTCTCCAGTGCTTTTTTTTAATGGTGCTGATCTAAAGTGAAGGGATCACTGTTTTCATTCTGTTGCCTTCAGTCTTAGTTCACTTGCACACGGATTCACATAAACAGAATGGTGTAATGTCTGGGCAACCAAAACTGTTGGCTTTTGAGAAAACTGTCAAATACTTTAACATCAAACTGTTGCAATGCAAGGTATTTCTTTGATTGTTCTTCACAAAATAATGGCTAAACCAAGTATTTCATGTAGCTAGCTTCAGTAAATTGCCTTCAATAAGGCAAATCTAGTCTTCATAACTTGCAGTACCTCTACTTAATTATAATTTATAAAGCCTAGATGTAGTAATAAAATGAGTAATAGTAAATAATTATTATTAGAATGATAACTAAGTCTTACTTTTTTTGCAGAACTGAAAGCTTTTATATGTTCCTAGTTTGTTTCCTAGACCCTTATAATGATTGTAATGACTGTAAATAGTCAGTGACTACCAGTTTCTGGTAGCTCTCAGTCTTTTTTAGAAGACTCTTTCCTATGTTGTTAACTTTGAGTTGTTATGTTTAAGACTAATAGGATTTTATAGCGAGGATAGTATTTTATTTATATTTGATTATATAGTCTGTATCATTTTAAGAATACTTTATTGGGTCAGTTGTAGTATTTAAATTCTGAAGTTGTATTTTTCTTTTCACTTCCCTCCTTCCTTTGTAAGATCATTTCCATGTGTTTGTTGGTGACCTCAGTCCAGAAATCACAACTGAAGACATCAAAGCAGCTTTTGCACCATTTGGAAGAATTTCGTAAGTAACAAAAGATAAATAAAACAATTAGAAGTAATTTTATGTAATAATTGTAACTTTGTTGTAGCTGTGAACCTTAATTTTAACACTTTAAATATAGCATATTCCACTGTTTAGAGATCATCCAGGAGTCTGACGGCAAGTTGTAGTCCTACTAATAGTCCCTGATGTTGGGTCATCTTAGACCCTTGCTCAGTTAGCTGTGCTTTCTAGACTGCTGTCCGTCTGTACATTCAAACTCCTGAAGGTGTTGTGCCCCGACTCAAGCACTTACTCAGGCGCTTGTATGATTCCATGTATTTTATGTTAATTTAACAAAACAAACCTTAACAGTTTTGATTGAAAAAAAGAGTTGGTAGCTATTACTTCCTTGGCATTTCACCTCGCTCTCACTTTAAAACTTAAAAATAGTGCTTTGTACTGTTTTGTGATAGTAGCCATGCCTTTTAGGCCATTTGTCAGTATTTATTCAGAGTAGCACTCACAATAGGACTTTGAAAGTCTGAAAAGCATGCCATATCATAATAAGAATAACAAGCAATTTCAATACTTATGCAATAGCCATTGTTGAGTTTAGGGAAAGTGTTTAGGGTTTCTGATTCCTTTCTTACTGTGTCACTAGAACAAAAGTAAAAAAAAGGATTTCAAGCTATGACTAGTTTTAACAAAACAGCAGGTAAAGGTGAGAAGATTGTGCCCTGCCGGTGTAGCAAGCCCAGCACTCAGGGAGGCAGAGACAGGTGGATCTACAAAGTGAGTCTGAGACAGCCAGGGCTCCGCAGAAACCCTGTCTCTAAAAACCAAAACTGGAAAAAAAAAAAAGAAGGTGAGGAGATTGGAGAGTAGATGCCCATAGCATTGTGGTGAGTTTTCAGTTGAGAGTTGCAGTTGGTTGGTGAGAGAGTCATCTTGAGGTAGGAAGGACAGGATTGGAACTTATTTGTTGTTTTGTTTTGTTTGAGATAGGGTTTTTCTGTGTAGCCTTGGCTGTCTTCTTGCTTTGTAGACCAGGCTGGCTTCAAACTCACAGCAATCCACCTGCCTCTGCCTCCCTAGTTCTGGGATGACAGGCGTGTGCCACCATGCCCAGCAGCGTGGGAGCTTGTAAATGGACTATTCTGTTACATGACACTTGTCTTTGTGAGAACTAGTTAAGAAAATAGTGAGGTTTTAATTTCTTGATTGTTTTTTATGTGCTGTGTTAGGATTTCAGAAGTGGTTGGTTTGCTTTCAAATATCTAGAGTAGGCAGGTCTTGTTCTCTCCAGCTCTGAAAGCCCCTCTCTGCAGAATCGCGTGCATTTTCAGTTTGGTGTAGAGAGTCTTGGTAAGTTTCGTCCTGTCCTCAGAGTAGTCACAGTCCCAGAAGGCTTAAGAGCTCTGTTCGGATCCAGGCTGCTGCTTTTTGTGTGAGTCATTTTAGAAACAAGGAAGGGCCAAGTATATTTCAGGGCTGATACTTCTGAGGCATTAAAAAGAAAACAGCCTTTTCTAATACTGTGAACAAATGAAGTAACTATTTTGGTGGATTTTTAATTTTGATTGAATTACCTTTTCTGATGAGAATTTTAGTTTGAGAAGAAGATAAAGATTGTTAATAATTATTGAAGGGCTGATCAAATGGCTCAGCAGGTAAAGGTGCTGCCAAGCCTGATGAGCTGAGTCAGTCCCAGAACTCCACATGGTGGAAGGAGAAAACCGACTCCTGAAAACTGTCCTCTGACCTACACACACACAATTTAAAAAAAAAAAAAGCCAGAAGTGGTGGCATACACCTTTAATCCCAGCACTCGGGAGGCAGAGGCAGGCGGATCTCTTGAGATGGAGGCCAGCCTGGTCTACAAAGTGAGTTCAGGACAGCCAACACTGTACAGAGAAACCCTGTCTCAGAAAAAAAAAAAAGAAAGAAAGAAAAGAAAGGAAAGAAAAAGCCAGAGGGGGTGGCATACTCCTTTAATCCCAGCACTCAGGAGGCAGAGGCAGGTGGATCTCTTGAGTTCGAGGCCACTGTGGTGTGCAGAGCAAGTTCCAGGACAGCCAAGCCACACAGAAGAAACCCAGTCTCAAAAATACAAAATAAAACAAACAGAAAGGAAAGAAAGAAGGAAGGATGGATGGATGAATGAATGAATGAATGAATGAACAAACGAATATGATTTCTTAGCAAATACTTTTAGAAAGTCTCCACCAGAATTATTAGAACAAAAGATCTTCAGAAAGTTCATAGGGTGTGGTGGATTACACCTTTAATCCCAACAGGCTTAAAAATGGTGAAGTTAAATAACCCTCAGATTTAACAGTTTCATCACTTTGTCATTAAAAACTGTTCTATTTTTTTGTTAAATATGACAACATCATATTTTAGTATAGATTTTTTGTTTGTATATATGTATATGTATATATTTGTGTGTGCGTGTATTTGTGTATATAGATAAAAGGTTAACATCAAGTGTCTTCATCCATCACTTTGCACCTAATACTTTGAAGCACAGTTTTTTACTAGAACCTAAAGCTCACCAGTTCTACTAGTCCAGCCCCCTTACCTCGAATTTCCCCTGTCTCTGCTTCCCAAGCACTGAAATTACAAGTGAGCTGCCATATTGTCCTGGCATTTATGTAGATGCTGGAGATCTGAACTTGGGTCCTTTTATTGTATGATAGCATGTTATCTACAGAGCCATCTTCCCAGTCCCAGTATTTGGATTTTCTTTTGGGACCATAATTGTTAGCATATTAATTTTTTTTATTGAAAAGGCTCTTTTGTTAAGGTAATGTGTGTTTGAATGTTAGCTTATACAGGAAGTTAGCTTTCCTAAGTTTTAAAGAACTATTTGGCAAAACAAACATAACATTTTTATTTTTGTTTATGTTGTTTCTTGACTTAAAGAAATAGTCTCATATCTATGTTTATGGGTTTTTATAGTAGATGTCTCTAGGTGGTTTACACCATGTTTGATTTATAGAAGGTGTGGGGTAAATGGTGGTCTATTGAATAGTTAATGTGAAAATAGTATTTTTCCTAATTTATATAGCTTAAACCCCTCCTGTTTCTTGAGCTTAGGGCCATATAGCAAATTTTGATATTGAAATAAATCAACTGCCAAGTTAAATGCATGTGTGCCATGTAGATAATAGTTACTGTGAAGTGACTTACAGTAGCTTTCCCTAATCATCAGAATCTGCCAGTTTGATTGCACTTAATAAATCACTTCTAAACTGATCTAAAATATGCTTGTGTGTACTTACAATCACATTGCATGGCTTTCTGATGTGGGTTCTTGTTGTAAACATGCCTGTTTTGTTCATGTGTCTTGAGAGAACAAGCATTGTGACATACCTGGCTAATTAAAAATAGTTTGCCTGTGACGCACAATTTGAGTCCAGTTTTTTGAGGTATGGCGTTTTAGCTATCGTGGCTGGGTTTTTACTCAATCTCAAATAATAGGGCTCTGGTTATTTTGCAGAGTGTCTCTGAAGAATGGACAGCATTGCCCTGGCTAACTACAAGCTACGGTTCACAGTGGATAAATGTTGGCGTGCTTTTTTACTTTCTGACTTTTTAAAACTTTGTTTCATATCTTGTAGTTTCCAATCAATCTTAATATGAATGCTGTTATGAAATTCAGTATAAAATCTTTTCTTATATAGTGTAAAAGTAAAATGTGTTTGTGTATTCTTCAGTGATTTAGCATTTCTGAAAATGTCAAATTCTCAAAATTTACCCTAGCCCAGAATGGGGTTATATATTCATCTGAGAAATGAAGTAATTAGCTTAGGGAATATACAGCTTTTTAATCCTTTAGTTTTCAGCTTTGTATTTTAATTTTTTGAATGATTAGGTAGCATAGCCACCAAATAGCAAATTATAAGTTGCATGGTTAAAGAAAGCCTATGTATTATACCTAAGTACCTTTTAATTACTAAGTAATTCATGGGAACATCTGCTTTCACCATGCTTAATATTTAGATGTTCATAAGACATTTTGAAGTGAGAAACTTTCTTTATATTATAGACTTATATTTAAGACATTATTGATTTGCATGTCTATAAAATTAGCCCTCATTAGCCAATAAATAAGTTTTATAGAATAAAAGGTGAATTTATATTAATGGTTTACTGTTAGTGAAGGTGAAATATAAAAATGAATTGTATTTGGCTCTCATTTTATGCCCAGAGGACCGTTTATAAAACTCAGTTTCTGGTGGGTTCTGTTTCAGAGATGCCCGAGTGGTAAAGGACATGGCTACAGGGAAGTCTAAGGGATATGGCTTTGTCTCCTTTTTCAACAAATGGGTGAGAACAATCAGAAGTGTGTATAAAGTGCTGTAGAGAAGGAGGACCATGCTCAACTTGTTTTGGTTTGGTTTCTTGTTTGTTTGTTGTTTTTTTGGATTTGTTGTTTTTCAAGACAGGGTTTCTTGGTGTAACAGCTCTGGTTGTCCTGGAACTTGCTCTGTAGACCAGGCTGGCCTCAAACTTAGAGATCTGCCTGCCTCTGCCTCCCAAGTGCTGGGATTAAAGGCATGTGCTGCCACTGCCTTGTTTCAGTCTTTTTATTTACTGTGTATTTAGTTTATTGATAATAAACATCTTCACTAGAAAACAGTCTCGCAAAAAAGCTGGGCGTGGCGGCACATGCCTGTGATCCCAGCACTCGAGAAGCAGAGGCAGGTAGATCCCTGTGATTTTGAGGCCAGCCCGGTCTACAAAGCAAGTTTGGACAGCTAAGGCTACACAGAGAAACCCTGTCTCAAAAAAAATTAAAAAAAAAAAAAAGAAAAAAGAAAACAGTGTGTTCTATTCTGTTTCATTATTTAGTCACTTAGCACCAACACATGCAAAATACTGATACTGTTTCAAATTAAGCAAAGTAAAAATGCCTACAACCAAAATAGCCCAAAACATTTTGTCAAGATACTTTGGACAATTTGTAGTTGCTGCTATCACCAAAACTGAGAGAGCTGTATACTGCTGCCCCTATGTATCCTTACCCTTTTTTAGCATTCCCCAAACCCATTCTCCAGGAAATGGAACTTAAAAGCAATGTTGCAATTTTGGAAAGCTGTTAGATGTGTGTTTCCTAAGGCATTTTCATTTTTTAAAATCTGCAAAAAGCATCACGTTTTCCTTATTGCTATGAGTTGTTTGTAATGTCAACTAATTGCAGCTTCTTTGTTGTCTCTAATATGCGGAACAGGATGCAGAAAATGCCATTCAGCAGATGGGTGGCCAGTGGCTTGGTGGAAGACAAATCAGAACTAACTGGGCAACCCGAAAGCCTCCAGCTCCAAAGAGTACATATGAGTGTAGGTGCATTCGAGAAGAGAAGCAGTGTGGAATTGTGGAGAGAAAATACACTAGATTTTAAATGTTAGAGCTGCTCCTGGAGACTTAATGCAGAAATAGATGAGAAGCAGATCAAGACTACTGTTGAAAATGTACTTAGTTTTCATTTTTGCGATTTTCAATAATTATCTCTAATGTCAAGTCTCCTGTTAAGTAGAGCATATGGAGTAATGTTTATGTATTTTGGGGGAGGCTTAATCCTAAGCTAAAATGTAATGTGTTTTATAGGAATTTTGATTGAGGAAAACTGCCATTGTAGCAGGGTAGTAATGAGTTAAACCTTCCAAATACGGCTAATAATTTGAAGATAGAAAATGTTCTCTCTCCCCAGCAAACACCAAACAGCTGTCATATGATGAGGTTGTAAGTCAGTCTAGCCCTAGCAACTGCACTGTGTACTGTGGAGGGGTGACATCCGGACTGACAGGTATGGGAGTTTACTTGTGTGGAACCTTGAATCTAGCTTAATCTGAAAAGTTTCATATTTATAGGTTTTTAATAGTGTGAACTCTTTATGTTCTTTGTTTTTGTTTTCTAACAGAACAGCTAATGCGTCAGACTTTTTCTCCATTTGGACAAATAATGGAAATTCGAGTCTTCCCAGATAAAGGATATTCATTTGTTCGGTATGAGTAGTTTCTTTCAGTGCTTTTTTTCTTCAGAAATAAATTTGAACATTTAGTATAGTGGTTTTCTTTCTTTTTAAATATTTATTTCTTTATTTGTTTGTACAGTGTTCTGCCAGCATGTGTACCTACACGGCAGAAGAGGGCACCACATCTCATTCTAGACGGCTGTGAGCCACCATGTGGTTGCTAGGAATTGAACTCAGGACCTTTAGAAGAACAGAGAGTGCTCTTAACCTCCGAGCTATCTCTTCAGCTCTGTATAGTGGTTTTCTTAAGAATTTATTTTGGCTTGATCATTTGAGACCCAGCTCAAATGTATTTACTTGGATACACTAAAGCCAGAGACAGAAATGTCTTTAGTATATAGCTGTGTGCTCATTTTTCTTATTCACTCTTTATTGACAAGATCACACTGTGCTGCCCTGGATGGCCTCGAACTCACTTAGCACCACCTGCCTCTATCTTCCAAGTGCTGGGATAGTGCTACATACTGATACATTTTTGTAACTCCCTCTTTCCAGACCAATACCAACAAAGCATGCCTTCCATTAATGTATTTCCTATACTAGGTTTGGGGGCGCAGATCTATAATCTTAGCATTTGAGTGATTGATGATCAGAAGTTCAAGGTCAGCCTGGACTGCATGAGACCCTGTCTTTTCTTTTGTTTTCAAGACAGGGTTTCTCTGTGTAGCCTTGGCTGTCCTGGACTCGCTTTGTAGACCAGGCTGCCCTTGAACTCACAGAGATCTGCCTGTCTCTGCCACACTGAGTGCTGGGACCACCATGCCCAGCTTGAGACCCTGTCTTTTAAAAATTTTTTTAAAAAGGAAGAAAAAGAAAAATCTCCATAGCTGTAAGATCTTTGAAAAACATAGCAAAGGAAATATGCCACTTTTTTTTTTTGTTGGTAAGTGAGGATTATTTCGGAATCCTCCTCCCCCCCCCCCCAAGACAGGGTTCACCTGCCTCTGTTTCTCGAGTGCTGGGATTAAAGATGTGCTTAGAATCCTGTTTTTTGGGTTTTTTTTTCTCATAGTTGCTTTGCTTTTCTTCCCCCCCAAATGTTCAAACTTATTTATTTATTTTTCATTTTAAAAATAGTTTGTGTTCATAAATACTTAAAAGAATTTATATTGGTGATTCTTAATATTGTTTTCAATAGGTTCAATGCCCATGAAAGTGCAGCACATGCAATTGTTTCTGTTAACGGTACTACCATTGACGGGCATGTGGTGAAGTGCTATTGGGGCAAGGAGACTCTTGATGTGATGAATCCTGTGCAACAGGTGAGAGGGTCCTTGACTTTGGGATGGAATTGCAATTGCTGGGCTACTAATGAGGTTGCTTTAAAACGAAGCGTGTTGATGGAGCTTGTCCATGAGTTTCTAGCTCATGTCATGGTGTATAAGGGCTCTTCCTACGTGTACTATAGTCACGGAGGGGTGTGTCCCGGGTTGCCGTGGTGACACGATGAGTGTGTCCGCCTCAGTTGTCGTATTCTCACACAGTGAGTTTTAAAATGCTCCACCAAACCTAAGAGGGTATTAAATCTTTTCTTAATACTTGATCCATATATTCACATTGATTTGGAGAACTCAAAGCATGCTTGATCCTACTGAACAAAAAATAAATATAGAAATATATGTACACTTTTGTATTGCTGCTTTTTTTTTCCTAGGCAACTCTAGTCATCCAAACTCAACCCCACAGTGATTTCTATGAGGGCGTTATAAATGGAGCATAGAGGAGCCAGTGAGGAAAACCTTAAACCACACACACAGATTTCTAACGTTCCTACTCTAGAGGAAACAGTCCTCTACAGTTATGAGCACCAAGTTCAGTCTTTATCGTTAGTCTTTTGCCTGAGCCTTACAGAGACTGCTGTATAGAGCACCATATAGTTACAGCAGTACGATGGTACTTTTTCAGTGGTCTTCCGTGTGTGTATGAATGTGTGTGTGTGTGTGAGAGACAGAGACAGAGAGACAGAGAGACAGAGAGAGAGAGAGAGATGCTGGGGATTGAAATCCAGGCCTCACATAGATTTAGTAAGCACTTATTCTACCACTGAGCCTCATTCCCCCAGGCCTGTCCTATTATTCCAGTTGTGGTAATGGCCCTGTTCTTTGGCTGTGTGCTGTATTAAGACTGTATATTCAAAGAATTTCAAGTAATACTAACTTATCTGTAATTTTAATTGATAGCAAAATCAAATTGGATATCCACCAGCTTATGGCCAGTGGGGCCAGTGGTACGGAAATGCGCAACAGATTGGCCAGTATGTGCCTAATGGCTGGCAAGTGCCTGCCTATGGATTGTATGGCCAGCCGTGGGGCCAGCAGGGATTCAAGTAAGCACATTCACTCCTTCTTTTCTTTCCCTAGTTTGTTTGTTTGTTTGTTTGTTTTTTGTTTTTTGTTTTTTCGAGACAGGGTTTCTCTGTGTAGCCTTGGCCATCCTGGACTCACTTTGTAGACTAGGCTGGCCTTGAACTCACAGCAATCCTCCTGCCTCTGCCTCCCGAGTGCTGGGATTAAAGGCGTGCACCACCATGCCCGGCTCTTTCCCTATTTCTTTTTCCCCCCAAAACACAAGGTTTCTCTGTGTAACAGAGCCCTGGCTGTCCTAGGACCCAAAGAGATCTGCCTGCCTCTCCTCTTGAGTGCTGGGATTACAGGCGTGTGCCACCAAGCCCAGTTCTCTTTGCCTTCCTTAACCTTGGAAACTTCAGAAAGAAACTTTTAAGTATTGAGTAAATCCTGTGGTCTCAGTCTTAAGCATGATGAACACACACACACACACACACACACACACACACACACACACACACACACACACAGGTAAACGTTTGCCTGGAAAAGTTTTTATTTATTTGTGTAGCACATGTACCACTGTGTACTCATGGGGAAAACTTGGGGGAAGTTCTTTATTCTACCATATGCGTCCTGGGGATCGAACTCAGGTTGTCCAGCTTAGTGGCAAATACCTTGACCCAGTGAGCCATCTGTCCAGTTCCTATTTTTTGTTTTCTGAGACAGATGAAGCCCATGCTGGCCTTGAACTTTAATTCTACTGTTTTTGCTTCCCAATTATAGGAGTTCAACACCACACCCAACTTAGTCAACTTTCTAGTGAAAAGTACTTGATAGTGTCTAAGCCTTTCATATGACTGTAGTTCCTTATTTTGAATACACGTTTTTAAAATTAGTTTATTTATTTATTCATTAAATCCCAGATACACATATTTTTTAAGGATGTGTTTTATATTTGTGAGACTCTTGCCTGCATGTTTATCACCTGGTGCCTACAGTGGTCAGGAGACGGTTTGGAGTAAGAGATAGTTGTGAGCCACCACATGGCTATTGGGGATTGAACCTGGGTCCTCTACAAGAGCAACAAGTGCCCTTAACCCTTGAGCCAACTTTCAGCCCCTGGATATACAATCTTTACCCATTGAGAGCGACTCTTGCCACATAGGTACTAGCTGTCTAAAAACTTCCCTTTCTCTTGGTACATCTGCTCCTCTGTCAAAGAGTCTGCCCTCTGAGGTGAAAGGCTGCCCCAGGAGCTTTCCTGCAGGCTTCACCTTTCCCAAACCTACTTTATTTGGGGTTCTTCAAATGCTTATACCTTCCTTCCAACCTGCCTACCCTAGATAGGAGAGAAAGATTTAGGGGAACAGGAGGAGTAGACCTTGTTGTATTCAGTTCCTGGGAGCGATTCCCCGGGCATAGTTGGCAGGATTTCAGCAGACCAGCAATTCCACCAAAGTGGCTGCTGGAACCCAGAGCCCCTTCTCTAGGAGCCTCTCCAAGTGGAGCAGTAAACAGGCAAACAATACCAAGATGCAAAAAACCTCAGCCTCTTGTTTTGGGTTCGTATATTTATCTCTTCTCAGAGTCTATACTAGGATGTCTTTCAGCTGGCAAAAGCCACGCTCCTCCATTAAGTGGTTTCACTTCTAAGTGGATAAACATCACCTGTTCTCTCACAAGTCTGTTCCCCATCCCACACTTGGGATCAAAACAAAAATATGTTTATATCCACTACACTTAACTTTCCTCAAACTTTGTGGTCCTTCACTTGCACCATATAGGCTATTGGATAGCCTCCCAATATTTGCCAGTGTTACTTGTGACTGCCCATTTTATCAAGAGCATTTGAACAGCAAGTTTGGTTCCTCATTCCCAAGATAACCAGTGACTCACAGATGACATTTGTCTGTGATGATACAGAACTCTGGCATTAGCCCATCCTCTTCCTCCTGTTTTTCTGGTGTTTGCCAGTGCAGCTCTGTCCGTGCTTACATGTCCCTGAACTTTCCTCAGGCCCTGGTCTTCCCTGTGAGTAGATGAAATGAAGGAGAAATAACAGTACTTTGATACATTCATTGGGCTTCTTTTTTCCTTTATAAAAGGTTTATTATACATTGTTATGTCATAGGCCTTATATACCCTAAATGGTACCATTTTATTTACATTTCTAAAAAATAAACTAGGATTATAAGTATATTATATCAAGATATACTGTAGGGCAATCAAGGTGGCACATACCTTTAATCCCACTTGGGAAGCAGAGACTGGTGCAGGAGGCAAGCCTGGTCTACATTTCAGGCCAGCTTAGGCTACCTAGACCCTTTTTTAAAAAAAGAAAAGAAGAAAGATATGTGTATGTTTCAGATTTAAAATATTGTGTAAAGGAGCTGGAGCTGGGAAGATGGCTAACAATTAAGATCACGTGCTGTTCCTGCACAGGACCAGACTTCAGTTCTCAAGCTCTCAGCCATCTGTACCTCTAGTCCCAGGAGATCCAGTACCCCTACATACACGCAGGCAAAAACTCAAGTACATAAACGTACTTTTTTTTTTTTAACTTAGTTTTATTGGTATGTAGGTGTCAGTGCCTTGGAACTGGAGGTACAGACAGTTGTGAGCTGTAATGTGGGTGCTGGGAATTGAACCCAGGTCCTTTGGAAGAGCAGATAGTGCTCTTAACCACTAAGCCATCTCTCCAGCCCCCATAAAAGTAAATCTTAATGAAGAGTAAATAAACCCTTAAGAAATACTTTTTTTATACAAAGCGAGTCAAGGCTACACCATCTTGAAAAACCAAAAAAAGAAACACTTTTTTTGTTATCGTTTTTGTTTTGTTGAGACAGGGCTTCTCTGTGTAGCCGTGGGACTCCCTTTGTAGACCAGGCTAGCCTAGAATTCACAGTGATCCACCTTCTCTTCCTCCCGAGTGCTGGGATTAAAGGTATGCGCCACCACACCCGGCTAAGAAATACTTTTTAAAAAACTACTTTCTAGTTTTCCTTGAGTTTTTGTGTTTTGTTTTGTTTTGTTTTGTTTTGTTTGAGACAGGAATTCTCTGTGTAGCCCTGGCTGTTCTGGAACTCTGTATGTAGACCAGGCAGCCTCAAACTCACAAAGACTTACCCGCTTCTGCTGCCTGCATGCTGCAAACAAAGGGAGTGGCGTCGTCAGTGTCCATCTAGCCTAAGTGGAGTGAGCTTCTGAGTTCAAAGGAATGAATGTTTATAGATAATAAGTATTTTCTTGGCTGTGATTTCTAGAAAATTTTTCTAGAAAAATATCCAGGCTGGCCGTGGTGGTACACGCCTTTAATCCCAGTAGGCAAAGGCAGGTGTATCTCTGAGTTGAGTGACAGCCTGGTCTACAAAGTGAGTTCCAGGACAGCCAAGGCTACACAGAGAAACCCTGTCTCAACAAATGAAATAGAAAAAGCATGTTTTTGTGCATGTGTTACTCACTCTTGGCCTGACACTGTTTTAACAATGGATTCCCCTCCCCTCTGCTTCTCTTGCTTTTTGTAACAGTCAGACCCAGTCTTCTCCACCGTGGATGGGACCCAATTACAGTGTGCAGCCACCTCAAGGGCAGAATGGCAATATGCTGCCTAATCAGCCTGCTGGATATCGCGTGGCCGGGTATGAAACCCAGTGAAAATAGACCACAGAATGGAAGCCAGTGGCTTGAAGCCACAGGGAGGGTAGGAAAGCTGTTGTTTACTTAAAGATTTATCAAATCAGTCAGTACAAATGCCAGATACAATGTATTTATTTAAAAGATTCATTTTTTAATCATGAAATTACTTTTCATCCACAGTTTTAAAAAGAAATAAGATAGTGGATGTCTGCCAATTTTTGCCTTCATTATCTTTTTTGATAAGGTTTCTCAGATCCTTGTTTCAAAGACAAATGCAGGGGTTGCTGCCACTTTAAAAAAAATAAGAGGCAGAAAATTGCACAATGTTGAACTTTTTTCCACTAAAGTAGTGTGCAGTTTTAGTTTGCATTCCTGATTTTTAAAACATGTAATATAGATGTAAAAAAAAAAAAGCCAAACTTGTGCAAAGTCTAGAAGTTCTTTATGACTTTCAGCTTATGCACAATCTGTGTTAGGTTTTAAAAGTAGGCATTGTGTGAGCTGTACCATCTCCACTGTTATCCCTTTGGAATTTTTAAATGTAAATTATTAGTTTATATCATTTTGTATTTACATTTTTCATAAATTTGTCCTGCCTTATGAAAATTCTGTAAAATATTCTTAAATGAAAAAAAATGATGTTCACTTAGATTGAAAACTTTTCTCAGATGGACTGATAATTGCATTCATCTTGTTTTTATATGAGAAGGTGCCTCAAGGATTCCCTGTTGAATTTGTTTAAAAGGATTTTTATCTTCTGTGATAAACTTTGCCATGTACTAGGAACTAGAAAAACAAGAAACTTGTTACTAAAGAGAATCTGCAATGTGATTAAGTCCTCACAAACATCAGTTTCATGTGTCAGCGTCTACGTTTACATGTATTGTTTTCTAAGATATTTCAGCAAGTAATATTTTGTAGTTAGCAAACTTTGTCATTTCATTCTTAAAGGTGTCGTGAAGTGTAGACGTGAGAAAGGCTTTACGTTTGCATGTGAATATCACATACATACTTTGGTAGTCTTTGATTCAAACTCATCTACTCTTGTTTTTCAAGAATTTCGAGACACAAAGATGTATGTAAAGGAATATATTAATTTGATGCTTTCTAGTTAGATTTGCTTTAAAAAAGTAAATCCACTTTAATATGTATAAATGATAGCTGTGAAACTGTAGAATATTCCTCTGTCAGGCTTGGGATTCATTAAGAACTCCAAAACTAGCCTGAAGGACCAGGTGGGCAAAACATTTTTTAAATATTCAGAGGCCAAAATATGAACAAATAAAACTCTTAAAAATCCTACCTCCTTAAATAGCCTTTGAGGAAGAGGTTCCTCAGCATAGGCACGGCTTTGGTTCTTTGGTACCCGATATCTTGGAGCTCCCACATTATTATTTTTGAGGTTTGCTCTTTGCTGGCGTTACTCTAGCCTTGGGGTTTCTAGTATATTTCAGAGTCTCTTGGTTTGGTTTGGTTTCAGTGATGACCATAACCTCCTCCTTGACAACAGAGAGGAAGGAGCCCCTGTGAATTGTGGGTTTTGAGACCTGCAGAGAGCTCCCAGCATTTTACTTAGGCCTGTGGAATTGGAAGCATTTCCTGGCCTGTATCTTCCAGGTAGGAGCACATGACTCTAACCTGTTTCCTAAGCCAGTCCCTTGTAAAACAGCCCAGGAAGACAGCTTGAAAATGTGTACTTCTCTGGAGCTCAGTTCTATGCAGTTGTGCTAATGTTTCAGTAAGTCACTGTGTATTTTTAAGTACTAATACATTGAAATTTGCTTTATGAAAGATGAATAAATTTTTTAAATATTTGGAAATTTTATTTCTTTGTAAACTTCTACAGATCAGGATAGGCAATAAAAGCAGCTTAAATGCAATACTAGAAATGAAAAAAAACAAACACACAAACAGAAGCCTACACATCAGGGAGCTATTTTAGTTTTCTCTGGATTTGTTTCTATTCTGGCATCTTCAGTATTTTTCTCTGTTTAAGAATTTTACTTCTTTTGCAACTTTAGGTTGGAGGATCTTTTGGGCACAAGTTACTTTGTGCAGCAGTGTAGTTTCTTTCGACTCCTTCAAGTACTAAAGACTTTTATTCACAGCATGTTCTTACTACACAGATCTTAAAATTCATGTTGATTTTGCTGTTGAGCAATTAGTAGTGCTGTGTTCCTGATAAAAGACTGACATTTTAGGAACGTAACTGGTGTTGGTTTACATTTCAATGTTGAATCATTTAAATCCTTTCTCAACCTAAAACACTTCATCCTGGTATAAATATCAGGTAAGGAAATGAAGGTTTTTTAAAAATGAAATTTTTTGCAATATGCATTCGGGTTTTACTCTCTGGTACTGTAAAGAACCTGAGTGACTCTCAATGGGTCATGGAGCCAGTATTCTTTATCCTGACTGTTTGGATATTAAAATTCCTTTATGTTTTCTATGACCTGTGGGATCTTTTTTGTAGTGGTTATTGTGTGTGAGGTATTTTTTCCTGGTGTGCTCATGTTGTTAACGCTCACTGAGGTGTTTCTTAAGAGTTCTTTCACCTTATCCCAGAAACCTTGGTCTGTGTAAGTTTGGTCTTCCTGTTGAAAATAAGGCTCACTGCCCAGATTTTCCCTCTCTCGTGTTACCCCTGTGCTCACCTTTTAGGTTGTGCTGGAGTTCCTTTCCATCTACCTATGTGATGCTGAGATTATATAGTTCAGTTAGAGAAACAAAAAGTGTTCATAGGAAATTTTTTAAAGCAAACCTTTTAAATGAGTGATGATTTCTAAAAACTATTATTTATTGGCCTAGTGACCTGGCTTAGCAGATAAGGGTGACTGCCACCAAGCCTAATGGCCTGATTTTGATCTCTGGAATGCACTTGCTGGAAGTAGAGAACTCATAAGTTAATATCATGTGTATCATATATGTGTGTGCTTGTGGGTACATGTGCTGGTGGATGCAGAAGAGAAGGTGTTGAGTTCCTGGAGCTGGAGATACAGGTGGTTGGGAGCTGCTTCATGTTGGTGCTAGGAGTTGAATTATTTAAGAACATTACATGCTCTCAACCATGGAGCCTTCTTCCTAACTTCACTTTTTTGTTTGGTTGTTTGGTTATTTGATTGGTCTGGTTTTTTGATTTTTTTTGAGACAGGGTTTCTCTGTGTAACTGCTCTGCCTGTCCTGGACTTTCTGTGTAGACCAGGCTGGTCTTGAACTCGCAGAGATCCGCCTGCTTCTGCCTCCCAGGTGCTGGGATTAAAGGCGTGTGCCACCACAGCTGGCATCTTTTCTGTTTTTTTTTGTTTTTGTTTTTGTTTTTGTTTTTTGTTTTTGTTTTGTTTTGGTTTTTTTTCTTCTCTTTTTTTTTGAGATAGGGTCTCACTGTATAGCTCTGGCTTAGTTGGAACTCAGAGATCTGCCTACCTCTGCTTTTGAGTGCTGGGATTAAAGGCCTGGCTTAATTACTGTTCCACTGCTGTGAAAAGACACCATGACTAAGGCAACTTATAACACAAAACATTTTATTGGAGCTCGCTTATAGAGGATTAAATTCATTATCATCATAGCTAAGAGTGGCGGCAGGCAGGCATGGTGCTGGAGCAGACAGTGACAGGTAAAGGGCCTTGTCAGCCTTATAACCCATTCCCAAAGTCACACCTCCAATAAGACCACACCTATTCCTAAGCAGTTAACCAACGAAACCAAACAGCCAAATGTGTGAGCCTACAGGGACTAGTCTCATTCAGGCTGATGCAGTCACTGTAGTCTGACTAGTATTTTTAAGGTTTGACAAACATCCTCTATAACCTTGAGTTTTTGGTCTTCTTTGGTTTTTTGAGACAAGGTTTCTCTGGGTAGCCTTGGCTGTCCTGGACTGGCTTTGTGGACCAGGCTGGCCTTGAACTCACAGAGATCTACCTGCCTCTGCCTCCCCAGTGCTGGGAATAAAGACGTGCACCACCACAGCGGGAAAGCTTTCTTTCTTAATGAAATGAAGACATTGCAGCTGAGCAGGATTTTCTCTTTTTGCTTTGAGACATTAGTCATGTGACTTTATGGTAAAAGGTCATCTGCTTTTTAGCCAGGCATAGTAGGAGATGCTTGTAACCACAGCATTCAGGAACTTGAGGCAGGAGAATGGCCATGATTTCTAGATCTGGACTCCATGGGCACATATGTACCTGCACATATGTATGCATAGCCACATATGCATGCACATAAACTGTTTTTCTTTTTCTGTTAGGTTTTAAATTATGTTTCTATCAGGGGAGGGTTGGGGGAGGGCTGGAGAGATGGCTCAGTGGTTAAGAGCACTGGCTGCTCTTCCAAGGGACCTTGGTTCAAACTAATCCATATGGTGGCTTTCAGGGAATCCAACACCCTCTTTTTTACCTCTGCAGGGCATGCAGATGGTGTGTAGGCATACATGCAGCCAAAACACCCATACACATAAAATTTGGGGGTAGGGGAGAAAAGAAATGGGTATTAAAAGCTAGGCATGGTGTTGCATACCTGTAACCCTAGCAGTCAAGAAGCTGAGTCAGGAGTCTCTGTTCAGACTTTTGTTGTTGGTTGGGTTTTTTGTTTGTTTGTTTGGTTGGTTGGCTGGTTTTGGTTTGTTTATTTATTTATTTATTTTGGTTTGGTTTAGTTTTTTGAGACAGGTTTTTAGTTTTTTTTGTTTTTGTTTTTAAAGGAATTTGTTTTGGAAGGAATTACAGCCTTTTTTTTTTTTTAGCCTTGTTCTTATACTTGCAGTATACTTTGTATATGCTGTTACTAGAAAAACATCTTTCCATGGGTTTCTCAAAAAGCAGAGAAGTGTCCTTCAGCCCTCACGTAGATCTCCATGCCCTGCGCTATACAGTCCTGTGGATCAAAGGCAGGCACACTGTGCGTGCTAAACAAAGACCCTACAAAGTGAGCTGCATCCTAGCCTTTGTGGCATGTGTTTGTTGGGGGCTTTTCTTCAGGGACCCTCTAGGTAGGTTTTGCTTTCATGCATCTTTCTACAAGTGCTCTTCACTACTGAGTATTTATTCCTCTTTGAAAGTTGACTTAACAGCTGGGCATGGTGGCCTTTAATCCCAGCACTCAGGAGTTAGAGGCAGGCGGATCTCTGTGAGTTTGAGGCCAGCCTACAAAGTGAGTCCAGGACAGCCAGGGCTGGGTAGAACCAAGAAAGGAAGGAAGAAAGAAAGCAAGCAAGCTAGCTAGCTTACCTTTAAGCAAGTTCTAGCAGGAGTATGAAAGAGAGGTGCGTGCTGGACGTGGTGGTGCACACCTGCGAGCGGCAGGCAGATCTCGGTGACTTCGAGGCCATCCTGGTCTACAAAACAAGTTCTACAATAGCCAAGGCTACACAGAGAAACCTTGTCTTGAAAAAAAGAAAGAAAGGAAAGAAAGGCAGGTGCTGCCATAGCCCGAGGGATTGAACCTTACTGGGATTGCAAAAGAATGAAGACAGACATGTGCACAGAGAAGCTGGACTGACGCAGAGACCTCAGCACCCCACAGCTCGGGATGCTTATTATTAGATGCAGTTGAACGGAAAGGCAGGGTTATGGCATACACGGGGAATCAAGGAGAGAGGTTTAGCCAATCTTATAAATATGGGGTGGGGGTCACTGTACCTGTAGTGTACATTTTCTGTGCACACTGTCGCCATTTACGCGCAGATCCCCAAGGAAGGCTTTGCTAGCCCTCTAAGCCTCACTTGGAGAGATAGCTTTGCCATTTTTCTGTGGGTCTGTGGCTGGAACCCTGACATAACCATGGCAACAGGTCACACCCCCAGGGCTGCCTCCATTCCCTGAAGGGAGGGAACTTCTCCAGGTTTCATAGGTCTTTCCTATTTTGGTACAATAATGAATTCTTCTTTTGTTTTTTAAGACAGGGTCTCTCTATGTAGTCCTGGCTGCCTGGAATTTACTCTGTAGAGCAGGCTTGCCTCAAACTCAGTGAGTGATCTGCCTATCTGCTTCAAGTACTGGGATTAGCCAGGAAGCAGAGGCAGGTGGATCGCTGTGAGTTCAAGGCCAGCCTGGTCTACAAAGTTAGTCCAAGACAGCCAAAGCTACACAGAGAAACCCTGTCTGGAAAAGAGTTGGGGGTGGGGGAGTGCTGGGATTAAAGATGTGTACTACCATGTCAGGCTTTCAGTAATGAATTTTTTTGTTTTTTTGTTGGTTGGTTGGTTGGTTTGGTTTTTCAAGACAGAGTTTCTCTGTATAGCCTTAACTGTCCTGGACTCACTTTGTAGACCAGGCTGGCCTTGAACTCACAGCGATCCTCCTGCCTCTGCCTCCTGAGTGCTGGGATTAAAGGCGTGCGCCACCACCCAGCTCAGTAATGAATTCCTAAAGAAGGAGGTTGAGGATGAAGGCTATGGAGGGTGGCTCAGCAGTTAAGAGCACTTGTTCTTGGAAAAAAACTTTGATTTGATTCTCAGCGCCTATGTGGCAATATAGCACAATCTGCTTACTCCTGTTTCAGGGAATCTGATGGCCTCTGCAGGCCCTACAAGCTTGTGCACTTGAACTTGCAGGCAGAACACTCATGTAAAATAAGACAGTTAATCCCAAACCAAAAGGGACTGGAGTCTAAAGATCAAGGGTAGGAATCCTTGTTTAGCATGTTTGGCGTCCTGAGTTCACTCCTTGGCTCCCTCATCCTCTACACAAAGGGATCCAGCTTCTGTCTTCCAATTTGATTCCTAAAATGTGTGTCTGGACCCCTGGGCCTGACTTTGCACCACCTCTGTCTGTTCCCACATTGGCTCAGCCCTCACACATTGGCCTGGGCTACATTTAACTGTTTCAAATGATACATAGGAGACAACTGAAACTACAAGACTTGCAATGTCTATGATAGTTTAGCTTTTACCCAGAATCCCATCTTTATTCTCCCATAAACCCTTCAGTGCCACACTGACGTGTTTCTGCATGAACAATTTGTTATCAGGCAGGAGGCAGAGATCAAGGGAAATGTTGGGGCTGGAGAGCTGGGTCAGCTGGTAAGAGCACTTGGTTCCAAGCAGCCAAGTAGTGAGTGGCTCACAGCCATCTGTAATTCCAGTTCCAGGTGACCCGATGCCCTCTCTGTCATCAGCGAGCACCAGGTGTGTATGTGCAGGCACACACCCATCTACAGTTTTAAAAAATGTTTTAACTTTACGGGAAATGGTAAAAGATTTGTTAACTAATAAAGGTTGGATCAAAGTAAACATTGGCTAATGATCAATGGGCAGACAGTAGTCAAAGACGTGTAGGAGACAGAGCAGGGAGAGAAGTAAAGAGAAGGTAAAGGAAACACTTGCAGCCACAGCCGAGTTCCTGATCCTTTGAAAGAGCCCACTTACCAAGGAAAAGAAATATGCTGGCCTGGGAGGAAACACCAGAAGTGGAGAAGCATTCCACTAGGTAGGTAGGCAGCTGGGCTTGCCAGATCCCAACGGACATACAGCACAATGCATGGCTTCACTGGACATCCTGGGGGGGCGTGTTGTTCTTGTTGCTGTTGCTGGGTTTTGTTCTGTTTGTTTATTGTATGAGTGCTTTATCTGCAGAAGAGGGCATCAGATCACATTATAGATGGTTGTGAGCCACCATGTGGTTGCTGGGAATTGGACTCAGGACCTCTGGAAGAGCAGACGGCACTCTTAACTACTGAGCCATCTCTCCAGCCCGCTTTGTGGTTGTTGTTGTTGTTTTGTTTTGTTTTGAGACAGGGTTTCTCTGTGTAGCCCTGGCTGTCCTGGACTCACTTTGTAGACCAGGCTGGCCTCGAACTCACAGCGAACTCACTGCCTCCCAAGTGCTGGGATTGAAGACGTGCACCACCATGCCTGGCCTGTATTTTATAGAAGTTGGAAAGAGTTGTAAGCTAGCACAGCCAGGGGCTTCAGGAAATCTACAGAGGGGAGAGCATGGTGTGAGGATTCAGCTAGCTGGTTCTTAAGGACAGGGAGGTGACCATTACAGGGCCTTTCATGAAGCACTGTGGGAGAGAAACAACACCCCAAAAGGGCGTGTCTGCCTCCCTCTATTGACAGCCTGATACTGAATGGGGCAAAGAAGAAACACTCCCCAATACCAGGCCGAGAAATGTGGGTTGGGGGCTCTTGGTCATCACTTGAGCAGATTGCTAGAAACTAATTAAACAACGTAAATGTTTTTAAACGAAACAACAAATGAAAATTGTGAAGAGTGGGAACATCTCTTCTTTAGCTCCTCCCTCCAATCTCTGAAACAATACTAGAGAAATTGATCCCAGAAAAGACCATTTCTTCAACCGAGAAGAGTGAGATTTGGCCAGAGTAAATCAGTCTACAGAGCTACCAACACACAAACTTCACCAAAAGCAACATTGCTCTCTGGAGATAACTGAAAAGTTACTGAAAAACTTAGATTTATTCTGTATGATTCTGACGAACGACCAGGCAGTAGTGGCACATACCTTTAACCACAGCACTTGGGGGACAGAGGCAGGTAGATCTCTGAGTTCAAGGTCAGTCTCGTTTTCAGATCGAGAAACAGGAAACCCAGGGCTACACAGGGAAATCCCAGTCCCCCCGTTCCCAAAACCAAAATCCGATTCTGAAGAACGAATACACAAAAAGCCTATTTCGGCTGATTCCAAGGGTGGAGCGTTCAAATACTGTGCAAGTACCAAAGGAAAGAACCAATCAAGTGAAAGACTTGTCACAAACGGGAAACCAGCTGTTTCTGCTAATGAAGTAAAGCAGATCAGATGAGATTTGCTTCCCTTTCTAGAACTGTTTTCAGTAGAGTTCTGGCTCGAAGTAACTGGGACCCCAGGAAAGCCCTGTAGGTATTTTCTGTATGTACCTCTAGGTCAAGCTAAGGTGATTACGAATGTGTGACAGTACCTAGAGCCTTCGGTGCAGCTGCTACCTCTAGAGCCCGTCCCAAAGAAAGCACTTTCCGCTGAGGACACTACAAGTCCCGTCGTGCCACTCCAGTGGAGGTGGGTGGGCCCTTGACGCATGTTGGCCGCCCTGACCAATAGCGACTGTCGTTACAACGAACACTTTGGCTGCGTTTGTACAAGGCCTCGGTAGGTAAAAAGTAACGCGGCGAGGGTGGTCGCCAGCGAGAGGTCCCGGAGGGTGCGAGGCAGGTAAGGGGGCGTGTGGGCGAGTCCAGGCAGCGGGGGGCCGCGGCCTGCAGCGGGAGCCGAGGCCGAGAACGTGTTCCTAGAACTGTGTGTCGAGGCGGTGGCACTTAGTCTGGCTTCTCACTTGCCAACGGAAGTGAGAGTCACGCTGAGGATGCCGGGAGGCCAGTCGCAGGGGAAGTGCGTTTTGCAGCCGTCCGTTCCCGGAAGCCGCTCTTAGGCGCGCTCTCCTAAACAACATAGCGGGACTGGCCGGGACTTAAGTCTGACAGCGAGCAGGCTGATTCCACGTTCAGTAAAGGCCCGCGGGCTGTGACGCTTAGATCCAGCCCTACAGCTTCATTCCTAAAATGGGTAAATAGCATCTCCACAGGACTCCTGGAGTAGTTCCTTCTCGCCTGGGGCGCTCTTCACACGCCCAAAACAGCTCTGCGGCCAGATGGAACCAGGGGGAAACCTACTGCATCCCGGGTTCCCTCTTCCAGCGCCAGGCGCTGTTCATCCTCTTGCTGAGGAGAGACGACCATCCGGAGACCCTTCAGGTTTCCAACGCAGCTCCTTCACAAATCGCGTTCCTTGTGTATCCTTTTAAGACAGTCTGCAAGCCGGCCCAGGTGGCGCTGCCTGTCATCCCAGCACTCGGGAGGCAGAGGCTAGAGGCTTTCTACCTGCATAGCCTGGCTCAAAAACAAAACAGCAAGCTGGGCGTGGTGGCAAGGTCCTTTAATTCCAGAACTCTAGAGGCAGAGTCTCTTGAGTTCGAAGCTAGCCTCGTCTACTCCATGACAACGAGGCCTATACTGAGAAACCCTGTCTCAAAAAACAACAAAACAAGAAAAACTCTGTAATGGGTTGTAGTAGTACGTTTTCAAATTCCAACAGAAAAAAAAATGAAGTGTAAATCTCCATTTCTTAGGTCTCAAAGCACTGCTAAGGGAATAGACATCTATACTGAGTTCTTAAAAATCTTTTTTTTAAAGTGTGTGTGTGTGTGTGTGTTCCCAGTAGACTAGAGGGGTTGGATTTCCTGGGTGAGGAATTATGGGCAATTTTGTGAACCCTGATGTCGGTACTTAGAACCAAGCTTAGGGCCAGGCGGTGGGGGCATCTGCTTTTAATCCCAGCACTTGGGAGGCAGAGGCAGGCAGATCTCTGTGAGTTGGAGGATAGCCTGGCCTACACAGAGAAACCCTATCTCAAAACAAACAAACAAAAAAGCTTGTGTCCTTTAGAAAAGCTCTTAACCACGGAACCATCTCTCCAACCTTGTCCACCACCTCCACCACCCCCACTTAGTTTCTTTTCAAAACCAAAAATAGCATACACAAAGCACTACACTTTTTTTCACTCCCCAATATATGTTAATACTTACTGGTACACAGATCTCACTTGTTTTTAGTTGCTTGACAGTAGCATACTAATTAGTTATACTGTGCTCAGTTCTTTACTGAAAGTTTCTTCCCTATTCTGCAGTTATGAAGTCTCACAAGGGGGATCTCTGATTTGGATGCCGGTCTAGTCTACATATAGAGTTCAGACCCTATCTCCAAAAAAAGGGCGTGATTTAGAGTGCATACAAAGTATCTGAGTTCAGCCCCCAGCACCTGTGTCTGGTAGCTGTCAACCGCCTGTAACTATAGCTCAGAGGCATCCAGTGCACCTGTCCTCCATGAGCGCCTGTGCTCATATGCACATAGCCTGACACAGGCACACATACACATGTGATTAAAAATCAAAATACACATATAAATCATGATGTCATAGAAGGAAAATTGCTATGGCAAAGCGTTTATTATAAACATTTTATTTATATCCTTTCCAATATAGTCTTGTGAGATGAAGGTCCAGTAACAGTGTAACAAGAACACATTCAGTTACTATGCAATAGCTTTCATCTCATATTACTTTACTGAAATTTTACTTTGTGGTTTGCTTGTTTTGTAGTGCTGAGGATTAAACTCCCAACCTTAAATATGTTGACAAGTACTCTACCTCTGAGCTTCATTTCTAGTCTTTGTAACTATTATAAAGTCCTTTCTGCTCTTTTCTGATAGGTTTTGGGTTTTTTGTTTGTTTGTTTGTTTGTTGTTTTTTGAGACAGAGTTTCTCTATGTAGTACTGGCTGATCTGGAACTCCCTCTGTAGTCCAGGCTGGCATCCAAATTACAGCAATCCCCTGTACCTGTGCCTGTGCCTGTGCCTGCTTCAGCCTCCAGAGTGCTGAGATTAAAAGCACTTTCTGTTTCTTTTTTGTTTGTTTGTTTGTTTGTTTGTTTGTTTTTGGGGGGGTTGAGACAGGGTTTCTCTGTATAGCCTTGAGTATCCTGGACTTGCCCTGTAGACCAGGCTGGCCTTAAACTCATAGCGATCCACCTGCCTCTGCCTCCCAAGTGCTGGGATTAAAGGTGTGCGCCACCACCACTCAGCAAGGCACCTTTTCTGAAAAGATGTATTTCTTTTTATTTTATGTGTCTGGCTCAACAAAATGAGTTCAGGACAGCCAAGGCTACAGGGACAAACCCTGTCTTGGGGGTGGGGGAAGCACTTGCTGCTCCTTCTTAGAAGCCTGGTTTGGTTCCCAGTACCTATGTGGCGGCTCACAACTGTCCACAACTCCAGTTCTAGAGGACCTGGTACCCTCTTCTGACTTCTATAGGAACCAGGGATGCAATTGGTGCATAGATATACATGAAGGCCAAATAAGCACTCATATACATAAAAATGAATTTTAAGCTTTTCAATGAAAGCTGGGCAGTAGTAGTGCACACCTATAATCCCAGCATTTGGGAGGGAGAGGCAAGTGGATCTTTGTGAGTTCAAAGAAAGCTTGGTCTACAGAGTGAGTTCTAAAACAGCCAGGGCTACACAGAAAAGCTCTGTCTTGGAAATAAGACAATGTTTTTTTGATGAAAAATAAAAATAAGGCACTTAAAAATATTCTTTAGGGAAGGCAGGTGTTTGACCAGTTCTATACTGTGGCTGGTGCGCCTGTCAACCCTGTGTAATAGCATTACTGTTGCTTACTGCTTCCTTGTTGAAAGTGTAAAATGTTAAATTTCCATAGCAATATCTGACAAACATTTCTTAAATATTGTTAAGAATGTAGATGTGGACCCTGGCAGGGCTGGCTTGTGGCGCTGTGGTGCTGCGGACTAGCCCCCACGACTTCACGTGAGCTGAGCTGTGCTCTGCTACTGAGCCGTCCCAGCCTCTAGTCTTCCTGTTTCTGGGTAGAAGGGTCCATCTTTGTCGTCTGACAGCTACCCTTCTCTCGTTTTGCTTTAGGCTGCCAAGCCGTCTTCCCAGGGGAGCTAGAATCTGACTGGAACCCTGAGCAAGAGCTTTACCAGGGAGAAATGGAATGTCTGCATTGTTGCGTCAAAGTTCAGCCTTCAGAAGACTAGGCCAAGTGGCTCATAGCACCTCAGATGAGCATGCCTGTCTTTGTGCGGTCTGATCATCACAAACTAATGAAACGCATGTTGGGTCTTATGAACACAGGTTCCACGGTCCTCCAGGTGCCCTGGCAGCTAGTACAGGTAGGCCTGGAAGGGACTGGGCTGGGCTTCAGGGGCCAGCAGAAGTGAAGTAATCCATCTTTCCTGTGCTCTGGGCCTTTCTCTTTGAGACAGGTTCTCTTGTAGCCCAGGTTGGCCTTGAACGCCTTTGTAGCTAAGGATGACACTGAATTCATGTTCCTCACTGCTGCCCCAGTTCTGCTTTTCCCCTGGGGTATCCAGGCACCATTGCCCATGGGCTGACTGAAGAAAGTGAAGCTCAGCCTGGGCGAGTGCCATTGAGTGCCTGAGAAACAGGGCTAGGTAAATCTTGGGGAGTGGGTAGGGGTTTGGGGATGAGTGTACATTATTGGCTGGGGCCAGGGGTGCTAGGAATGCTTCATGTGCATAAAGAGGGATTCCAGGTGGTTGTTGGACATGCCATAAGGAGAGTGGGAAGTTTAACCTGAAACCTGACCGCTGGGCTATGTTAGCACCTCAAGGGCAGCAGAGGTGGGAGTCTTAAGGCTGACGTGTGCTGGGATAAGCAGGCCTAGAACAGGGAGGAGGCAGCCCTAGTCCTGCCCATCTCAGGACAAGGTTTTCTAGGGTTGCCCTTGTCTCTGCCTCACTCTTTGCTCCTCAGTCGCATGGTTTTGCTGGCCCCACGCTCTTGTCTCTACCTCCTGGATGGTAGGGTTACAGGCACACACCACCACCTCCAGCTTATGTGGTGCTGAAGCAGCATCGTGGTCCCAACAACTGGGAGCTCAGCTGAGGCAGAAGGTCTGTGACACACGGAGACTAGCTGGCTCCTGCCTGCCTTAGGGTTCCCAGTGCTGCAACAAAACATCGTGACCAAAAAGCAGGTTGGGGAGGAAAGAGTTTATTTGGCTTACACTTCCAGATCACTGTTCATCACTGAAGGAAGTCAGGACAGGAACTCAAGCAGGGTAGGGACTGATGCAGAGGCCATGGAGGGGTGCTGCTTACCAGCTTTCTCAGCCTGCTCTCTCATAGAACCCTGGATCACCAGCCCAGAGCCCCATCAATCACTAATTAAGAAAATGCCTTACAGCCTTTGTCTTAGGTAGGGTTTTCTTGCTGTGAAGAAACATCATGACCATGGCAACTCTTATAAAGGACAGCATTTAATTGAGGCTGGCTTATAGTTTGGGGTTTAGTATATCATCATGGCGGGAAGCATGGCGGCGCACAGGCAGACATGGTGCTGGAGAAGGAGCTGAGAGTTCCGCATCTTGATCTGAAGGCAGCAGGAGGAGACTGACTCAACCTCAGAGCCCACCTCCACAGTGGCACACTTCTCCAAAGAGCCCACACCTTCCAGTAGCGCCGCTTGCGGTGGGCCAAGCGTGCAAACACACGACTCTATGGGGACCGTTCCTATTCAGCCCACACAGGCCATAGCTTATGAAGGCAGTTTCTCAATTAAGGCTCACTCTTACCAGGTAATTCCAGCTTGAGGCAAGTTGCTATAAAACTAGCCAGTTTGGCTACGTTTTTACAGTCCAGTCTGAGCTACAAAGTAAGACCCTATGCCAAAAATAAATAATTGAAAATCCCTCCCTCGCCTCCTCTCTCAACGTTAACGTTGTGTGACTGTATTCTCCCGCTGATGGTCTTGTCTTTCTAGGAGCTGTGAACAATGGAACCAAACTCTCAGAGGACTAAAGTCCCGGCTTTCTTATCTGACTTGGGGAAGGCCACACTGAGGGGGATCAGGAAGTGTCCCCGATGTGGCACGTACAATGGAACCCGTGGGTTGAGCTGTAAGAACAAGACATGTGGGACCGTATTTCGCTATGGTGCCCGGAAGCAGCCTAGCATTGAAGCTGTCAAAATCATCACAGGCTCTGACCTACAGGTCTACTCTGTGCGGCAAAGAGACCGGGGCCCTGACTACCGATGCTTTGTGGAGCTGGGTGTTTCAGAGACGACAATCCAGACAGTGGACGGGACAATCATCACTCAGCTGAGCTCTGGCCGGTGTTATGTCCCCTCGTGTTTGAAAGCCACCACTCAAGGCATCGTGGAAAACCAGTGTCAGCACATCAAGCTAGCAGTGAACTGCCAGGTGGAGGCCACCCCTCTGACCCTGAAGAGTTCAGTCCTGAATGCGATGCAGGCTTCCCCAGAAACCAAACAGACCATCTGGCAGTTGGCCACGGAACCCACAGGTCCCCTGGTGCAGAGAGTCACTAAAAACATCATGGTAGTGAAATGCAAGACAAGCCAGAAGCACAGCTTGGGCTATCTGCACACGTCCTTCCTGCAGAAAATCAGCTCGAGAAGCCTGCCGGAGCGCCGCTTCCTCTGCTCCTGCCAAACCCTGAAGTCACACAAGTCCAGTGTCCCCAAGGCTGAGGCAGCCCCAAGGTGCATCCACTTCTTTGCTTGCCTCTGTGCCTTTGCCAGTGATGAGACATTGGCTCAGGAATTCTCAGACTTCTTAAATGTTGACGCCAGCGGTACGTGGGAAGATTGACAGTTACTTGGTTGTTCTAAAATGGCAGAGAAGGCATTCACTGATGCATTTGGAAATTGTCCTAATAGCCTTTAGATTCAGGTGCTAGATAGTACAGGTGCCTTTTTTTGTTTGTTTTTTACTGTGTGTGTGTGTGTGTGTGTGTGTGTGTGTGCACATATGTATGTACCATGGCACATAGGTGGTGTCAGTACTCTCCATCCTTTACAAGGCCTCCATGGCAAGTGTTTCTACCTACTGAGCCATCTCACCAGTGCATCTTAAAAAAGTCAGCAGCAGCCTAGAGATGGCTCAGAGGTTAGGAGCTCTGACTGCGCTAACAGAGGTCCTGAGTTCAATTCCCAGCAACCACATGGTGGCTCACAACCATCTATAATGTGATCTGATGCCCTCTTCCGGCCTGTGGGTGTACATGCAGGCAGAGCACTGTATACACAATAATAATAATTTAAAAAACGAAAAGATAGTGTTGGTGCACTCCTTTAATCCCAGTGCTCTGGAGGCAGAGACTGGTGGATCTCTGAGTTCAAGGCCAACCTGGTCTACAGAATGAGTTCCAGGACAGCCAGGGCTACACAGAGAAACCCTGTCTCTAAAATCCTCCAGCAAAATAAGTAAATGAAGCATAGCATTTTGCTAAAGTAATCCAGCTGGCCTCAAACTCAATCCTTTTGCTTTCCGGCTTGCTGCCGTCACTACTCATCGCTAGTAGTTTTCTTTGCATTCAAACCAGCACAACATATGTACATAGAAATTTGGTTAAATAGTTAAAACTAAGAATTGAAAGAGATAAACATTTTGAGATAATGCATTTAGCAAATGGGTGTGTGGGGGTGCCCACTTCACTGTCTCTCCAGCCCATAGTTTGATTTTTTTGTTAACTTTACAGATACCATAAGTTGACCAAAATTACACAGAAAAAAATATTTTATTATAGCTTTTTTTAATCTCTAAAAATGAAGATACCTTGCTCAAAATACCTTTTTTGTTGTTATGTTGTTGACATTTTTTGGTTTGGTTTGGTTTGGTTTTTGGTTTTTCAAGACAAGGTTTCTCTGTGTAGCTTTGGCTGTCCTAGACTGACTTTGTAGACCAGGCTGGCCTTGAACTCACAGCAATCCGCCTGCCTCTGCCTCCCAAGTGCTGGATTAAAGGCATACGCCACCACTCGTGGCTTGTTTTGTTTTTCATGACAGGCCTTCTCTGTGTAGCAGTTGTCGACCTTTTTTTAGCTTATTAATTTATTGGTTGATTTCATATGTATGTGTGTGTGCTTCATAGTATATATTTGTGCACCATGTGTGTGCCGAAGCCTGCAGAGGTCAGGAAAGGCATCGGACTTGCTGGAACCGGAGTTACAGATGGGTGTGAGCTACCATGCTGGTGCTGGGAGCCAAATCCATATCCTCTGCATGAGCAGCCAGTGCTCTTCAGACCTTTGTCGATGAAATAGTTATCTTTTTTGGCTTATTTATTTATTTATTTTTGTGTACATATGGGTGTTTTTTAGCTTTGGTTTTTTGTTTTTGTTTTTTGTTTGTTTGTTTGTTTATTGAGACAGGGTTTCTTTGTGTCACCATGGCTGTCCTAGGCTCACTTTGTAGACCAGGCTGGACTCGAACTCACAGCAATCTGCCTGCCTCTGCCTCCCAAGTGCTGGGATTAAAGATGTGTGCCACCACACCCGGTGTACATATGGGTGTGGTCATGTGTCATGTGTAGAGGTCAGAGACACCTCAACCATCAGTCTTTGCCTTTCTCCTCCCCTCACCCCCAAACCTAAGGACTGAACCCCAAGCTTTGCACGTGTGTGTTTTGCCTGCATGCACACAGGTACCTGGAAGCCCACAGAGGCCAGAAGACTGTATTGGAGCCCTTTGAACTGGGAATACAGATAGACAGTTGTGAGCTGCCGTGTGGGTGCTGGGAATCCAACCCAGGTCCTCTGAAAGAGCAGACAGTGCTCTTAACCACTGGGCCAGCTCACTAGCTCCACTTGACTGTTTCTTAAAATTTGTTTTAGCCGGGCGTGGTGGCGCACGCCTTTAATCCCAGCACTCGGGAGGCAGAGGCAGGTGGATCAGTGTGAGTTCGAGGCCAGCCTGGTCTACAAAGCGGGTCCAGGACAGCCAAGGCTACACAGAGAGACTCTGTCTCGAAAAACCAAAAAAAAAAAAAAAAATTGTTTTTATTTTATGTGTATGAATGAGTGCCTACATGAATATACGAGCAACACATGTGTACCTGCTGCCCGTGCAGACCCGAAGAGGGCACTGGCTCCACTTGAGCTAGGGTTACAGGTGTTTTTGAGCTACCATGTAGGTGCTTGGAACCAAACCTGAGTTTTACAAGAGCAGCAAGTGCTCTTAATGGCCAAGCCATCTCTCCAGCCTCGTGTCTGAATTTTTACATGGGTTTTGGGGGAAGTGTGTGTGGGTATCAGGGAAGTGCCAGAGGCATGAGGTTCTACAGGAGCTCAAGAACAGTTAAGTCGTCATGAGACTCCCAAGGTGGATGTTGGGGACTGAACTCAGTCTCTTTTGCAAGAGCAGCAGGTGCTCTGGACCACAGATCTGTTACTCCTGCACTCTTTTCATTTGTTGTTGTTGTTTGGTTGGTTTGGGTTTTTGTTTTTCCCCTCTTTTTTTTTTTTTTTTAATTTTTGTTTTTCAAGACAAGGTTTCTCTTACAGTTCTGGCTAGCCTAGACTCACTTTGCAGACCTGGCTGGCCTAAAACTCATAGAGATCCTCCTGCCTCTACCTCCCCAGTGCTGGGATTAAAGGTGTTTGCCACCACACCCGGCTTTTCTTTTTTTTTTTCTTTCTTTCTTTTTTTTTTTTTTTTTTTGGTTTTTTTTAGACAGGGTTTCTCTGTGTAGCCTTGGCTGTCCTGGACTCACTTTGTAGACCAGGCTGGCCTCGAACTCACAGCGATTCGCCTGCCTCTGCCTCCCGAGTGCTGGGATTAAAAGCGTGCGCCACCACACTCGGCTTTCATTTGTTTTTTTGTTTGGTTGGTTTGGTTTGGTTTTTGGTTTTTTTGAGACAGGGTTTCTCTGTGTTATCTTGGCTGTCTTGAGCTTGCTTTGTAGACCAGGCTGGCCTCGAACTCACATTAATCCGCCTGCCTCTGCCTCCTGAGTGCTGGGATTAAAGGCGTGCGCCACCACGCCCAGATCATTTGTTTTTTAAAGTGTGTGTGTGTGTGTGTGTGTGTGTGTGTGTGTGTGTGTGTGTGTGTGTGAGTGTGAGTGTGTGTGTGTGTGTGTGTGTGTGTGTGTGTGTGTGTGTGAGTGTGTGTGAGCTGGAGGTGGAACCCAGAGTCTTAGACATTCTAGGCAAGTATTCTGCCCCCAATCCACTTCCCCTTCCTAAATAGAGCAAAATGTTTGGGGGAGTTCTTTCAAGTAGCTTTTTTTATACCAAGCAGCTGACCTATGCTTTTTTCTTTTTCTTTTTTTTCCCCCCTGTGGAGTCAGATTTTTATAGATTTTTTTCTTAAGATTGCGGCCCTTATTTGCTCTTGGATAGTAGTAGTCGTAATTCACAAACTTTTTTTTTTTAAGGTCTTAAAGAGATAATTGTGCCCCAGCTAAGCTGCCACTCAGAATCGTCTGTCTCTGCTTGTGAGTCTGCTGCCTCTAAGTCAAGAAAGAGGAAGAAAGATGAAGTGTCTGGTGAGAAAGTTTATTATTTCTTTGGTGTTTTGTCTTTTGTCTTCCACTGAGTCTGAGGAATTGTGAGAAAGGACTGTTGTTCTTGAATTTTTAATACTAATTTTTTTTTAAATGTAAGGGGTAGGCCTGGTGGTGTACTCCAGAAGCAGAGGCAAGTTTGAGGCCAGCCTTGTCTACCTAAAGAATTCCAAGACAGCCAAGGCTACATAATGGAATCCTGTATCAAAAACAAAAATAAAACCAGGTACAGTGGCACACGCCTTTAATCCCAGCAATAGGAAGGCAAAGGCAGCTGGATCTCTGTGAGTTCGAGGCCAACCTCGTCTACAGAGTGAGTTCCAGGACAGCCAAAGCTACACAGAGAAATCCTGTCTTGCAAAAACTAAATAATAAAAAACATATGATGTGTTGGAGATGTAGTTCAGTGTAAAATTAATTTTATTCCTCTGACTCTGGGAGGCCTACTGCCTCTGTCTGCTAACTTAGGCCTAGTTGTGGAAGCTTCTAGCATCCATACAATCTAACCTAGGCCTAGAATGTTTTCAGCCTCTGAGACTTACTGCTTAATGATCTTACTCTTTCATCTTCTTCCTGAGCTCTGGGCTGGCTGGTTCAACTCAGCTGTTCCGGCTCAAACTCTTCTCCCTGCTGACTTATTCAATCTGGCTTCTCTCTGGGCCTGGAAACGCTCTGCTTGGCCTCAAACTAATTCAGCAATCTGCTCTAACCTTCAGGCTTCTCATTTTCTGGCTCATTCAGTCTTACCTGAGTTCTCTCTCTGCAGCCTGACTTTACCTTCATTGTTTGGGATTAAAGGCATGTACCACCATGCCTGGACCTAAGCTTGTCTTTACCTGATACTTGCTCTGCACCAGGCTGGCCTTGAACTCAGATCTGTTTGCCTCTGTCTCCTGGATTAAAGGTGTGTTTGTATCCCAGCCTAGATCATCTTTGGATGTGATCTCTTGCTAGCCGGATCATATAGACCTAGAAGGTCTTTGGATGTGATCTCTTGCCAAAACAACCATCTTCTAATTAACATTCCTCTACAGTTCAGTGGCAGAGTACATGCTTAGCATGTACCAAGTCCTCAGCACCAAACAGCTTATAATAATGGTTAGGGTGCTTCTCACTCTTATTTAGGGATATAGTTTGTTGTTGCATTTTCAATTATAGCTACACACACATCTACATCTACATACATGTCTATATACATATATATGTACACACACACACACACACACACACACATGTATTCCTAGTCTTATGAATGTTACACCCTGGTGAAAGGTTAACACTGGTTCCTTTTAGAAACTGTAGGGCTGTCCTGGATCTTAGCAAAGATTGTTTATGTTTTAGATGTCTTAGAAAACACTATCAATGGGCGGTAGAGGCGCACAGCACACCTTTAATCCCAGCACTCAGGAGGCAGAGGCAGGTGGATAGCTGTGAGTTCAAGGCTACCCTGGTACACAAAGTGAGTCCAGAACAGCCAAGGTTAAATAGAGAAATTCTGTCTCAAAAAAGAAAAATCACTATCAAATCAATTTTTATGATTTTATAGAATTAAAAATAATATTTTAAATTATTTTATATGTGTGTTGCCTGTATGTATGTACATGGATGTTTGTACATCATGCATGTACCTAATATCTGAGGGGGCAAGTATGGAATCCCCAGAGCTGGAGTTCTAGGAGGTGTGAGCCGCCATGTGGGTGCTGGGAAAGTGAACACTGTTCTTATGCAAAAGCAGCCAGTGTTCTTAACAGCTAAGCCATTGCTCTAGCCCCAGTTTTGGAGACTTCTTTTAATATATATATATTTTTTTATGTTGGATGCGGTGACACACGCCTGTAATCCCAGCACTTGGGAGGCAGAGGCAGGTGGATGTCTTTGAGTTTGAGGTCAGCCTGGTCTACAAAGTGAGTCCAGGACCTCCAAGGCTACACAGGGAAACCCTGTCTCAAAACAACAAAACAAAATAAAACAAAACCAGTAAAGTTATTTTTTTTCTTTTTTTTTTTTAGATTTATTTATTTTTATTGTGTATACAGTGTTCTCTGTGCATGTACACCAGCACACCAGAAGAGGGCCTCAGATCAATGGAAGAGCAGTCGGTGCTTTTAACCTCTTGAGCCATCTCTCCAGCCCTTTTTGGTTTTTCTTTTCTTTTTTCTTTTTCTTTTTCTTTTCTTTTTTTTTTTTGTTTTGTTTTGTTTTGTTTTGTTTTTCGAGACAGGGTCTCTCTGTGTTAGCCTGGGCTGTCCTGGACTCACTTTGTAGACCAGGATGGCCTTGAACTCACAGCGATCCGCATGCCTCTGCCTCCCGAGTGCTGGAATTAAAGGCGTGCGCCACCATGCCCGGCTCCTTTTTGGTTTTTCGAGACAGGGTTTCTCTGTGTAGACCAGGCTGGCCCCGAACTCACAGCTATCCACTTGCCTCTGCCTCCTGAGTGCTGGGATTAAAGGTGTGCACTACCACGCCTGGCTGTTTTTTGGTTTTGTTTTGTTTTGTTTTTTTCTCTCTCTCTCTCTTTTTCTTTTTTCTTACTTTTTTTTGGTGTGTGTGTGTGTGTGTGTGTGTGTGTGTGTGTGTGTGTGTGTGTGTTTTGGTTTGGCTTTTGGTTTTTGGTTTTTTGAGACAGTGTCTCTCTGTGTAGCCTTGGCTATCCCAGACTCACTCTGTAGACCAGGTTGGCTTCGAACTCACAGTGATGTTTTCCTATATGATGGTAAATGACCTTTAGCTTCTGACCCCCTGCCTTTCCCTTTCATTTGCTAGGATTGCATGCCTGGCTGCAGACCTGATGTTATATTTTGTATTGAGACAGGATCTCGTAAATCCCAGGACGGCCAGGGAATTAGCTTGCAGTGGAGGATGACTTTGAATGTGTTACCCTGTCTCCACTTTCTGCTTACTGGGGTTACTTGTGCCACTACCCTCAGTTTATGGGGCGCAGGTGCTCAGTCAGGGTTTGGTGCATGTTAGACATGCACTCCGCTAAGGTGTGTCCCATTCCATAGGTGTGTCTTAAGTATTGCAACCTATTTGTGATCCAGGTGCACAGGTGAACAGCTCTCTGATGCCTCAAGATGCAGTAAACAGCAATCTAAAGAAGAGTGGCCTGAAAAAGCCTGTAGTTGCATCTTCACTAAAAAGGCAGGGTAAGTTTCCCTTCCTAGAAGGGGCTTCTGGGATGGAAAACCATCCAGAATAAGTCAAAAGTAGTAATAAAAGAACTTTTGTGTGTTGTCTCCCATGCTGGGTTACTAACATAACAACAGCAGCTGATGGAGTCAGCAGGCGAGGTCTCTCCTGGCCCTGGATTCCAACCGTGCTAGAGTAGACAGGCGGTCCAGCAGTTAAGAGAGTATTTGGTCCCAGGACGCTCTTTGGCAGGTCACAAACACCTACAACTCCAGCTCCAAGGGATTTTTCTGTCTTCTGACCTTGGAAAAACACATACACACAAAAAAGAAGCAAACCGAAGGGTGAAGAGAGTCAGCGCTTTAGAGCTCTTCCTGCTCTTTCAGAGGACCTGGCTTGGTTTGTGTAGCTCTTGGCTGGCCTTGAGCTCACAGAGATCCACCTGCTTCTGTCTCCTGAGTGCTAATATTAAAGTCACATGCCATCACATCTGGCTGTCCAATCGATTTTTCTCAAAACCCACTGTGTAGCCACAGATGGCTCTGAACAACTGCTCTGCTTCTACTTCCCAAATGCTGACACAAGCTATGTCATCACCGCTGGCATCTGTGTCAGTCTTAATAGGAAACAAATAGCTTCATTACTGAATTTGTGTTATGTAAATACACACTCAGAAATGGGAGTAATTTCTAGAAGAGGCTGTAGGATTCCTTGGAACTGAATTATAGGTGGTTGTGAGCCACTTGATGTGGGTGCTAGGATCCAAATTAGAGTGCTCTGGAAGATCAGCAAGTGCTCTCAACTACCAACTCATCTTTCCAGCCTGTGGTTATTGGTCTTGCGGACTTTCATTCATTTTTTTAAAAAGACTTATTTATTTATTATTATGTATACAGTACTCTGTCTGCATGTATATCTACAGGCCAAAAGAGGGCATCAGATCACATTATAGATGGTTGTGAGCCACCATGTGGTTGCTGGGAATTGAACTCAGGACCTCTGGGAGAGCAGTCAGTGCTCTTAACCTCTGAGCCATCTCTCCAGCCCCTCATTCATTTTTGTAAATGAATGTGTTTTTGGTTTTTTGAGACAGGATCTCATGTAACCCAGGCTAGCCTCAAACTTGCTGTATAGTGCAGGTGTGCCTGAAATTTACAAATCTACTGCCTCTACCTCCCACGTGCTGGATTAAAGGATGTACTATCATCAACTCTCATGCTCAGTATAAGTGGATTTCTTTTTAAGAAGTTTGTTATGGAGCTGGAGAGATGGCTCAGCAGTGAAGAGCGCTTGGTACTCTTGCAGAAGCCCCAGATTCAGAATTTGCATTGGGTAGCTCAAAAGAACCTGTAGCTCCAGCTTCAGGGAATTCAGTGGCCTCGCCAGCCTCAGAGGGCACTGCATCCACATGAATATAGAGAGATATATAGGTGCCCATGCATACACATGAATAAAAATGAATATTAAAAAGGTCTGCAGGCTGGAGAGATGGCTCAGAGGTTAAGAGCGCTGTCTATTATTCCAAAGGTCCTGGGTTCAAGTTCCAGCATCCATGTGCGTGCTCACAACCATTTATAATGAAATCTGGTGCCCTCTTCTGGCATGCAGGCACACATGTGGGCAGAATACTGTATAAATAATAAATAAATAAATCTTTTTTAAAAAGAGGTCTATTATCACACTGGGATCATAAAATGTATAGTTATTATATGTCAGTTAAAAAGGAAAAGTTCTTAAAACTATTTCACTTAGTTTTCTTTTCTCTGTATTTAATTTTTATGTTCTTTTTTTTTTCCTGTGTAACCTACTTGACTGTTTCAAGCTTCAGTTAATTATTTATTTTGAAAGAAAAATAAAGTTAATGAAAATTTTTTTTTTTTTTTCCTTTTCCTAGTCTGTGGTCAACTATTAGATGAGGCACAAGTGACCTTGTCCTTCCAAGATTGGCTGGCCAGTGTCACAGAGCGTATCCATCAGACCATGCACTATCAGTTTGATGGTAAGTACATCTGGAAGTAGGAGACATCAGAGTGGTAGACAGTAGTTCTACACTGGTTTGTAGAAAAAATAAGTGAACTTGAGTTCCAAGAGCACTGAGCCATAAGAAAATAAAAATCAAGTTGGGTGTGGCGGTACTGAGGCTGGAGGGCTACCCTGAGTTTGAGGCCAGCCTGAGTTACAGAGGAACCTTGTTTTATTGTTTTAAAGAAGAGTGGAGTAGGGGCTGGAGAGATGGCTCAGCGGTTAAGGAGCAGTGGCTGCTCTTCCAGAGGTCCAGAGTTCAACTCCCAGCAACCACATGGTGGCTATGAGATCTGTTGCCCCCTTCTGGCGTTCAGGTGTACATTCAGGCAGAACATTGTATATATAATAAATAAATCTTTAAAAAAAAAAAGAAGAAGAGTGGAGTAGAGGTGTAGCTTAATGTTAGAGTGTGTGTCCTGCATACAGTCTCTGGGGGTCTCCAGTACTAAGAGAGAAAAAAAAAAGCTGGCCAGAATGGCTCAGTGGTAAAGGCCCTCGCTGCCAAGCCTGGCAAGCTGAGTTTGAAACCCAAGACTCCTGAAGTGGAAGGAGACAAGCAATTATTCCAGCACTCAGGAGGCAGAGGCAGACGAATCTCTGTGATGAGTTCAAGGCCAGCCTGGTCCACAAATTGAGTCTAGGATGCCAAGGCTACACAGAGAAACCTTGTCTCCAAAAACCAACAACAACAACAAACAAGCAAAAGAAAAGAAGACATCAAAGTTGAAAGAACTAAAGAATCATTATTAAGCCAGGCACAGTGGTGCACGCCTGTTATCCTAGCACTCGAGAGGCAGAGGCAGGTGGAATGCTGTGAGTTCAAGGCCAGCCTGGTCTACAAAGTGAGACCAGGACAGCCAAGGCTACACAGAGAAACCCTGTCTCCAAAAACCAAAAAATAAAAAGTCATCATTAAATAATTGATTTAATCATAATTGGAGTTCAGGACCAACAAAATGAATTTAGAAATAGAAGAAAAAAGCACAGCAGATAAACTTTGTAGTCTGCCTGGACCTTTGTCTTTGCATTTGTGTCTGGTGTGGCAGATGCCAAAGCTTTAGATGTAAATCAGAACAGGGAGAGGACAGCTCAGAGAAAGCCAAGCCTGCGAGACTGACATAAGAGCATCAAATGCATAGGGTGAGGCTGGGTATGCAGGATGCATCTGGGTGTGGTGTGCAGCCTCCGCAGCCCCAGTGAAGTCAGAGCAAAGGCGAGCCATCAGTGCTTGCCCAGTGCCTTGAGCACGGTCTAGGTGGACAGTGTGGCCGTTTATCTTCATTCTCCATTTGACTAGATTTGGATTCACCCAGAAGCACACCACTGAGTGTATATGAGGAAGATGACAGATTTAGCGACAGAGTGAGTGACACCATCCCATGCTTTGGGATGAAAACAAGGAGTGTTGTGCCAGCCAGCATTTCTCTCTGCTTTCTGGCTTTGGTTTTTTGTGGGTTTTTTTTTTTTTAAGATTTATGTATTATGTATACAGTGCTCTGCCTGCATTACACCTGCAGGCCAGAAGAAGGCATCAGATCACTGATGGTTCTGAGCCACCATGTGGTTGCTGGGAATTGAACTAGGGACCTCCAGAGGAGCAATCAGTGCTCTTAATCCCTGAGCCATCTCTCCAGCCCCCTGGCTTTGGTTTTGGTGGGACCAGCCACCTCACACTCCTGTTGTCCAGCACTGGAATCTCTCTTGCTGCCATGGAGTCCACACTCTGAACTCCTGCCCTTAAACTGTGAGCCCAAACAAACCCTTTTCTTCCATAAGCTGCTTTCATTGGTGTTTGTTCCAGCAGAGCTCCTAACACAGGTTTCCTAGATTTGTCAGGTGATGAAGAGCTCCCTGCTATTTGAAGAACTTGGACTGTTTGAGTCCCAGAACCCACTGGGTTAGGATTAGGTGCTGTGAACTTGTAATCCCAGTGCTAAAGGGGTGGCCAGCTACTCTAGCCTAACGGACCAGCTTCAGATCTTGACGAGAGATCCTGTCTCAAAAACCCATTTGTGGGGTAGGACACTAAGATGGCTCAGCAAGTAAAGGTCCCTGCCACCAAGCCTGGTGACCTGAGTTTACTCCTGGGATTCATGGTAGACAGAACTGACTTCCGCAGGTTGTCCTCTGACACGCCTCCTCCATGTATGCCATAGCATGCATGGGCACACACACACACTAAGTCAAAACAAAGCAAGAGTGGGGTGATGGCTTAGCAGTTGAGCATTTATTGCTCTTTCAGAGGACCTGAGTTCAGTTCCCACAGGGATCTGACACCTCCTCCTGATTTCCTTGGGTGCCTTCGTATTACACATTCAACCATGCACACAAAAAACTCATATGCATAAAATAAATGTTTAAAAATGTGTGGGGTGTATTTGGTTTTGATTTTTTGAGACAGGGTTTCTCTGCGTAGCCTTGGCTGTCCTGGATTCACTTTTGTAGACCAGGCTGGCCTCGAACTCAGAGATCTGCCTGCCTCTGCCTCCCTGAAAGCTAGGATTAAAGCGTGGGCCCAGCTTTTAAAAAATGTTTCATTAAGCAAAAAGCCACACAGACTTCAAGGAGAGAAGTCTGCCCTGGTGGTGCCTACACAACTGGGGATCTAACATGTTACCCTCGGTAGACGATAGGTATGTTATGAGCAAGAGGAAGGGCAAGGCTGATGCAGTCCTTGGCTTGCAAAGGCCCATCAGCATTTTGTCTTTGAATAAAGAAGCCTCAGATTGTGGTGGTGGTGGTGGTGGTGGTTGTATCTGACTTGGTTGGGAGAGGGCATGTGCATGCCATGGCCAGTTGGCCAGTGTGTGGCAGGCAGAGGGCAGCTTGCAGGAGCTGGTTCTCCCTTCCTACCGTGTGGGTTTCATAAGTTGAGCTCAGGTGATCAAGCTTGCTAACAGGTGCCCTTACTGGCCTGTCGCCCCAGCCCACACACAGCAGGTAATTTTGGCCACTGCCCCATGCCTTCCCCTCTGCATGTTCAACAGGAGAACAGCTATGTTTATTTACGTGACATCCTTCTTCTTTCTGCAGGCAAACCGGAGCCCCTGGTGTTCCATATTCCTCAGTCCTTTTTTGATGCCTTGCAACAGAGAATATCCATAGGAAGTGCAAAAAAGCGGCTCCCCAACTCCACCACAGGTGCGGAGTGCCCCTGGGGGGGGAAGTGGTAGCCTTTGTGACCCTAAAGAACTTTGTGTGAGCCGGGCGTGGTGGCCCTTGCCTATAATCCCAGCACTCGGGAGGCAGAGTTAGGCAGATCACTGTGAGTTCGAGGCCAGCCTGGTCTACAGAGCAAGTCCAGGACAGCCAGGGCTACACAGAGAAACCCTGTCTCAAAAAACAACTATGTGTGGAAAACTCTTTGTGGGACTTTGAGGTCCAGGCAAGTTATTGGAACATGAATCTTTGTGTAATTATCTGTTAGAACAGTGACCATCCCTCCAAAGGCAGTGTGTTCTCTCAGTAAGAGTGAATGGAGACATTGAGGAGATGTAAGCCTGGTAAATGATGAGCAAAGGCTGTTTGATACATCTGAGTGTGGTGCAGTTTCCACAAACACAGCTGAAGCCCAGTGGATGTCAGTAGATATGTCATTGATACACAAGTGGAGCTCAGCAGAGCCCTAGCTGATGCTCAAGACATGATTGCTCACTAGCATCTATGAGGGCATTTATGTCACACTGACAGAAGTCCAGAGGGGACCTTTCCAGAAACCGTGGTCTAGAGGAAACATTTGCCGTAGTACATTAGGAAAATAATTCAGGGGCTGGTGAGATGGCTCAGAGGTTAAGAACACTGACTGTAAACCAGGCGTGGTGGTGCACACCTTTAATCCCAGAACTCAGGAGGTAGAGTCAGGCGGATCACTGTGCGCTCAAGGCCAGCCTGGTCTACAAAGCGAGTCCAGGACAGCCAAGTCTACACAGGGAAACCTTGTCTCTGGGGGGGGGGGACGACAAACAAACAAAAACACTGACTGTACCTCCATAGGTCTTGAGTTCAATTCCTAGCAACCACCTGGTGGCTTACAACCATGTATAATGTGATCTGATGCCCTCTTCTGGCCTGCAGGGGTAGATGCAGGTAGAGCACTGAATACATAATAATAAATAATAAATCTTTAAAAAAAAAAAAAAAAAGGACGGAGGCAGAGGCAGGTGGATCGCTGTGAGTTCGAGGCCAGCCTGGTCTACAAAGCGGGTCCAGGACAGCCAAGCCTACACAGAGAGACCCTGTCTCGAAAACTAAAAAAAAAAAAAACAAGGAAAGAGGGCTGGAGAGATGGCTTAGGTTAAGAGTACTGCCTGCTCTTCCGGAGGTCCTGAGTTTGATTCCCAGCAACCACATGGTGGCTCATAACCATCTATAATGAGATCTGGTGCCTCCTTCTGGTGTGCAGGAGTTACATGCAGGCAAAACACTGTATGCATATTAAATAAATAAATGGATCTCTGTGAGTTCAAGGATAGCCTAATCTACAGAGTGAATTCCAGGACAGAAACAAACAACAACAAAGAGAATATAATTCCAACCTGACATGGTGACTCACACCTTTCATCACAGCACTCAAGAGGCAGAGGCAGATTTTGACAGAAGCTTGGTATACAGAGCAAGTTACAGGAAATGAAGAACATATTCTTGCTGGACAATGTGGTGCACCCCTGTAATCCCAGCACTCAGGGAGGCCGAGGCAAGTGGATCAACGTGAGTTCAAGGCCAGCCTGACAGCCAAGGCTACAGAGAGAAACCCTGTCTCAAAAATTTACCAAATTCCTTGGTAAATACTATTAGAAAGAACCTCCACCAGTAAGATTAGAGTAAAAGGTCTTCAGAAAGTTATAAGGATGTGGTGGCTCACCTTTAATTCCAGCACTCAGGAAGCAAGAGGCAGGTGAATCTCTGTGAGACCAGCCTGGTCTAAAAAGTGAGTTCCAGAAAAGCCAGGGCTGTTACACAGAGAAACCCTGTCTCAAAAAAGCAAAACAAGGGTTGGAGAGATGGCTCATAGGTTAAGAGCACTGACTACTCTTCCACAGGTTCTGAGTTCAGTTCCCAGCACCCACATGGTGGCTCACAACCATCTGTAATGGGACATAATGCCCTCTCTTGTCTGATGCTCTCTTCTATCATGCAGGCATACATGCAATAGAGTACTTATGTACATAAATAAATAAATCTTTTTTTTTTTTTTTAAACAAAACCAAAACAACAGAAAAGGAAAGTTTCTGTAGGAAAGCAACAACTAAAAACCTAAAAATTGTGTTGATTACTTTTCTGGTTGTTATGACAAAATTCCTCAAGAATACAATTTAGGAGAGAAAGGTTTATTTGGGCTCATCATCATGAGGAACTCATGGCAGCAGTAAAAAGCAGCTGGTCCCATGCAGCCACAGGGAGCAGAGAGAAGTAAATGCTGGTGCTCAGCTTGCTTCCTCCTCTTTATTCTGTCTAGAATTCTAACCCATAAAATGGTACAGCCAGTATTTATTTATTTATTTATTTGGTTGATTTTGGGTTTTTTGTTTTGTTTTGTTGGTTTTTTGAGACAGGGTCTCTGTGTAGCCTTGGCTGTCCTGGACTCGCCCTGTAGACCAGGCTGGCCTCAAACTCACAGCTATCCACCTGCCTCTGCCTCCCAAGTGCTAGGATTAAAGGCCTGTGCCACCACACCCAGCTCCATTTTTGTTTTGTTTTTTTTTTTGAGACAGGGTTTCTCTGTGTAACAGCACCAGCTGTCTTAGACTCATTTTATAGACCAGGCTGGCCTTGAACTCACAGAGATCCATCTGCCCCTGCCTCCCGAATGCTGGGATTACAGGCATGCATCACCACCACTTGGTTAAAGCCTATATTTACATGTGGTCTTCCCACCTTAATTAATCTGTAAACTTCCCAAAAAACATACTCAGAGGCTTGTTTCCATAATGATCGTAAATCTCATCATTTACCCATTGATAGCACCGAAGCATATCACTATAAACTGCAATATTCATCAAATTCCCACAGGTATGTGGCCATCTCATAGTACAAAATGGCTCAGTTCAACATCGTAAGTTCCCATGGCTCTAACAGCTCCAGCAGGTCTCATCAATCTTAAGATTAACTTGAGTCAGTCTTAACCATGAGCACTTATGAAATGTGAACCAAGTTACATTGAATATGCAATAGCATAGAACAAACATCCCTATTCCATAATGGAAGAATTGGGACATAGCAAGGAATGATCCTATCAAAGCAAGACTAAAGCTCATCAGCACAACACCAAGTCCTATACTTTCATGTTGGACATCTGAGGCTCCAAAGGACCTGGGGAGTCCCACCCCTCCAGCACTGTTGCCTGAGGACACATTAGCCTCTCTCTTGAGCCAACTCAACTCCACGTCTGCAGCTTTGCTCCACAAATATTCCATGGTTCTGCTGTCTTCAACCTCCTAGGCTCTCCACTGCAGCTTAGGCTTTACCTTAACACCTCTGTGCACCTGAACTTGGCTACTTTGTGGATTCTTCTTTTTCCTACTTTCCATCCACCCAGTTTCACCTCATATCAGTAGATAAAAAGGAGAGAAGGGAGAGAGAGATCCTTGAATTTAATTTCTTTCTTATTTCTTCTTTAAGCACGACTTCTACCAAACCAAAACCAGCCCTCCTGAATGACTAACAACCACCAACCTCACCTCTTGGGGCACTAGCATTTATATACCCTTTGAAAAGTTCCCAGAATTCCAAATGTCACAGAAATTATCTGTAGCTAGCAAAAACTCCAGCTCATGGCTGGAGCATGAGGGAAATCTTTTTTTTTTTCCTTCATTTTTCAAGACAGGGTTTCTCTGTGTATCCTTGACTGTCCTGGACTCAGTTTGTAGACCAGCCTGGCCTCAAACTTACAGCAGTCCGCCTGCCTCTGCCTCCCAAATGCTGGGATTAAAGGCGTGCGCCACCATGCCTGTTTTACGGCTGTTTTCAATCCTGCGTTGTCTCTTTCAGCTTGCTCATGCTCCTTTCACTTGACAAAGTGGCACTTTTGTTTTTCGAGACAGGGTTTCTCTGTGTAGCCTTGGCTGTCCTAGTCTTGCTTTGTAGACCAGGCTAGCCTCAAACTCACAGAGATTCGCCTGCCTCTGCCTCCCGAGTGCTGGGATTAGGGTCATGTGCCGTCACACCCAGCGTATTGCACACTTTTAATATCTTCTCTGCTCCTTTTTTGTTCTCTCTCCTTGGGGACCTGAATAAGCAGTGAGCCACATGGATGATACACAGTCTGCATGCTCCCTGTCTTGAGATAAGGAAGTCCATTCCTTTATAACGGAGCCTCATGCTCCATTATATATACATGTAGCCAGTCTCTTTGCCTGAATCTAACATGAGTGACAACTGGCTTGTTTCCTGATAGAGTCTTCATTACCCTCCAGGTCTTTCTTGGCGTTCTCCCACATCCCCTATCAGAATGGCCCATTAAGCTCTACTTACAGCTCTCTAGGTCCTTAGCCCACAGGCCAGACTCTTCCACATTCCTCTTCCAGAAACCATTTCCAAAGGCCCATTAGCCACATAGTCAGGCTTATCAGATCAACATCCCCACTTCTTGTTTTTTCAAAGGATGCCAGCTTTTTGTTTGTTTGTTTTTTAAAGATTTTTATGTAGCCGGGCACAGTGGCCCAGCATTTAATCCTAGCACTCAGAGCAGGCAGTGGTGGTGCACACCTTTAATCCCAGCACTCAGGAGGCAGAGGCAGGCGGATTGCTGTGAGTTTGAGGCCAGCCTGGTCTACAAAGTGTGTCCAGGTCAGTCAAGGCTACACAGAGAGACCCTGTTTTGAAAAAAAAAAAAAAGGAATTTCATGTATTATTATGAATACAGTTCTCTGCCTGCATGTACACCTGAACACCAGAAGAGGGCATCAGATCACATTATATAGATGGGTATGAGCTACTGTGTGGTTGCTGGGAATTGAACTCAGGATGTTTGAAAGAGCCTGTGCTCTTTGCCTCTGAGCCATCTCTCCAGCCCTGATCTTTGTTTTGTTGTTGTTGTTGGTTTGGTTTGGTTTTGATTTTTCAAGACAGGGTCTCTCTGTGTAGCATTGACTGTCCTGGACTCACTTTGTAGACCAGGCTGGCCTTGAACTCACAGCCATCTGCCTGCCTCTGCCTCCCAGGTGCTGGGATTAATCTGTCCCAATTTTGAAGCTATCAAACCAGAGGCCTCACATACTGTTAATCCCTCAGCTATGCTGTGGGCCCTCTGCTGGAGCTGTTTTAATTTCATATGCAGAAAGGGGATAGCCATCACTTGTAATTCTATAAAGACTATGATTTGACCCGTTATATCTTAGGCTATAAGAGGTTTTCAGAACTGAGTTCTATGCACATGTCTCTACCAGACATGGAACAGTAGGCCAGGGGCCTGGGTTCAACATAGTACTACAGGAAAGAAACAACAAAATGTAAAGTTTCTAAGGTCCAAAAAGGAAAATCTGGAAGAAGCCTCGGAGACTTCTGTCGTGGAGGTCCTTATCATCTGGTCGTCAGCACCTGCCAGACTGATCTGTGAGGAGAGGGCCGGGCGTGGTGGCGCACGCCTTTAATCCCAGCATTCCAGAGGCAGAAGCAGGGGGTTCACTGTGAGTTCAAGGCCAGCCTGACCTACAAAGTGAATCCAGGTCAGCTAAGGCTATACAGAGAGACCCTGTCTCAAAAACATAAAAAATAAAAAACAAGACAAAAAAAGATCTGTGAGGAGAGCAGCTGTATGCAGTGAGATAGACATTGGAGCAGCGAGTCCACTGCAAGGCACTGCTGTCTCATGTTCAAGTTTGTCCCTTCCTTTCCACTGCAGCTTTTGTTCGGAAAGATGCCTTGCCACTGGGAACCTTTTCCAAGTACACCTGGCATATCACTAATATTCTGCAAGTTAAACAAATCTTAGACACCCCAGAGGTAAGAGTTTATTCCTCAGGAGCTGTGTGTGTGTGTGTGTGTGTGTGTGTGTGTGAGAGAGAGAGAGAGAGAGAGAGAGAGAGAGAGAGAGAGAGAGAGAGAGAGAGAGAGAGAGAGAGAGCGCGTTGCATGTGTATGGACGTGGAGGCTAGAAGTTCACTTTATGTATCTTTTTCAGTCACTTTCTACCTTTCTACCCAAATAAGTTTGGGCTTTTTTCATTTGTTTGTCTGTTTTCTTGAGACAAGGTTTCTCTATGTAGCCCTGGCTGTCCTGGAACTCACTCTGCAGACTAGGCTGTCTACAAAGAGCTCAAGAGATCTCCCTGCCTCTGTCTCCCAAGTGCTGGGGTTAAATGCATGGACCAGCACTATCTGGCAAGTGACATGGTCTATCTGTCTGTCTTTCTTTTTTGTTGTTGTTGTTTTGTTTTGTTTGTTTTTTCTTTTGTTTTCTCTGTGTAGCCTTGGCTGTCCTGGACTCACTTGTAGACCAGGCTGGCCTTGAACTCACAGTGATCCGCCTGCCTCTGCCTCCCAAGTGCTGGGATTAAAGGTGTGCACCACCACTACCACCCAGCTTTTTTTTTTTTTTTTTTTGGTTTTTCAAGACAGGGTTTCTCTATGTAGCCTTGGCTGTCCTGGACTTGCTGTGTAGACCAGGCTGGCCTCGAACTCACAGAGATCTGCCTGCCTCTGCCTCCTGAGTGTGACATGATCTTTCATTGGCCTGAAGTTCAACCAATTTAGTCAGACTAGCTGGCCAGCAAGCCCAGGACCCACCTGTCTCTCCTGCTCCATTTTGTTTTTGAGTCAGTGTCTTTCTCTGGCCTGCAGCTCACCAAGGCTGGTTGGCCTGTGAACTCCAGGGTTCCTCAGGTCTCTGTGTTTCCAGCACTGAAATTGCAAGCAGTTCCACCACACCTGCCTTCCTGGGGCAGAACTGAAACACAGAGCCTCCTGCTTGCATGCCAAGCACTTTGCTGCCTGAGCCATTTCCCCGTCTTCCTTTTTCATGCTAAGGGATTATTTAGATGTAGTTTGTATAGTTCTGAGTCTGATTTTGGTAACTATTCATGCTTTAAGAGCCAGGCATGGTGGCGCATGCCTTTAATCTCAGCACTCAGGAGACAGAGGCAGTCAGATCACTGTGAGTTTGAGGCTAGCCTGATCTACAAAGTGAGTCCAGGGCAGCCAAGGCTACAAAGAGAAACCCTGTCTTGGGGAGAAAAAAAAAAACCAGCTGGTGTGGTGGCTCACGCCTTTAATCCCAGCACTTGGGAGGCAGAGGCAGGTGGATCTCTGTGAGTTCAAGGCCAGCCTGGTCTACATAGTGAGTACAGGGCAGCCAGAGCTACACAGAGAAACTGTCTCAAAAAAAACAAAAAACAAAAAAAATTAGGCTAACCTGGTAAAGGTGTGATGACCTTGAGAATGATCCTAATACCATATAAAATGGGGTGCAGTGGTACACACTTCCAGTTCCAGCACTAAGATGGAGGCAGGAGAATCAAAAGTTCAAAGCCGTCCTCAGCTGCTTATCAAGTTAGAGGCCAGCTTCTAGAGGCAGTATGAGACCCTGTATGAACAAATAAAGCATCCACAAAAAAGGATCTAAAGTCAAAGGATGCTATGTTCTGCCTTTGGGGTCAGGAAGTGGGATTTGGGTCCAGGCATGGTGTTGTACCCTTTATCCCAGCACTTAGGAGCCAGACCAGTCACTTGCCTGGTCTTCATGGCAAGTTTCAGACTTCCAGAGCTACCAAGTAAGACCCTGTTCCCCACTTCCCTGCACCACCACCCCAACCCCGCCAAAACCAAAACACCAAAGCGGGGTTTTCCTTGTGAATTCGTGATATCCTGATATCTGTGAAGGTCTTCAACCTCACTGATTGGCGCTAGGGCAGGAATGGGTGATGCAGATGGCACTCTGTTTGTGAAGCCACTAGTCCTTCCCAAGCTATAATTTGGCCTGAACTTATTTTTCACCAAGGACACACTGTATATTTTACTACATTTACTTTTTTTTATTATTTATTTATTTATTCATTTATTTATTTATTTATTTATTGAGAGAGAGAGTGTGTGTGTGTGAGAGTGTGTACGTGTGCGTGCACGCATGTGCAGGTAGAGGTCAGAAGACAATTTGTAGGAGTTGGTTCCCTCCTCCTCCTATGGGCTCTGGGGGTTGAGCCCAGGTTGTCAGCCTTACCAGGTGCCATTAGTGCCGTTACTGACTCACCCATCTCATAGGCCCTATAGTGTGCATTCTAAAATGGTTTGTTGAAGTTAATCTGAAATTTTGGCAGATTTTTTTCCCCTTCCTACAGAAGTAGAATATTTCAGAGAATTCAGCACAGTATGGCTCTGATACATGAAGGTTAATTTAGCCAGGCTTGGTAGCTCACACTTACAATCCTAGTATTTGGGAGGCCAAGGCAGAAATCTGGAGTTCCAGGGCTACACAGGGAGACTGTCTCAAACACAACACAGAGTAGATGAAGGACCAAGCATTGTTGTGTTCAGAAGTAAGGTTTTGATGGCTGCACAGCTAATGTGTGAGCCTTAGAAGACAGGTTCAGGGGCTGGAGAGATGGCTCAGTGGTTAAGAGCACCACCTGCTCTTCCAAAGGTCCTGAGTTCAATTCCCAGCAACTACATGGTGGCTCACAACCATCTGTAATGAGATCTGGTGCCCTCTTCTGGCCTGCAGGGGTACATACAGGCAGAATACAGTATAAATAATAAATAAACGAATCTTTTAAAAAATAAAAAAAAAAAAGAAGAAGAAGAAGACAGGTTCAGTGAAAGACCCTGTGTTGAGGTTGAAAGTGATAGAGAAGGCCGGGCGTGGTGGCGCACGCCTTTAATCCCAGCACTCGGGAGGCAGAGGCAGGCGGATCGCTGTGAGTTCGAGGCCAGCCTGGTCTACAAAGTGAGTCTGGGACAGCCAAGGCTACACAGAGAGACCCTGTCTCGAAAAACCAAAAAAATAAATTAAAAAAAAAAAAAAAGTAAATACAAAGAAACCCTGTCTCGAAAACCTAAAAAACAAACAAACAAACAAACAAACAAAAAAACCCAAACCAACAACAACAAAAGATAAAAACAGTAAGCCCAGCGTAGTGGTATAGTGGTACAGGTCTTTAATCCCAGCACTTGGGAGCCACAGGCAGGCGGATCTTTGTAAGTTCAAGGCCAGCCTGGTCTACAAAGTGAGTCCAGGACAGCCAGGGCTACACAGAGAAACCCTGCCTCAAAAAAACAAAAATAAAAAGAGTACATGGTGGGGGAGGCTGGAGAGATGGCTCAGTGGTTAAGAGCACTGTCTCCTCTTCCAGAGATCCTGAGTTCAATTCCCAGCAACCACATGGTGATTCATCTACAATGTGATCTAATGCCCTCTTCTGGTGTGCAGGCATACATTCAAGCAGAGCACTGTATATATAATAATAAGTAAATCTTTAAAAAAAAAAAAAGTACATGGGCCTGGAGAGATGGCTTAGGTTAAAAGCACTGGCCATGCCTCCAGAGGACCCAGGTTCAGTTCTCAGCACCCACATGGCAGCTCACAACTGCAACTGCCATGCAACTGTAATTTCAGCACCAGGGGATCCCACTTTTCATCTGGCTTCTTTAGGCACCCACATACATGAGAGGCATACATACAATACACATTGTCAGGTCCCAGAGAAACCTGGGACAAGTCTCAGTACTTTTGGCTGCTGCCAGCACTACTCACCTAGTCCCTACCCGAAGTTCTCCAGCTCAGAGCCTGCGCTTCCTTCTCCCAGCTTCTCTTTCCCATATAATCAGTCTGGGCTTCCTTCTCCCGGCTTCTCTTTCCCGTATAATCAGCCACTTTGGCTACACATACTCGTGCTTCTGCTCTTGGCTCTCATGTGCTCTCTTGGTCCTCTTCCTCTCTCACTTCCCACGCCCTCCTCTCATGGCCTGGTTCAGTCTGGTTCTCTTCCCTCATATCTGCAATAAAACTCTTCTCAACCATCCCTACAAACAGTCACGTCCTCATTTTCATTCACACACATATGCATAAACACTTTGAAAAGATAAAAAGAGGCCAGGAGTGGTGGCTCATGCCTTTAATCCCAACCCTCGGGAGAGGCAGATGGATTTCTGTGAGTCGGAAGCCAGCCTAGTTTACCAAGGAGTCCAGAACAGCCAAAGCTACATAGAGAACCGTCTCAAAACAACAAAAGGAATCGTAAGAGACATTAGTGACACCTAAGATGCATGTATGTCAAGATTTCCATGTCCCACTTACTTACTGTCTCTGTGTCCAGATGCCCCTGGAAATCACACGTAGCTTTATCCAGAACCGGGATGGGACTTATGAGCTCTTTAAATGCCCTAAAGTAGAAGTAGAGAGCATAGCAGAAACCTACGGCCGCATAGAGAAGCAGCCCGTGCTGAGACCCTTGGAGCTGAAAACCTTCCTCAAAGTTGGTAAGTGACTTTCAGAAGCACCTCTCCCTTGAGGGCCACTGTCCCACAGGGCTGTCTGAGGCTCTGGATTTTATCGGTTTGTTTGGTTTTTTGGGGGAGTGCGGGGGGCAGGTATTTGACACAGGGTAGCCTTGGCTGTCCTGGACTCACTTTGTAGACCAGACTCTGCCTGCCTCCGCCTCTGCAATGCTGGGATCCACACCCAGGCCTGGCTCTCATTCTTCATCAAAGCACACGCACGCACCCTGTAAGAACCTGAGAAAGGAGCCGGGCGTGGTGGCACACACCTGTAATCCCAGCACTCGGGAGGCAGAGGCAGGCGGATCGCTGTGAGTTCAAGGCCAGCCTGGTCTACAAAGTGAGTCCAGGACAGCCAAGGTTACACAGAGAAACCCTGTCTCGAAAAACCAAAAAAAAAAAAAAAAAAAAAAGAACCTGAGAAAGAGAAAGTGTTTGTCTCTTTTGAGCTGGTGCTTTCTGAACAGTAGCTGAATGTTTGTGCACCATGGAGAGATGATGAAAGCAGCAGTAAAACCCCCTCAGCCACCTTCTCCACAGCAGTGTCGGTTATGTCCATGTAACACTCCCCCCCCCACCCCATCTCACTGTGTGCCCCTGGCTAATCTGAAACTCACTGTGTAGACTGAATGAAAAAAAATTTAAAGAAAATTTAAAAGGCCATGGCTGCTCTTAGGTGTGCTGAAGAAGGGTTACTGTAGGTAAAAGGGAGCTCATAGCCAGGGATCGGGACGTCTGGGGGAGTCCAGAGTAAACATGGCCCAGAGCCAGGCCACGTAAGAAGAGGGGGGATCCAGGAGGATAAAGGGGAGACGAAATGGCTGGATTATATAGGGAAGGTCAACTGGGGAGGAGCAGCCCAGCCCCTCGCTGGAGAAGTTTAGAGTAAGGGATGGGTATGCCATCATATCCTGTAATGGGTAGCGACTGAGGGATGCTGGGAGAATGTGGTGGCCAGGCCAGTTAGCCATTCGTTCTGGGTTTGAGACCTAATATAGACCAGGCTGGCTTTGAACTCAAAGAGACCTGACTACTATGTCTGCCTCCCAGTGCTCAGATTAAAGGCGTGCATGTCTGGATAATTTCTTTCTATCAAAAGTTGCTGAAGACTCATATCTTAGCTGATTTTCTCCTTTATCTTACACCATTCTCTATGGATATGCTCAATGCTATTTTTCCATTTTTTCTTTACATATATTACATCTACTATAGCATGTATGTGGAGGTTAGAGGTCATCTGGCTTAATAGAAAGTATCTTAGCTGGGCATGGTAGCACACGCCTTTAATCCCAGCACTCGGGAGGTAGAGGCAGACGAATCTCTGTGAGTTCGAGGCCAGCCTGGTCTACAAAGCAAGTCCAGGACAGCCAAGGCTACACAGAGAAACCCTGTCTCGAAAAACCAAAAAAAAAAAAAAAAAAAAAAAAAGATTCTTTACCTGCTGGCTCATCCTATAGCCCTGCCCCCCACCCCAAATTATGTATATGTATGTATTTGTATACGTGTATGCCGTGTGGGTGGGTGCCCAGTGATGCCAGAATAGGGAATCAGATCCCTTTGGGCTGGAGTTGGAGATGGTTGTGATCCACCCAATTGTGAGTGCTGGAAACTGAACTCAGCTCTTCTGCAAGAGCAATACACCCTCTTTAACTGCTGAACCATCTCTCCTTCCCAATAATACTGAATTTTTCTTTCCTTTTTTTTTTTTTTTTTTTTTGGTTTTTGGTTTTTTTAATACTGAATTTTTCAAAAGCAATCTATAGCCTACATATTGTTTGTTTGAGACAGGACTTCTCTGTGTAGTCCTGGCTGTCGTGGAACTCACTGTGTAAATCAGGCTGTCCTCAAACTCAGAGATCTGCCTGCTCTGCCTCCTGAGTGCTGGGATTAAAGTCATGCACTGCCGCCGATGCTTCCACCTGAGTAGCCTACATATTTTCCCACATGTAAATGCTTGAGCCTCTGAAACTTATCTGGTGTAATTGACATGCCAGCTGTCTTCTGTTCTTTTCCAGATGATTATTGGTGAATGTCCAATATTTAATATAATAAACTTTTACAAAATCAAGTGTGGTGCTGCTTGCTTTTAATCCTGGCATTCATATAGCAGAGGAGGCAGATCTCTGAGTTCCATGACAGCCAAGGTTACAGAGACCCTCTCAGAAACTAAAATATACTTCCTTTTGTTTTCGTTACTGGTGGGAGACACCGCTACTCTGTGTGCTCTTAAGCTAGTACTACAGTCGTTGCCATGGTAGTTTGGACTATGTTGTGCAACCATATAGATTGAATTTTATGTCTTTGAACTTGACCCTTTCTTCTCAGTCTGGCTCTGCTGTCACTGTGGCTATTCTGTTTGATGTCATAAAGCCAGCACTGGCTTTTAACTTTTATTTGTATCCTTGGTGGTGGGAGCCATCTGTGGGCTACATGTTTACTTACTTACTTAGGGAGAGAGGTGTGCATGTCACAGTGAGCTTGTAGAGAGAGGTCAGAGGGCAAGCTGTGGGAGTTGGTTATTTCCTTCCAGCATGAGGTTCCCGGGCTTTAACTCAGGTCATCAGGCGTGTTAGCAAGTGCCGTTAGCCTGAGCCGCTCACTGGCCCTGGAAATGTCCTTTTGAATGCTTATAGCAGCACTGACTTCTCTTCCTTTTATTCCTCTAGTTCTTTTTCCTTTTATTTTTTAACCCCATGAAGGGTTTTTTGTTTTTGTTACTTTTTTTTACATTTAATTTATTTGAGGCTGGGGTGGGTAGAGAGCACTATGGAACTGGATAGAGGATACTTACGAGAGTTAGTTCTCTGCTTCCACCGTGTGGGTCCTGGGTGATTGGAGTCAGCTCATCAGACTCCCTGAAAAATGCCTGTAGCCACTAAGGCACCTTGTTGGCCCTGTTCCATTTATTTCTTTTGCAACGATGCCCATGACGGGGTCTCTCTATGTAACTCTGCCAGGCTAGCCTCCAGCTCACAGAGATCCATCCACCTCTGCTTCCAAAGAGTGCTGAGATCATGGGCATAGGCCACGAAACCAAGTCTGGTTTCTTTCTTTTTTTGTTTGTTCAAGACAGAGTTTCTTTGTGCAATAGCCCTGGCTGTCCTGGACTCACTTTGTAGACCAGGCTGGCCTCAAACTCACAGTGATCCACCTGCCTCTGCCTCCCCAGTGCTGGGATTAAAGATGTGTGCCACCACACCAAGCTTGGGGAACACTTTTAATCCCAGCACTCTAGAGGCAGAGAGGCCACAGAGCTAGTTCCAGAACAACCAGGGCTACACAAAGAAACCCAGTCACAAAAAAGAAAAAGGATAAAGTGCTTGTGCGGGTGAGGAGCTTCAAAAACTCAGACTCCAAGCATGTATTCCCAGGTTCTTTCTTCTTCTTCTTCTTCTTTTAAAGATTTATTTGGTTTATACATATGAGTACGCTGTCTTCATGTGCACCAGAAGAGGGCATCATCGGATTACGTTGTGAGCTACCAGGTGGTTTCTGGGAATTGAACTCAGGACCTCGGGAAGAGCAGCCATCATAACCACTGAGCCATCTCTCCAACCCTGGTTCTTTTTTGTTTTGGTTGTTGGTTGGTTGGTTTTTTCAAGACAGGGTTTCTCTGTGTAGCCTTGGCTGTCCTGGACTCACTTTGTAGACCAAGCTGGCCTTGAACTCAAGATGGCCTTGACTGCCTCTGCCTCCAAGAGTGCTGGGATTAAAGGCATGTGCCACCATGCCTGACCCAACTATTATTGTTGATTTTGTTGTTACAGTGTTTGTCTCCACGTGTGTGCATGCATGCACATGCATGAAGGTGGAGGTGTTGTGAGTGTGCCACAGCATGTATATGAAGCTCAGAGGACAGATTCGTGGAGTTGGTTCTCTCCATCCAAATATATGTAGGTTTGGGGGGTTGAGCTCAGGTTGCCAGGCTTGTGCCCCAAGTGCCTTTATATTGAACCATCTTGCTAGCCCAGACTTAGAGTTACTATATGCTACACAGTAAATGTGAGGACATACTGGGCTCCAGTAAGACCCTGTCTCGGGGGCTGAAGAAATGGCTGAGAGGTTAAGGGCACTGGCTGTTCTTCCAAAGGTCCTGAGTTCAATTCCCAGAGACCACATGGTGGCTCACAACCATCTATAATGAGATCTGGTGCCCTCTTCTGGTTCACATGCAGGCCAAATACTGTATAAATAATAAATAAATAAATCTTTATAAAAAAAAAAAAAAAGACCCTGCCTCAAAAACAAACCAAAAACAAAGAAAGGAATACTCTTTATTTAAGTCAGGTAGACCCATACTAATTGGCCTCCTTTTTTCCCTCTGTAGGTAATACTTCCCCAGATCAAAAGGAGCCTACACCCTTTATCATTGAGTGGATCCCAGATATCCTCCCGCAATCCAAGATTGGCGAGCTTCGAATCAAGTTTGAGTACGGTCACCACCGGAACGGACATGTGGCTGACTACCAGGACCCAAGGCCACCCATGGACCAGCCTTTGGAGCTGGCCCCTCTGACCACTATTACTTTCCCTTGAGGCAAATCAAGAGTATTTTGCGGAGTTTGCACATCCCAACCCCTGACCACTGTAAACCCTAGTAGAACTTACTCAGCCCTGCATTTTGCTAAGATGCAGTTGCTCAGCACATTCACGTGGGTTCTGTAGAAGAAACTCCTGTAAATAGCCTTGTTGGCACTGCTGTGTACAGTTTTCATTATAAACTGGGCACTTATTTCTGACCAGAGTTTTAGAAGTAACAACAAAAATCCAGATCATTGGCCTTCTCCTGGATTCACCTGCAGCAGCTTGTTTCTCTGTAGTTCTCTAAGAAGTCAGCAGCACTGGACCTTAGCCAACAGTGTAGGAAAGTAATGATGCCCCGGGCAGGGCAGAGGCTCTCTGCCTGAGAGCTCCAATCACATTCTTTATCCTGATAGCAAATAAAATACAGTGTCACTAGTTTTTCAAAATGGTACCACTGATTTCATGATTTTACCATTAGAAACCTTTGGGAGAATTTACTTTGTAGTCAACAGGAAAAAGTGGGCAGTGCCAGGGATCAGCAACACTTACCCATCCCTCATATGACAGAACTTCTGTGTAGCCCTGGCTGTCCTGGAACGTACTTGGTAGAACAGACTAGCTTCAAACTCAAAGATTAGCCTGCCGCTGCCTCCCAAATGTTGGTATTAAAGGTGTGTGCCGCCACCACCACCACCCCAGCTACATTTTTTTTTCTTCTTTATTATTCAAATTTTTAGGGTTTTTTTTTTTTGTTTTATTTTTGTTGTTTGTTTGTTTGCTTGGTTTTTTGTTTTGGTTTGTTTGGGGTTTTTTGTTTGGTTTTGGGTTTTTTTGTATTTTTTGGTTTTTCAAGACAGGGTTTCTCTTGTGTAGTCATGGCTGTCCACTTTGTAGACCAGGCTGGCCTTGAACTCACAGCGATGCTCCTGCCTGGTCTTCAAAGCGAGTCCAGGATAGTCAAGGCTACACAGAGAGACCCTATCTCGGAAAAAAAAAAAAAGTTGTGCACCATCACCCCAGCTCTTCAAATCTTTGAGCAGCTGAGTGTTCTGATGTCTGAGGCCAGCATGATACATTGTGAGAACCTGTTTTAAAACAAGAGCAGGCCGAGCGGTGGTGGCCTTTAATCCCAGCGCTTGGGAGGCAGAGGAGGCAAGCGAATCGCTGTGAGTTTAAGGCCAACCTGGTCTACAAAGAGCCAGGACAGCCAGGACTACAAGAGAGACCCTGTCTCAAAATAAATAAATAAAAACCTAGTTCTGGGTTCACTCATCACAGAATGAATGGAGCTTTGCCTTCTAGGAGAGGAGGAACCATTTCCCACACACCTCCGTGACTTACTTACTCCAGGGGTTTTTCTCATTGAACCTTCACTTTTCTCTGGGTTATAAGCATTACTCCTTCCTGCAAAGTCCTCTCACTGAGGCTATAAATCTGTCTCTACACAGTACTAAAATTAGGTTTAGTTTACTTCTATGTATACGTTCCTTCTACTTGAAACAACCATATTGGTTTGAAATGATTTTTTTCCTCTCATGTTTTGCCTACATGTATGTATGAACACCACGTGGATGCCTCGTGTCCCGGGAAATCAGAAGAGGTTGCTGGAGCACCTGCAGCTGGAATTAGGGACGTTGTGAGCCATTATGTACCTGAGAATTAGCCAATGCTTAACTTCTAAATCATCTCTCCAGCCCCTTCATAGTTATGTCTTACAAAGTAAAAACGTTAAGGCAAGGAATGCATGTGTTATGAAGGCTGGACAAGCACCTTGTGAGTGTGGGGTGTGGCCAGGTGTCAGACTCTCTCTATTGGGGCAGGCCTATGGCTGGCTCTAGTATTACGCTTCCACAGTAAGCCTTGCTGCATAGTAGCCTATCAAACGTCAGTGTTTATAGGATTCACTCTCAGTTGAAATGCATATTCTGGCCTCAACAAGCGCAAAGTATATCTGAATTCTAAGCAGGGCAAGGTCCAAAGCACGCATTTCTAGGAGGCATCCAGACATCGTATGAATGCTATGCGGAAGACTGCACTTGAAAACAAAAGTTGGTTCCTAATCCCGTGCGTGACCTCCCTCCTGCCCTCCCCGCTGACTTGGAAGCGTGGGCGGGGCGGGGTGGATCCAGCAGCTATGGCTGCAATCTGGACGGCGCTCCTGTGAGCGCCTCGGGATACTCTACTAATGGACTAGTTCGTGAAAATCAATGCACTGGGTCCCAATTGGTCGTCTGCATAAAACAACAGCATCACGTGCGAACTGCTCAGGTTGCCGGGGATGGCGTTTTCTGTCCCTTTCTGAGACACGATTTCGATTGATGACAAAGGCAGCACGAGTACGCAGTCTCCTGTGTTCGTGTTTCCTGATCCTCAAACTTCCAATGACCCGCAGCGCGACGTTGGCAAGCAGTTTCAGGAAACCAAGAAGGGCATGAAGCCACGCTTCCGCCCAGAGTGGCTCAGGGGAGGCCGACGCAGCACGCGGTCATGCGGCCCCGAGAGATGACGTCACCGTGCTGCCGCCGCACGTCGCCTTCAGCCTCACCGCCAGGCGGCGCGGCAGGTTGGTCACGCGCCTCCATGTGCGCAGCCGCGCTGGCGCTCGGGACACGTCACCACCTTCGCGTCTTTTCTGGAGAACGCGGGAAGGAGGGCGCTGCGGGTTGTGACGTCACCGGGGTTCCCCGCGAAGCTCGCATGGGCGGGGCTGCGGACGTGGCTCCCGCGAGTGCTGGAGGGGAGGAGATCATTGAGGGTTGGGGGGGGATGGGTAAGGGAGCTGGGCGGAAGGGAGTGGGAAGGACCGTGGGGGAAAAGGGTCGGTGTGGAAGGTGTAAAAGAGGAGGGAAAAAGAGGGTGAGGAAAGGAAGGGACTGGAGACGGGGAGAGGCGGCAAGAGAATGTGAGGGATAGGGGAGAGAGAGTAAGGAAAGAAAGGAAGCGTGGAGGCGAGGGGGAGGGGAATAAAAGGCTGAGAGGAGGAGAGCGGAAAGGAAGTGGGTAGGAGGAGGGTGGAAGTGGAGGGTCTGAGAAACAAGGACGGGGGTGGAGAGCGTGGGAAGGGACTGAGGAGGCCTGCTCCACCCCCACCCCCACCCCCCCACACACTTTCTCCAGACTCAGCCTGAGGCCTCTCCAAGGTGGGTCTGTGGCTCCTTCCTGTACTGACTTTTTGTCAGAGCGGCCACTACCAGCCTCCTTTACCCACCATCGCCTCAGGACCAAGGCATGGTCTAGGTTCCGGCCATCAGGTAGCAGTGTGAGCAGGGTGATGGGCAACCTGAGTCTTGGGTTTTCTTGCATTGTTCATTGCGTTCCTGACGCACGAGCCCGCCCTTTACCTACCCCTGCTGAAAGCCACAAAGGGGAAGACTGGCTCCCCTCCTTTCTTTGTTTTAATTAATTTCTTTCTTTTTTCCTTTTTTTATTTTATTTTATTAGACAGGGTTTCTTTATAGCCTTGGCTGTCTCCTGGACTCACTTTGTAGACCAGGCTGGACTCGAACTCACAGGGATCCACCTGCCTCTGCCTCCTGCCTCTGCCTCCCAGCACTGGGACCACAGGTGTGCACTGTCCTGACTTCCATCAAGAACTTGGGAGAAGCCGGGCGTGGTGGCGCACACCTTTAGTCCCAGCACTTGGGAGGCAGAGGCTGGTGGATCGATGTGAGTTCGAGGCCAGCCTGGTCTACAAAGTGAGTCCAGAATAGCCAAGGCTACACAGAGAAACCCTGTCTTGAAAAACCAAAAAAAAAAAAGAACTTGGGAGAAGTATGGGGCAGGGCAAGGACCAGGATGTGGCACACTCGTGAGGTGTGGACGTTTTGTAGTGGTTCTTTGGAGCCCAAGCTCTTGGGTTTTTTGTTTGTTTGGATTTGTTTTGTTGTTCTTTTGTTTGTTTGTTTTTCGGAGACAGGGTTTCTCTGTGTAGCCTAGGCTGTCCTGGACTCAACTGGTATACAAGGCTGGCGTGGAACTCAAAGTGATCAGCCTGCCTCTGCCTCCCAAGTGCTGAGATCAGCTCCGGCCCAAGCTTCCTCAGTAGATGCTTCTTGGCAGGCAGCTTCTGTTTCATGCCCAGAAACTTTCTGAGCCTGGTGGATAAAGCCTGTGTGGAGGGGGGTGGGGGGAACCTTTCCTCTTGCCTTGGCTGGGAAAGCAATGGTTCCTCTCCTGAATCAGCCATTGAGACCTACAGACACAGGTCCTCAGGAGCTGACTGGTGAGGGTCTGAGCAGTGGTAAGTACCTGAGTAATCATTGACGTCAGAAACTGATTTGGAGAGCCGAGGATGTAGCTCAGCTGGTGGAATGCTTGCCCAACATGCACAAAGCCTTGGCTTCTGTCCCCATCACCACATAAACTGAGTGTGCTGCCTCCTGCATGTAATCCCAACATTCAGGAAGTAGAGGCGGCAGCAGAACCTCACAATCTTCAAAGACTGCCCCAGCTACTTGGTCAGTTAGGTCCAGCCTGGGATACAAGCAACCCTGTTTCAAAAATAAATAAATAAATAAATAAAAAGGCTGGAGAAATGACTCAGCAGTTAATAATATCGGCTGCTCATGCATAGGACCTGCATTCACATCCCAGCACCCATGTGGTGACACAGCCATCTGCTTCTCCAATTCCAGGGTTCTGACTCCCTCTTCTGACCTTGTGGGCAGGAGGCACACACGTGGTACACAGATACAGATGCAAGCAAAACACTTACACACATACAATCCTTTTTTTTTCCCTGAGACAGGGTTTCTCTGTGTAGCCTTGGCTGTCCTGGACTTGCTTTGTAGACCAGGCTGGCCTCGAACTCACAGCCATCTGCCTGCCTCTGCTTCCGGAGTGCTGGGATTAAAGGCGTTCATACACATAACAATACTTTTTTTTTTCAAATATTACAAAGGAACCATAAAAACCTGAAGGATGTTGGTGATCTAAGAAGGATAGAAGCAAGTGTAGCCCGGGCCTGTGCTGGCTGTGCCTAACCAGGTCTCTCTCTACTGGACGGACTTGAATTTGATGATTTTCTTGACATGGTGCCTCCTGTAGCAGGAAAGAGGAGCTCCAGTCCACTGTCCTCAGATGTTAGCAGCAGCCAGTGTTTAGTTTGCATACCCTGGACTCAGTGCACTGGCTAAATAGACACTTTCTCACCCTGGACCATCGCGAGAGTATCAAGGCCACATCTGAGCCTTCAAATCAGCACTGGCCAGGGAGGGGGAGCAGTGGCCAATGGCAGAAGGGAAACCAGGAAGCCTCCCAGGGCAAGCTAACCAGCGTCTACTGGTCAGCTTCTTGTAGGCACGTTCTGGAAGGTGATACCAGCGCAAAGCAGAGAATAGGAAATTCTAGATGAAGGCACAGGCTGCCTCCTCTGGGTCAGGGAGGGGAGCTGGCTGGGGGAGGGGTGGAGTTGCCGACCGACACAGTATCTGGAGGTGGAGAGGAACTGTTACCACCACACTGGGAGAGTTGCCACTGGAACTGATACAGGCCTGTGGTCATCTGAGCTCTCAGCTGCTAAGTCCATGGAAAGACATGGCCGTAGTGGGAGGGAAGTGGTAGTTCCAGAGAGAGAGGAAGCATCGCTCTCACCAAGCCACTGGTGCAGCCTTTCTTAGCTGTCAGGCTTTCCACTGGCTACAGTAAGGAAAGCTCTGTTCCCAGAGTCTTCCTATCCTTGTGGGGAGAGAGTGTGAGAACCAGATGCTGTGTGTAGTGACAGGTGACACTGAGAAAGGCAAACAAGGTGGGGAGCGGGAGGAAGAGCAGAGCTGCTTCCCCCTGTGGTGTTTTTAGAGCACACATGGGCCTTACTGTTGGGCAGCACAGGGCAAGCCCAGTCTCTTGTCCAGTTGCTGTAACTGGAGATGCATTTGACCCTGCACCTTCTCAGCCACCATGCTTTCAAGTTAAGCTGTGTGTGTGTGACAGCTTGTACTGATCTCAGTGCTCTGGAGGCTGGGGCTGAAGAGCCAGAGTTTGAGGTCAGCCTCGGCTACAGAACAGGACAGGGATGTGGCTCAGTAACAGTGCTTGCTCAGCACACACAGAGCCCGAGGTCAGATTCCCAGCACCCTGTCCTCTGTGCCCAGTGTAACCACCACCCTTGAAGGGTCAGTTCAAGGCCATCTTCAGCTTCATAATTAGCTCAAGGCCAGCCTACAGTCAATTCATCAACCTGTGTAACCCTGACCCCTTGAGATGAGGCTTTTCTACCCAGCAAGAAACCTGCCTTTCTCTGCAGCACTAAAAGATTGCACTCAAGGCCTTGTGCGTGCTCTGCACCTGCTTCTGCCATCCAGCTGTCTCCCCAGCCCAAGGTAGGGAGCTTAATATATACTGCACAGCCACCGTCTGAGCTCCTGGTTCTGCAGCTCAGTCTGAGTAGCATGATGACCTGGCCACCCTATCTTGCGGAGCCTCACAGGTACTCTGCAGACCTGCCTGCAGCCTCTGGTGGCATGGATACCCACCAGAAAGGGCGGCTCCCGTGTACCTTAAGGCATCCCTATACAAGACGGGGGTGCTGAGCACACACTGTGCTCCTGAGATTTTTTTTTTGTCCTGGAACTCACTCTGTAGACCCGGCTGGCCTGGAACTTTAAGAGATTCCCCCTGCCTTTGGAATGCTGGGATTAGAGGCGTGTGTTGCCACCACTTATTTTGTTTGAGTAAATATAGAAGTAAGATGTCCCATGGCCTTTGTGAGCTGGGGAGCTGACCATGTTGTCTCTAGAAATAAATTTATAAAGATGACTCACTGAGGATAAAATAAGCCAAGATCTCCAACTGAAGCTAGGTGCAGTGACAGGAAATGGAATTTCACCCTGAGTGTAAACATGTTTGATGAAAATGAGTGTTACCTGTGAGCTGTGAGAGAAGCATGCTCTGAGCTACTGTTCCTGCCCAGGGCATGGTGCTGGGAGCATGGAGGGAGGAGATCAGCTCTGAGACCGTGGGGCTGTGGGGCCCAGGGAGCCCATGTATTTCTTCAACAGCCTGTGCCTAGAAGGTTATCTCACCTTACCTCTTCTGACGCTGCCTCCAAACCTGTAATGTCGGTCATTCCAGAGAGCAACCACAGGCATTCCACAGACATTTTGTCAAGGAAGTAAAGGCTTATGGTCAAAGCAGGAAAGATCAAATATGGGATAATGTGACTCCTAGTGCCAACAGATCCTGTGACAAAGCCAGGAGGTACCCTGCCAGCATCGAGGTGTCTGCGCTGACCTGTAAGACCTCTGAGCTGAGCTCCCAGGTGCTCTCCTTGAAGCTGAGGAGTTGGGCAATGAGCCTGAGACTGCACAGTGGCACAAGGAGGGCTGTCTGCTGAACTCTGCCTTGTAACGTCCCCGATACCACCTACCGCCCAGAGACCGGAGGAAATAAGTACCCTGGCCTCCTACAGAAGGGGGCCTGGAAGATGGGATTTGGGCTGACGCTGCTGGCAGCTCTTCTGCCTGTTAGGTTCTGGCTTCCTCTTGTGCACAAGTTGTGAACTCCTCTCTTTTGATCCTTCAGGCTCAGACATCGTGTAAAGAGAAGATTCTGGGCCCTTCCTTTACCGTCGTGCTGGCCACCTTAAGTTAGTTGATGCTATCCTTTTGTAAGCAGGATTCTCCCTGCTTGCTTCCACTGCACAGAGGACTTCCTGGTAATCACACGAGATGTGCAGGAAAGTGGCAAGGGTGGTACCTGCCCCCCACCACAGTGACGTGTAGTCTGCGGGCCAGAGCACATCTGCAGCCGCCCTTGACTAAACTGGCAGCTGCTTCTCTGTAATCCACTTCTTCCCACTTCCCACTGGCACTGTGTTAGCTCAGCAGCTCCATCCCTTCCTCTGACTCCTGCGTAAACCCCTCCACGGGCATGGGGCGTGGGGTGGGACACGGTTTAAGTAGAATTCTTTCCTGGCATACATGAAGCCCTGGATCTCACCGAGCACTCAGGAGCTGAAGAAAGGAGGATCAGAAGTTCAAGGTCATATTTGGCTACATAGTGAGTTTGAGGCCAGTCTGAGTGACAGGAGATTGTCTTTCAGAGGCTCCTCCAGGTTTTACTGACAGGTGCACCTGTTACTTTTACTTTAATTCTATTATTGATAAACAGACCCAGCTCCTGCTCGGTGTGGTGGCCCACGCCTTTGATCCCAGCACTCAGGAGGCAGAGGCCGGTGGATCTCTGTGAGTTCGAGGCCAGCCTCGTCTACAAAGTGAGTCCAGGACAGCCAAGGCTACACAGAGAAACCCTGTCTCAAAACATCAACAAAAAACCCCAGCTCCTATGGGATGCAGCTCACAGGTAGGGTGCTTGCTGTATGTCCTCAATGCCCAGGGACTGAACCCCAGCACCACAAAAGAACAAAGCAGCCCCTCAGCAGGCTTCAAGCTGCTGCTCATTCCCCACCCATCCTCCTCTCTTACACCGTGCTCCCTCGCTCTGAGCACTCAGGAAGCAGAGGCAGGCAGATCCTCCTCCTCTCTCACACCGTGCTCCCTCGCTCTGAGCACTCAGGAAGCAGAGGCAGGCAGATCCCTGGGAGCTTGAGGCCAGCCTGGTTTACACATTGCGTTCTAGGACAGCCAGAGCTACAAGGTGAGACTCTTGTCTCAAAACACTAAAAAAGAGAGAGAGAGAATTGGGGCTCAGCCATCTTGCATTTCCTACAGCACTCTAAGCCTAGGTGTGTTTGTAATGTGTGCTAAAGTTGTGATTTGTGACTAGGTAAATGAGTAGGTGAGCTCTGTCTGCTCACACACTTGACAAGCCCAATGTAGATCACCCTGGGTCCCAACACCCCCAGACTCACTGCTTATCCTGCATAGTGACTAAGCAACACTTGCCAGGTGGGAGGCATACAGGCCCCACAGGTGATGGAGGCTTGGACCCAGGTTTCGCACATCCTCAGAACAAATGTGGTCCATGACTGTTGAACACAGAGTCCAATCTACCCATTATCCACGCCCAGATCCTCAGCCAGGCTCCTGGGTCTGGATTATGCCTTCATGAAAGAAAAACTGTCACCATGGGGTGGGGCTTTTTGGATTTGGTTTATTTTTGTTTATTTGATTTTCTGCTTGGTTGGTTGGTTGGTTTGTAGACAGGGTCTTATTGCGCAGTCCAGACTGGCCCAAAACTCACAGTTCTCCTGCCTCACCCTCCCCAGTGCTGGAATTACAGGCCTTTGACGCCACACCAAGCTAGAAGGGGCTGAGGGCTAATACCTGCTGTTGAACTTTACTTTGCAAACTCGACAGGTTCTGAGTCTCAGGCCACCTTCTGGCATCTTCCAACCTTTCAGAGTCTCAAGCCAGGAAACCAGGAGTAACATCAGGCTCCTGTGAGTTGTGTGGGTGAGTGCGAGTCACTTCCTCAGAACCTTCTTGTTTCTCTGTCAGACTTTGGTAGGCTTTGGAAGAATCCTGGGGAGCGAAGGCCTCTAGAGTCCTCTGCTTTTTGCCCTCAGCCGTCCAAGGGCACTTAAGTGGAAGGAAGCACTGGGGTGCGTCCTCCCTGGAGGGGCACAGACTGCTCTAATATCTGAGGTCTGGTCACACTTAGCATCTGTGAAAGAAAGCAACTTTCTTTCAGACCACACAGAGCACACACCTGGCAGAGGTCTCAGATCACATGCCTTAGCTGAGGAGTCATAGTTAAGGAAATCTAAAAGCTGTGTGTTATGGCTGTCAGGGCTAGATTACCACCTGGAGGTTTAATAAGTTACCCAGGGCTGTGGGACTTAGAATTTATACCTCAGCTGTCTGAGATCTTTGCAGGATAAAAGCTATTTTCCTAAAAACACTGAGGAGAGAGGTACAGAGAGGCAGAGGCTGGCAGATTTCTGTGAGTTCTAAGCCAGTCCTGTCTACATAGTGAGTTCCAGGCCAGGTGGGTTACATAGTGACACCTGTTCTAAATAAGGGGAGAGGCAGAGGCAGGTGGATCACTGTGAGTTTGAGGCCAGTCTACAGAGTGAGTCTGGGACAGCCAAAGCTACACAGAGAGACCTTGTCTCAAACCGCCCCCCCAAAAAAAAAGAAAGAAAAAGGGGAGGAGAGAAAGTAATGGTTATAAGTGATGTCACACACAGTGGTGGCAACAATAAAATGGCCATGAAAACTTGATGTGATTGGCATATGGATTTTTTGTTTTTCTTAGGCAGAGTATTCCAGACAGTGATAGCCAACTGAAGGCACCCAAACAACCCTCACAGATGTTAGAGAAAGAGTTGAGTCTTGAGCCAGGCTGTGGTGGCACACGCCTTTAATCCCAGCACTTGGGAGGCAGAGGCAGGTGGATTGCTGTGAGTTCGAGGCCAGCCTGGTCTACAAAGGGAGTCCAGGACATCCAGGACTACACAAGAAACCTTGTCTTGAAAAAAAAAAAAAAAAGAAAGAAAGAAAGAAAGAAAGACTTGGGTCTTGTGTTTCTGTCCCCAGCCCTGGGCCTCAGACAGCTGCAGATACATATTCTATGTAGCTCCAGTCTCTGAAATACCAAATGGAAATTTACTGGGGCTCTCTACTTGGCCAGACTCTCATACAAACTGGCCTGCCCCGTGGGACTCTCCACAGTGCCAGATACTTTATGAGAACCTGCATTCCCTGTTGATTGGGTTGACAAAATGAAACCAAGAAACTGTGTCTTAAAACTGATTTATCCTGCTTAATTGTACACAGGGGACACTGTAACCAGGAGGCAGACAAATCTGAGGTTTGTAGATTCTATGAAGTATTGGGGGCTTTTGTGTAGTTTTGCTTTCTTTAGAGATGAGTGACCAGCAGTGGGGCTGGCGGGAGGGCTAGCTGCTGCCTGGCAGGAAGAGAGAAGAAAACACAGTCAGCAAAACACTGGAGAGCTTTCCAGGTTTTTCTGGAAAAGGGATGAAAAGGAGAGTAACGGGCAAGTAGAGGATTGGCTGACAGCGCATCAGGAAGGCTGCATAGCACATCTGCCTCTGGAGTTTCCTGTCGGCAAGTGCTGGCTGCCCTGAAGTGGCCATGCTAAGCACCGCTGGCTGCCTATAAAGGACATAGAGCATCCTCAAAGATACGTATCTAAACAAATCCAGAACTAGCTCTCATTTTGCTTTCAAATGTTTGTATATATTTCCTTCTTTGAATAGGTAATTTGTTCCCATGGCTCAAAACTTAACAGCAGCAACAAACAAATTAGTATATATCTCCCCTTTCCTGTTTTTCGTTTGGGAATGGCTACACGGGAAAGTTCCATGGGCTGCGCATATTACAGGAATACAGATAGCAAATGCACTGTGTGTTTCAAAAATAGCTATGAGAAAGAGATTTGAGGGTTTTTGTTTTTGTTTTGTTTCATTTTGTTTTGGTTCTTGGTATTTCGAGACAGGGTTTCTCTGTGTGGCCTTGGCTGTCCTGGACTTGCTTTGTAGACCAGGCTGGACTCGAGCTCACAGCAATCCGCCTGCTTCTGCCGCCCGAGTGCTGAGATTACAGGTGTGTGCCACCACCGCCCAGCTGGGTTTTTTGTTTTAATGTTTGTTTGCTTTGAGTCAGGGTCTCACTATGTAGCCCTAGCTGGCATAGAGCTCACCTTGTGGACCAGGCTGGCCTCAAAGTCACAGAGATCTGTCTGCCTGCTTCCTGAATGCTGGGATTAAATGCATTGTACCCAGCAAGACACAATGTTGTTGGTTTTTGAGACAGGGTCTCACTATGTAGCACCAGCTGGTCTACAACTTACTATGTAAACCAGCTGCCCTCCAACTCACAGATCTGCCTGCCTCTGCCTTCCTAGCGCTAGCATTAAAGGTATTAGCGATTATGTTGATTTTTTTTTTTTTTTTTTTTTTTTGGTTTTTTGAGACAGGGTTTCTCTGTGTAGCCTTGACTATCCTGGACTTGCTTTGTAGACCAGGCTGGCCTCGAACTCACAACGATCCGCCTGCCTCTGCCTCCCAAGTGCTGGAATTAAAGGCCTGCACCACCACCGCCCGGCTATGCCAATTTTTTTTAAAGAGACATTTTGTTTTACATAATTTATCAGTGGGCAGTGGTGGTGTGTGCCTTTAATCCCAGCACTCCAGAGGCAGGCGCAGGCGGATTGCTGTGAGTTCCAGGCCAGCCTGGCCTACAAAGTGAGTCCAGGACAGCCAAGGATACCCAGAGAAACCCTGTCTCCAAAAAACTCACAGAGACACTCCTGCCTCTGCCTCCCTGAGTGCTGGGATTAAAGCATGCACCACCATGCTCAGCTCATTTATTTTTTTTTAAGATTTATTTATTTATTATGTATACAATGCACATCAGATCACATTATAGATGGTTGTGAGCCACCATGTGGTTGCTGGGAATTGAACTCATGACCTCTGGAAGAGCAGTCAGTGCTCTTAACCGCTGAGCCATCTCTCCAGCCCCTCATTTATTTTTCAAACTGGGAAAACTTAAACCTAGAGCCCCTGCTCTTATCGTTCAGCTTGGGGGGGGGTTGTTTTTGTTTGGTTTGGTTTTTTGAAACAGGTTCCTTGTGTAGCCTTGGCTGTCCTAGACTTGCTTTGTAGACCAGGCTGGCCTTGAACTCACAATGATCTGCCTGCCTCTGTCTCCGGAGTGCTGGGATTAAAGGTGAGCGCCACCACACCCAGCTCCTTTTTACTTTTTTGTTTGACTTTTAAGATAGGGTCTCACTGTAGCCAGGGCAGGCCTCCAACTTCCAGAGCAGGAATTTGAACTCCAGATCTGCCTGCCTCCACCTCCCAAGGGCTGGGATTTGCTGCCTGTGTCCAGATCAGGTCTGCCACAACATTTTTTTTTTTAATGTATACAGTGCACATCAGATCACATTATAGATGGTTGTGAGCTACCATGTGGTTGCTGGGAATTGAACTCAGGACCTTCAGAAGAGCAGTCAGTGCTCTTAACCTCTGAGCCATTTCTCCAGCCGCCCCCCCCTCCTTTTTTGTTTTTGTTTTTTTGTTTTTTCAAGACAGGGTTTCTCTATGTTATCTTGGCAGTCCTGGACTCGCTTTGTAGACCAGGCTGGCCTCGAACTCACAGCGATCCACCTGCCTCTGCCTCCCAAGTGCTGGGATTAAACGTGTGCGCCACCACGCCTGGTGCCACAACATATTTTTATAAAGGAATGTTCTGCCGGGCGTGGTGGCGCATGCCTTTAATCCCGGCACTCAGGAGGCAGAGGCAGGTCCAGCCTGGTCTACACAGCGAGTCTAGGACAGCCAAGGCTAACACAGAGAGACCCTGTCTCAAAACAAAACAAAAACAAACAAAAGGAACGTTCTTACTAAATGTTAACACAGATAAAACATTGGGCTAAGCAAGATGAGCCCGAGCAAGGGCGAGTATTACAAGCTCCTGCTTTCACACACTGTGTAGACAGGGCAAATTCCTAAAGGTAGAAGAAAAAGAAAAAGACTTGGGCAACAAATCGCTACAGAGGAGAGGAAGAGCGCAGGGCTGGGGCGGACCCGGAAGGGTACTGCGCAGGCGCGAGCGTCTTTGTCTGCACACAGGCGCAGTTGCTACGCAGAACCTGCTGGTCTGGCTTTGTACTACACTGTTTACTCGGGGAGCGAGCGTTGAGGGACCATTCCCTGTTCCTCAGCTTCTACCGTCCCGCTGTGAGCATGCAGAGGGCCTCACAGCAGTCATTCAGGGTCTGCACACCCTCAGCGAGGCCACACAACCGAAAACACAGAAACTCTTGTGTACAGACTCACACCGCACAGCTCACACAGCACCCACTGTCCTGTACTGCACACACACACACACACACCACGAACACGTGATGTTTGCTTTAGTTTGCACTCTCGGTCCAGCAGGCACCAAGCCCCCTTCTACAAAGTTCTTACCAAGCAGCCCCAGTGAACACAACACAGGAGGCCACTGGTGTCCCAATCCCTTTGTTTCCTGATGTTGCATCACAGACCGGCAGGCTGCCTGCCTCTTGCCGGCTGCCGCCGCCAGTACCCAGTAGTAATACTCGGCCAGACAGGCTCCCCAGCAGGCCTCACTTGTCCTGAGGTTCTCCTCATGCGAGCACAGCCTGGGGCATGTGCTGGGCCCTAACCCCTGCTCTAGGGTGACCTTGGTTAGCCAAGCCCTTCCCTCAGGCTTCCAATTTCACTGTCAGAAGGTGCCCTGTCAGGAGAAAAGCTGCCTCGGCTCCCTTTTCTTCCATCTGCTGCAGAGCTCTCTGCAGTCCTTTGTAATTGCTTGGTTACTGTGTGCCCATATAAAGGGACAGACAGGACTCCGGCTGCTAACCGCCAGCTTCCCTCCCCAGGGACAGCAGCAGACGAGGTACAGCTCGCTTGGCAGTGCCTGCAGCCTCTCAGAGGCACCTGCTCTCTGCCTGTCCTCTGCAGACCCTGCTTGCCAAACTACCTTGACTAAGGGATCCTTTGGGACTCACTTGTCACCTTGCCAGGTCACAGCAGCATCCTGCCCCTCACAAGGTCCTATCCACCCTTATCTGAGTCAGTCCCCAAATAGCAAACAATGTTCCAGGGAAGGGCCCTTAGATTTCTGGAGATGGCCTTCATTTATTGCTCTAGCCTAGGGGACTGGAGCCCCAGGACAGGATCTAGACCCTGCCCCAGTGTTCATTTCTGAGTTCTTTGTTTTCTCTTCTTATTTTCATCCTTCTGGGGTTTTACTTGTTTGTTTTTGTACTTAAAAAAAATATTCATTAAGCCGGGTGTGGTGGCACACGCCTTTAATCCCAACACTTGGGAGGCAGAGGCAGGTGGATCACTGAGAGTTCGAGGCCAGGACAGCCAGGACTGTAAGAGAAACCCTGTCTCGAAAAACCAAAAAATTTATTTATTTATCTATTTATTTATTATTTAATATATATGAGTGTTCTGTCTTCACATACACCAGAAGAGAAAGTCACCCCATTACAGATGGCTGTGAGCCACCATATCATTGCTGGGAATTGAACTCAGGACCTCTGGAAGCGCAGTCAGTGCTCTCAACCACTGAGCCATCTCTCCCTCCCCTTTAACCTTTTTTTTTTTTAAACGATTCCTCTTTATTTTTTTTATGTGCATTGGTGTTTTGCCTTCATGTACATCTGGTGCGAGAGGGTGTTGAATCCCCTGGACCTGGTGTTACAGACAGTTGTAAGGTGCCATGTGGGTACTGGGAATTGAACCAGGGTCCTCTGGTGCTCTTAACCTCTGAGCCATCTCTCCAGCCCCAATTCTGGGTTTTTGTTTTTAGGGTTTTTTGTTGTTGTTGTTGTTGTTTTGTTCCTTTTTTATTTTGGTTTGTTCTGTAGATGAGGCTGGCCTCAAAGGTGTGCCATACCTCGCTCAGCTAATAAATAATTTTTAATAAATAAATAAAACACAGCAGGCTGCGGAGGCATACATCTTTAATCCCAGCACCCGGGATGTAGAGGAAGGTGGATTGCTTGAGTTCAACACCAGCCTGGTCTACAAAGTGAGTTCCAGCACACCCAGAGCCACATAGAGCAATACTGCCTTTTTGTTTTGTTTTGTTTTGTTTTGTTTTGTTTTGTTTTGTTTGTTTTTCAAAACAGGGTTTCTCTGTGTAGCCTTGGCTGTCCTGGACTCACTTTGTAGACCAGGCTGGCCTCGAACCTACAGAGATCTGCCTGCCTCTGCCTCCCAAGTGCTGGGATTAAAGGTGTGCACCCAGGCCCTTGCAGCCTGGTTTTCAACATTGCCTACACATCAGGGTCTGTAGCACCCCCAAGAACTGTGGTGAACCTGGCCAGAGCTCAGTGGATACAGAACAAGCAAGAAACCCTGGGTTCTGGGCTGGAGAGATGGCTCAGTGGTTAAGAGCACTGACTGTCCTCCCAGAGGTTCTGAGTTCAATTCCCAGCAACCACATGGTGGCTCACAACCATTTATACTGTGATTTGATGCCCTCTTCTGCAGTGTACATGCATGCAAAGCACCACATAAATAATAATAAATAAATATATCTTAAAAAAAGAAAGAAAGTGAGTTCGAGGCCAGCCTGGTCTACAAAGTGAGTCCAGGATAGCCAAGGCTACACAGAGAGACCCTATCTCGAAAAACCAAAAAAAAAAAAAAAAAAAAAGAAAGAAAGAAAGAAAGAAAGAAAGAGACCGTGGGTTCTGACCACAGCCCAGTACACAACAGGTCTGTTGGCAATTCTGTAATCTCCACTTCAGAGCTGGGGTTCCACACGGTGCATTGTTGCTTCGGGGCCTTCACATCTGCTCCCTCAGCCGAGATTTCCCTCCCCTCGTCCCCTCCTGTCCCTTCTTCTTCCTGTTTTCTTCTTCCTCCCTTACTCCTTTTCTTTCTCCTTCACTTCTAGTTCTCTTCTGCCCCTCTGCCCCTCCCCTTACTCCTGGTTTTCTGAGCTAGTGTCTCACTGCGTTATCTCAGGCGGCACCAAGCACACTGTGTAGCCCAGGCTGGCCCTGCTGCCTGAGTTCAGGGGTTACAGGCATGAGCCCCCTTGTCAGGCTTTAGATTTCTCCTCCTTCCTTCAGATATCTGAATAATTTTGATTTCTTTTTCTTTTTTCTTTTTTTTTTAAATTTATTTTTTTATTTTATTTTATGTGTACTGTATGTCTGTGGGAGTCAGATTTTGGATTTGCAGACAGTTGTGCGCTGTCATATGGGTGCTGGGAATTGAACCCGGGTCCTCTGAAAGAACAGTTAGTGAGTCAGTGCTCCCAACCGCTGAGCCATCTCTCCAGCCCCTCTTTTTCTTTTATTCTTTTTTTTTTTTTTTTCAAGACAGAGTTTCTCTGTGTAGCCTTGACTGTCCTGGACTCGCTTTGCAGACCAGGCTGGCCTTGAACTCACAGCGATCCACCTGCCTCTGCCTCCTGAGTGCTGGGATTTAAAAGAAGGCCTGCGCCACCACCGCCTGGCATCTTTCTTTCTTTCTTCTTTCTTTCTTTCTTTCTTTCTTTCTTTCTTTCTTTCTTTCTTTTTTTTTCCCAGAGCTGAGGACCGAACCCAGGGCCTTGCGCTTGCTAGGCAAGCGCTCTACCACTGAGCTAAATCCCCAACCCCCGGCCTGGCATTTCTTATTTTATTATTTTTTGGGGGGGATTGGTTGTTGTGGGTTTTTTTGTTTGTTTGTTTGTTTTGTTTTTTTGAGACAGGGTCTCTCTGTGTAGCCTTGGCCGTCCTGCACTCACTTTGTAGACCACGATGGCCTCGAACTCACAGCGATCTGCCTGCCTCTGCCTCCCGAGTGCTGGGATTAAAGGCGTGCACCACCACGCCCGGCTGGGGGCTTGGTTTTTTGAGACAGGGTTTCTCTGTGTAACAGCTCTTGCTGTCCTGGAACTTGCTCTACAGACCAGACTGGCCTTGAACTCACAGAGATCTACCTGCTTCTGCCTCCCAATTAAAGGCCTTATTCTTGATTTCTATTTTTGGGAGGTAGGGGTGGTTTTCCAGACAGAGTTCCTCTGTGTATCTCAGGCTGTTCTGGACTTGCTTTGTAGACCAGGCTGCCTTGCAACTCACAGTGATCCGCCTGCCTCTGCCTCCCAAGTGCTGGGATTAATAATCTTGATTTCTTAAAGGGCCTTCCCCAGCAACCCTTGGTAACCCTATAGGCTTCCTAGATTATATTCCCACATTCTCTTTCCTGCTATACTTTTCTTACAAGTGCATCTCTTTTATTTGTTTTGTTTTGTCAAGACAGGGTTTCTCTGTGTAGCCCTGGCTGTTCTGGAACTTGCTCTGTAGACCAGGCTGGCCTCGAACTCATAGATCTTCTTGCCTCTGCCTCCCAAGTGCTGGGATTAAGGGTTTATCACCAAGCCAGGTGTGGTGGCGCACGCCTTTAATCCCAGCACTCGGGAGGCAGAGGCAGGCGGATCGCTGTGAGTTCGAGGCCAGCCTGGTCTACAAAGCGAGTCCAGGACAGCCAAGGCTACACAGAGAAACCCTGTCTCAAAAAAACAAAAAACAAACAAACAAAAAAAAAGGGTTTATCACCAAGCTTGGCTCTTTTTTTTTTTTTTTTTTTTTTAGCACTTATTTATATATTTACTGTGTTGGAGGGGGAAGGGGCCATAGGCCAGCAGGTTCTCCCACCAGATGAATCCTGGGAATTAAACTCAGGTTGTTGACAGCAAGTGTCTTTATCAACTGGGCCACCTTGTCAATCAGTCATCTGGTTCATTAACCTGAGGCCCCAGACTTAGAGCCTCACCGAGTCTGCCTCGGCCCCCAGTGTCTTTCCCATTGAGACTCAGCAGTCTGGAGTCCCCAGGGGCTAGAGAGGAGGTGCCTCGCCCCAGCCGCCTAGACTGCCTTTGCAAGGAATCTCATTAACTTCCCTTTTTTCACAGAGGAAATCCTCACATTCCTACTGAAAGACAGTCAGGGGGGTTTCCATGTTTTCACTGTTGTGCACAACCTTGAACACACCCGTGATTGTTTCCCTGAGATAAGCCCAAGAGGAGAAAGGACTAAGTAGGGTGCTGCCAGCCTCTCCCGAGTTTATCTAATTATACTGGAGTCAGCTGCACTGAGCCTTCCGCGGCTTTACATCTCTGACAAACGGGGATTTAAAATACACTGAGAGACAAAAGATTGTATTTGCTTTTTCTTACAGAACTGGACAAGTTTAAGAACATGTTTTAATTTTAATTTTATTTATCATTTATACAGTGCTCTGCCTGCATGGGAGCCAGTAGGCCAGAAAAGGACACCAAAAGTTATAAGCCACCATATGGCTGCTGGGAATTGAACTCAGGACCTTCGGAAGAACAGCCAGGGCTCTTAACCTCTGAGCCATCTCTCCAGACTAAGTTTAAGGACTTTTTTTTATTGCCAGATGGTGGTGGCACACACCTTTAATCCCAGCACTGAGAAGGCAGAGGCCGGGAGATAGCTGTGAGTTCAAGGCCAGCCTGGTCTACAGAGTTCCAGGACAGTCAGTACTACATAGTGACTGTGTGTGTGTGTGTGTGTGTGTGTGTGTGTGTGTGTGTGTGTGTGTGTGTGTGTGTGTGTGTTGCTTATATATCTGTGTATTGTGAATGAAGTGCCCGAAGAGGGGGAAGCAGATCCTGGAGTCACAGACAGTTGTGCGCCACCATGTGGTGCTGGGAATTGAACTGAAGTCCTCTGCCAGGATAGCCAGCTATTTTGGTCATGGTGCTTATCCCAGCAGCAGAAACCAAACTAATACACCAAACAAACAAAACAAGTGTGGGACCCAGTCAACAAAAGATTTACAATTCATAAGGAAAACTTTATCTTAGAGTCTGAACCCACACAGACAGACAGACAGACAGACAGACAGACATACACACACACACACACACACACACACAGCCTCTGACTCAGGATATTCCTGGTCTTTTGTTTTTGTTTTTTCTTTCTTTCATGCATTTCCCATGGCAAAGGGGTGATGGAGAGGTCAGAAGAGCCCAGATCTGCAGAGACACTGGGCCACTCAGGCTGAACTAAGCTTTGACAGCTAACAAGCTAGAGGCCAAGCTATGGCTTCAACCCTGAGGTTCATGTGAGGAGGCAGGGGTAGGGGGCTCCTGGCCCTAGTCCTAACCTTCACTGGAGTGGGCTCTGGCTTGGCTATTCTTTCTTTCTTTCTTTCTTTTTTTTTTGAGATAGAGTTTCTCTGTGTAGCCTTGGCTGTCCTGGACTCTCTTTGTAGACCAGGCTGGCCTCAAACTCACAGCGATCTCCCAGCCTCTGCCTCCCGAGTGCTGGGGAGTGTGCCACCACGCCCGGCTATATTTTATTTAACTTTAATTCATGTGCATTACTGTAGAGGTGTCAGATCTTGGACTTACAGACAGTTGTGAGCTGCCATGTGGGTGCTGGGAATTGAACCTGGGTCCTTTGAAAGAGCAGGCAGTGCTCTTAACCACTGTGCCATCTTTCTAGCCCTAAGACCCACAGTCTTAAAGAGGCTTCAGAGCATAGGATAGCATTTCTTTTTGCTCATTAGGACTGTCCACACATGTGTGCAGTGAGATGCAAGACACGGCTCCCCCAGCTCAAGCACATAACATGTGACCTGGTTCTGTTTTGAACCGCATTTATTTATTTGTGTGTGGGGGGGGAATGGAGGGATGGTCATAACTTGCAGGCGTTAGTTCTGTTCCACTGCCTGTGTCCCAGGGATGGATCTGAGGCCAGCCCAGCAGATTTTTGGCAAGCACATTGACTCCCTAAGCCATCTCATTGGTTCCTGGTGTGCAGTCTTCCCTGAGAGCCCTCAGAGTTCCTGGCAAGAAGTGTAGCCCAGCCCCAAGCAACCCCTCGCCACTGGACCCCTTGGGTTTTAATTCCTCTGGGACATGATGTGACTGGCAGTTGCATATTGGCCCATCTCTTTGGTAACCGCTGACTGCGAGGCAACCCTGTGGAACAGCCTGAACACCAGGCTGAATTTATCTATTTATTTATTTTCGAGACAGGGTTTCTCTTGTAGTTCTGGCTGTCCTGGACTCTCTCAGGCTGAATTTACAACTTATGACACTTCCACTCACCCTCCTGAGTGACAGAGCACTTCTGTCAACTTTTCCTTCCTTCCTATCATCAGAAAATATTCAGGGGAGGGTCAGGGGGTTGGAGGGTTGCTTTACCGCAAAGGACTTCCCTTCAGAGTCTGAGGAGAGCAGAGATCTGGGCTGGGGTGGAGCTCTGTCGGTACCGTACTTGCCTGACATGCCTGGCTTGCCTAGTTACACAGAAACTGGGCTTGGTGGGGCATGCCCGGTGATCTCAGCTCCGCGGAGGTGGCAGGAGGGTCACAAGTTCAAAGTCATCCTGGCCTACTTAGGGAGCATGGGGCCAGCCTGGAATACATTAGAACAACAAGAGAGGGAGGAGGAAAGAGAAGAGGAGAGGGAAGGGAGAAGGGAGAGGACGGAGGAGGAGGAGGAGACAGGGCTGCAGACACATGACCCAGGTGGACAGCTCAGATGCTCTAGGGAATTTGAAACCTGAACGCTCAGCCTCAGCCTGGTGGCTGCTGCAGCCGCAGCACCCGAGCCACGTGGTGGTGTTTGAGAAGGAAGGTCCGGGCTGCCCTGGTTCCTGCCTGTGTGGGCGACCAGCTCTTCCTTCCTTCTTGGGCCACCCCAGTGTCCTTCCAATAAGTTGCTGTTGGTCTTGGTGGGCAGTGTCGCTCGCTTACTAGCCCTGAAAATCAAACAGGACACCAAGCCCCAAACAAAGCAAGCCAGCCAAACCACGCCTCCCATGCATGAGAGGCGTGGTGCGGAGGGAGAAGGAACTTGTGGTTTTTAACTCTTTTCATACCCAGGAAGTGTTGTTTTAGGTGGCTTGAGTTTAGTTTTGCTTTTGACTCGGAGTCTGACTTTTGTAACCCAGGCTAGCCCCAGCCTCATGAGTGCAGGTGTAACAGGCAGCGTCCCATCCCCACAAGGCACTCTCTCTTCTCTCTCAGCTCTCTCCCTAACTCCTTCCTCTTTCTTTCTGACAGGGTATTTCCGGTAGCCCAGGCTGGAACTGAACCATTTATTAAGGATGACTTTGACGCCTTATCTTCCCGCCTCTACCTCTCATGTACCGGATTCTAGCTGTGACCCACCATTTGTTACCCATTTGTTACTTTTTTTTTTTTGAGACAGGGTTTCTCTGTGTAGCCTTGGCTGTCCTGGACTCGCTTTGTAGACCAGGCTGGCCTCGAACTCACATTGATCCGCCTGCCTCTGCCTCCCCAGTGCTTGGAATTAAAGGCGTGCGCCACCACGCCCTGCTTCCATTTGTTACTTTTTTTTTTTTAAAAACTAGGTTCTCATATTAGGCCAAGCTAATTCAGAACTTCGTGCTTAGTCGAAGCTAGCCTTGAACTCTTGATCTTCCTATCTCCAACTCTTGGGTGCTAGGGTTGCCAGGGTGCACCTCCATAGCAGGTATCAAAGTAATTTTGAACTTTCATTTTAGGTGCAAACTGTATAGCTTTAGGAAAGCTCTATTATGAGCCATAATTTCCCGACATTAACATGAGAGTATGGCCCATTCAGGAAGTTGATTTGTGGTACTTGTTGTTTGGTAGTTTGTTTTTTGTTTGGTTTTGGTTCAATTTTAGGCTGTGCAAGTTTTTTGTTGTTGTTGTTGTTGTTGGTTTGGTTTGGTTTTTTGAGACAGGTTTTTGTTTGCTTGCTTGCTTGCTTTTGTTTTTTCGAGACAGGGTTTCTCTGTGTAGCCTTGGCTGTCCTAGACTCACTTTGTAAACCAGGCTGGTCTCGAACTCACAGCGATCCACCTGCCTCTGCCTCCCAAGTGCTGGGGTTAAAGGCGTGCGCCACCACGGCCCGGCTTTCAGGGTTTTTCTAGGGTGGATCTTTTTCCCAACTCTGCCATGATAGTTCCTTCCAAAGACTCCTCCCTCTCTGTGTTCTGGCCGTTTCCCCTGCAGCCTTCCTGTGGGGGGAAGGTCCCCCTGTAGAAGACACAGCAGGAGTGAAACTGCTGGAACAATGCGCAAAGCATTCCTGAGCACCGGGTGCACAGCCCTCAGGCCTCGCAGGCCTATCTTCCTGCCTTCCAGATAATGAGATCAAAGTTCTCCAAGAGCTGACTCTCCAGCTGGCTTGCGAGAGGAGGAAGACCGGACCCACCGAGAGGATAGGAAGGTCGGCCTCCCCTCCCCCGCCTCCCAAGGCTGAGACCTCCATCCCAGCACGCAGCCAAGCATCTGCAGTAGCGCAGAACCCATTCTTTGCTGCAGGGTCAGACACAAGATCCAGGGGTCTCAGCCAGGAGAGAGAGGCAGGTGGATCGCTGTGAGTTCGAGGCCAGCCTGGTCTACAAAGGGAGTCCAGGACAGCCAAGGCTACACAGAGAAACCCTGTCTCGAAAAAAACAAACAAACAAATAAAAAAGATCTAGAGTTCTCACCGCCATCCTGTAATGCCCAAGCTGGAAAGATCCCCAGAGGTCAGAGCTCAAGAGAATGGAAAAGTGGAAGTGAATGCCCCCCCTTCAAGTGCCTGTATTCTGTTGTTGTTTGTTTGTTTGTTTTTCAGACAGGGTTTCTTTGTGTAGCCTTGGCTGTCCTGGACTTGCTTTGTAGACCAGGCTGGCCTCAAATCCTTGGGCTGGGATTAAAGGTGTGCACTACCGTGCCTGGCCTCCTGTATTTTTTAAAAAGCAGCCATTGAGAAGTGCTGGGGAGACACCCCTCCCCCAGCAGTCACGAACATTTGTTATTGCAGTTTTGTCTCCCAGCACCAGCATAGCAGTTCACAACTACCTGGAACTCCAACCCCAGGGGATCACATGCCCCCCACTGGCTTCCTTAGATACCAGGCACACATGTGGGACATATACACATATGCAGGCAAATACATGTATATATAAAATTAAAAAAAATAAAGTTAGCAAGAACCAGATGGTGGGCCGGGCATGGTGGCGCATGCCTTTAATCCCAGCACTGGGGAGGCAGAGGCAGGTGGATCGCTGTGAGTTCAAGGCCAGCCTGGTCTACAAAGGGAGTCCAGGACAGCCAAGGCTATACAGAGAAACCCTGTCTCTTTTTTTTGTTTTGTTTTGTTTTTTGTTTTTTTGAGACAGGGTTTCTCTGTGTAGCCTTGGCTGTCCTGAACCTGCTTTGTAGACCAGGCTGGTCTCGAACTCACAGCAATCCACCTGCCTCTGCCTCCCCAGTGCTGGGATTAAAGGCATGCGCCACCACGCCGGACTTGAAACCCTGTATTAAAAAACAACAACAACAACAAAAAACCAGATGGTGGTGGCGCATGCCTTTAATTCCAGCACTCTGGAAGCAGAGGCAAGCATATCTCTGTGAGTTTGAGGCCAGCTTGGTCTACAGATCAAGTTCCGGGATAGCCAAGGCTACACAGAGAAACTATGTCTTGAAAAAAATAAAACCTAGCTGGGCGCGCTGGTGCATGCCTGTAATCCCAGCACTCTGGGAGCCAGAAGCAGTCAGATCTCTGTGAGTTCTATGCCAGCCTGGTCTATAAAACCAGTCCAGGACAGCCAAGAATACACAGAGAAACCATGTATGGAAAAACCAAAAAAAGTTAAAACAAAACAGGATAGCCACGAAATCCTTCTGTTCCAGCTTCCCAAGTGCCGGGCTAACGGTGTGTACCACCATGCCTGGCTTAGGGCAATCTTTTTTGTTATTGTTTTTCCCCAAAGCAAGGCCTTACCTTCTTGCCTGCATCTCTGAGCGCTCTGATTACAGGAGTGCACTGCACCATGTCCATCTTTGAAGATGATTTCTGTGGCTGATTATTTATTTTTTGAAACAGGATCTCATTCAGTAGTTCCAAATGCCTGCCCCTCCTCGTTATGTTGACCAGTCTGGCCTTGGCCTTTCTGACATCCTCTTGCCTCTACCTCCTGAATGCTGGGTTTACAGATGTGTCCCACCAGGCCTGGAGTATACAGGTGATGATGACAATGCAATATCACCACCATCACCATCGTCATCATCATTTGCTTATTTGTTTTCTGTGTAGCTCTGGCTGTCCTGGAACTCACTCTGTAGACCAGGCTGGCCTTGAACTTATATATATATAATTTTTACACTTCCCATATCCTTGGGGAGAAAGCAGAGGCTCACCTGCCCCGGCCCACCAGGGTTCGACTAACGCCTGGGAGGAGAATTTTCCTGTATAGGAACAGAACACAAGACAGGAAGAAGGGGGCAAGTCTGGATTCTGATCAAACCCCGTTTATTGAGAAATTTCACAGAGCTTTTATAAGGCAGGGGGCAGGGAAGCATATTGCTATGGCAACCCAGCTGTAGGCTATCTCAAGATTCGAGGAATTCCAAGCAGGTCACAACCTTCTGCCACACTGAATATTTTGCTATCTTTATCTAATCTAACTGTTAAACTACAACAGGGTGGCTCCATCTAAATCTTACCTTTAGTCTAACTGCTGAACCACGACAGGGTCAGCTGGTGTCTGGTAAGTGGCAGAATGCTGGAGAAATAGGAACCTAGGCTCTGACAAGATGGCTGAACATTGGCTGTATAGACCGTCCCCTACACTCACCCTGAGCAAGGGGACAAGGGTAATGTCTGGTGTTAGTGTGTGAGGGGAGTAGGAGGCAGTCCCTCGCCTGACCGGAAGGCTGGAGACATGGCCTGAGTGAGTGGATAGCCTGGCTTCAGGCCAACAAAGTGAAGCCCAGCAGGACACTGTCTTTCTGTACACTGAGGTGAAACCGACTTCTACCCAAAATTTCTGCAAGGGATTTGGGAATCTAAGAAGTTGAAGCTTTGTTAGGAGAACCTAATCCTTGTGACCTATTTCTTCAGAGGAGAAGCAGCCACAGAAAAAAGAAAGTAGACTTTGACAGTTTGACAGGATATCCTTGCTAACCACAAAGTTACAGAATTATCACTCGGCTGCCGTCCTTTCAGGACCTTTTGAAGGTGGGGATCCCTTTGTCCAGTCCTTTGACTGAGCTTTTGATGGTACTGACCTGTGATCTCAGCACTTGGGAGGCAGAGGCAGGAGGATTGCTGAGAGTTCCTGGCCAGCTGGAGTTCCATGAGTTCCAGGCTAGTGCTGCAAAGGGAGGATCCTCTGAATAAACAGAGCGCCAGGTATGGAGTCTCAAGTCTGGAGTCCCAGCACTAGGGAGGTTGGGACAGCATGAGTGCTGCTGGCTACAGCACAGAGAGATCCTATGGAGCAGGAGGAGGAGGAGGAAGAGGAGAAAGGGGAGGGGGAGGGAGAGGAGGAGGGGGGGGAGGGGAGGAGGGGGAGGAGGAATCATTCATGACCTTCCAGCCTATGCTGTTATTTTAGCACTTTGGAAAATGAAGCAGGGGGCGGGGGGGCGGTGTCAGGAGTTCCAGGCCATGTTTAGAGATATCACACGTGGGAGGCTAGCCTGAGCTACAAGAGACCCTTCCTCAAAAACAAAATAACGGGCAGGTTAGATGGCTGGCCAGGTAAAGGTAATTCTGGTACAAGCCTGAGGATCGGAGTTCGAATCCCTTGTACCTATATAAAATGTCAGACGTAGTACTGGGTCTCTGTCATCCCAGTGCTCTTCCTTGAGACGGGAACGGAGACAAGAAGGTCCCCCAGGAGCTCGCAGGCCAGTTAGCAAGGACTACAAGGCACAGTGCTCAACACAAGACAGACTTGGTCTTAACAAGGTGGAGAACTTAACTCCAAAAAGTTGTCTTCTGACCCTCCCATGTATGCTGGCGCCCACACAGCACACACACACTGCAAAATGGATTTTCACGGAAGGTGCCCAGGCGTCTCTACATAGATGTTTTCTCCGTTTTGGATTCATTTCCCACATTTTCCTTGTTGTTTTTGTTTGCTTTGGAGACAGGGTCTCTCTATATGGTCCCTCCTTGTTTCCCACATCCTTAACCACACTAGAGACTTTTCTTTGCTAGGTTGGTAGCTTAAAACCAAACAACCAATCATAGGGCGGCATATGACTTTTCACTTGACTAGTGGAGGGGGAAGCAGAGATTGCGGATGTCTCAGCAGTTTGTGCTGTGCATTCCACAAATGGCCTATTTCAATGAAAATATTTGACTTCTTTTCATTTGTGTGTGCACTTCTGAGTGCCACATTGTGAGTGTGGAGGTCAGGTGACAGTCTGTAGCAGCACGTGGTTTCCAGGAATCCAGCTGGGGTCACCAGGCCTGTGACAAACATCTTTACTCTCCAAGCCATTGTTGGTTCCTATGCCACTATTACTATGTTTTAAAATTTTTTTTTGTTTGTGTTTTTAATTTTTTATATTGTGCTTTTGTCTTATGCAAATGCTGCCCCTTCTAGAGGCATGACGGGAAGAGAAGGCATGAGAAGAGGTTCCAAATGGCTTCTTTAGGTGGTGACAAGAGGGTGCTTGCTCATAGGCTGGCAAAGGAACAACAGTGGAACAGGTTAAGCATCTAGGAGAGTCACAGAGGAACCCTGTAGTCTGGGGACAGAAGGGCAGGCTGCCAGCTCCTCCTGAAGTGATCCAGAGCACACAGGAAGGACGATTCCCCAACCTTGTGAATGCTGAGCCCCATCCTGGCCCCACAGTGGATGCCTGTGCCTCCAGAATCTCAGCGGGGCGGGACCCAGAAGCTTTCAAAGCTGCCCATGTGTTTCTCCCGTGCAGGTAATGGTGAACGGCTAGTGGGTGCAGGGGTTCGTGCCTGTCTTCTCAGCACGTAGGGAGGTGGGGACAGGAGGGTCCGGGCTTCAAGGTCACTCTCTGCCCATATAATAAGTTGAAGGCCAGCCTGGGACAAAAGATCCTGACTCCGAACACAAAAAACAAACAAGAAAAAAAAAAAAAAACTGAGCTGGAGGCTGGTGAGATGGCTTAGTGGGCAAAGAACTCAGGTCACAGAGCCCAGTGACCTGACTTCTATTCCTGGAGCCCATGTGGTAGAAGGAGAAATCCGACTCCTGCAAGTTGTCCTCTGACCTCCGTGTGTGTGCGCATGCACCCATATACACAATAAATAAATATACTTTAACCCCAGCACTCGAGAGGCAGAGGCAGACAGGTCTGATGTGAGTTCGAGGACAGCCTGGTCTACAAAGCAAGTCCAGGACAGCCAAGATAGCATAGAGAAACCTTGTCTCGAAAAACAAACAAACAAAAGCCCAAACCCTGCCTTAATACAGGGTAGGGGGTTAGGGGGCAGGCGAGGGTGGGGGGTTTGGGGAGCAGGGTGGAGGTGAGGGCGTGGTGGCACAGCGGATGGACGCAGACACAACACTGGGTGTCCCACCCTGGGAGAAGTGACAACGAGAAACTCTGTTGCTGTGGCTGGAGCAGTGGGTTCCAGGGAGGGGTGTGGGCTTTTCCCTCAGCCCCCCCCCCCCCAGTAGGCTGAAATCCTGCCTTGGTCAGCCCACAGCCGCGTCTGAGTTCCTAAGCTCCACCACAGGCCTCTCTGGCAGAGACAACAGAGCTTCAGGGCTATGATGGAATCACGGTCAGCACTACCTTCTCCCCTCAAACAGCAATCCTGGGAACCTAGGACTCTGAGACCTGGTTCACTGAGTGCACACGTGTGAGTGTGTTTGCACTCGTGCATGCTGACTTTTTCTTTTTTGGTTTTTTGAGACAGGGTTTCTGTGTGTAGCCTTGGCTGTCCTGGACACACTTTGTAGACCAGGCTGGCCTCGAACTCACAGGGATCCACCTGCATCTGCCTCCCGAGTGCTGGGATTAAAGGTGTGCGCTACCACTGTCTGGCGCTGATTTTTTTTTATGGAACAGAATTTCTGAGGTTAAAGAGAGCCCTGGGCCCCTGAGATGCTTTCCACAATGTGAAGACGAAACTATTTTCACAAGAATGCTAGGGTTGGGCCTTGCATGTTGTTTGAGGCCTTTGCCCTGTGAGTATGTGGTATGTAAATTTCTGTGTGTGTCTGTGTATATGGAGTGTGTGTGTATGTGTGTGTGTGGCCAGCATTTGCTACTTTGTGGGTTCCTTTTTTCTTCCACCCTTCTCCATTCCTTTTTTTTTTTTCACGTTTTCAGGGGAAAGGAAAGGGGATGATCTTGTCGTTGGACTGCTTCCTGCTGATGAGGGGTGTCAAGTTCTTGGAGCAAGTTTGATCTCTGCCCTCAGAGGAATCTAATCTTTTCTTCTTGTTTCTTTGGACACAACTACTCAGCAGTCCACACCAACTCTATGCAACCAACAGCCCAACCAGCCTGCCCTAGCATTTTTATAGCCTCTGAAAAGTTCCCAGAATTCCAAATGTTACACTATCACAGAAACTATCTGCAGCTGGCAAAACCACGCCTCTGCTAGAGCACGAGGCAAATCATAGCAGCTGTGAAGCAGCTCCCTACCCCCACACCTGGGAATCATAAAGACATATCCCAATAAGATTTCTGCGATTTTTTTCCCCTGTGGCTTTTTTGTGGGGGGGGGGCAGAGGGTGGTTCTTGGTTTTTTTTGAGACAGGGTTTCTCTGTGTAGCCTTGGCTGTCCTGGACTCAATTTGTAGACCATGCTAGCCCGGATCTCAGAGATCCATCTGCCTCTGCCTCCCAGAGTGCTGAGATTAAAGGCGTGCGCCACCATGCCCTGCTTTTATTTTCTATGTTAAAAAAAAAAATCAGAATTACAAAATTCTTACAATGTGAGTGAGTGTGTGTGTGTGTGCATGTGTGTTGTAAGTCTGTGTGTGGTGGGATGTGTGTAATGTGTTAGTGTGTGTGTGTGTGTGTGTGTGTGTGTGTGTGTGTGTGTACAATTCTAGATGTGCTGTCTATTGGAATGAAAAGAAAAGCAGCCCTCAGTGTGGATCTGAGCCTTAGCATGGGACAAGAAGACTCAGGCTATTGAGCTGGAGGGCCCTCCAGCCCCTCCCCCAAAGGTGGGGCCAGGTGGGGAGAGTTAGAGATGTGCAGATTGCTACTCGCTTCCCACCCTGCCCTAGGGCCAGCCTCCGTTTGGAACCAAATGCTTTTATAAAAGCAAAAGAGAAAATGTAATTTGTCTTTACTGGCACAACTGAAGGAAGGGAAAAAAGAAAGCCTGGCATGGTGGTACTGGACTGTGGCAGGATGGACAGGATTCCTGAGTTCCAGAATTCAAGAGTGGCCTTTGCTACATAGGGAGTTCACTTTTGTGTGTGTGTGTGTGGGGAGTTCACTTTTTAATTTTTTTATTTTTATTTTTTGGTTTTTCGAGACAGGGTTACTCTGTATAGCCTTGACTGTCATGGACTCGCTTTGTAGACCAGGCTGGCCTCGAACTCACAGCGATCCACCTGCCTCTGCCTCCCAACTGCTGAGATTAAAGGCGTGTGCCACCATGCCCGGCTTACATGGGGAGTTCAAATCCAGTCTTGAACTAAAATAAACAGAACAACAACAACAACAAAACAGATTTTCCAAGTAAGTAAGTAAGCAAGCTTGGGAAGACATGGGGATTAGAGTACACACTAAGCACAGTGACTTTAAGTATATTTTAGGGTAGAGGCAGGCGGATTTCTGTGAGTTCGAGGCCAGCCTGGTGTACAAAGTGAGTCCAGGACAGCCAAGACTACACAGAGAAACCCTGTCTCGAAAACAAACAAACAAAAAACCATTTTCGGCTGTGTGTAGTGTGTGTGTGCTCAGGTACCCTTGGAGACCAAGAGAGGGCACTGGATCCCCAGGAGCTGCAGTTACAGGCCTTGTTGTGAGCTTCCTGGCCTGGCTCCTAGGAACTGAATGCAGATCCTCTTTTGGTCAACGAGTAAGCCCTCTTAACCACCAAGCCATTTCCCCAGCCTTATATGTGATCTTTTCAAATATAGTTATAAAATGTCCATTACACAGTTATACTTTCTTTTTTCAGCTTATAGGAACTATGGAGTGCTTTGTGGATCCTCGTGAGCTCTCTGTGGCTGGAGCTGCAGCATGCGTGTTGCCAGGGCTAGCACACAATTATGTTTTTTCTATGTATGTCTGGGTGTGTCCACAGGTGGTGGGAGGTGGGGGTGGGGCTTTTTTATTTGACCTCAGGCAGGGATGAGATTGGAGTGAGCCAAAGCTCACGTGTGGCTCTGAGGAGGGGGACCTGACCAGGAGGCACACAACCACCTAGAAGAGCACTTTAAAAACAAAAAACTTGGGCTGGAGAGATGGCTCAGAGGTTAAGAGCACTGATTGCTCTCCCAGAAGTCCTGAGTTCAATTCCCAGCAACCACATGGTGGCTCACAACCATCTATAATGTGACCTAATGCCCTCTTCTGTCATGTAGGTGTGCGTGCAGGCATGTATACATAATAAATAAATAATTAAAAAAAAAAAAACGTGCCAGGTGGTGGTGGCACATGCCTTTAATCCCAGCACTCGGGAGCACTCGGGAGGCAGAGGCAATCGGATCGCTGTTGAGTTCAAGGCCAGTGGTCTACAAAGGGAGCCCTGACCTCCATGTGCACGTCATGCACATACTCTCCCCCACATAAACAAAAATGTAATCAGTTTCTTACTTTCCTCAGGGAGGCCTGAAGGCACAGCAGCCTTTTGTAGTCATAATAGTTGTAGGTTTTACAAAGTCTACCACTGGCCAGGCACTCTATGTTGAATTAGTAACTTGTCATAGATCATAGGCCCAGACTGGTCTACAAAGGGAGTCCAGGAAGCTAGGGCTAACACAGAGAAACCCTGTCTCAAAAAACAAAAGCAAAAAAAAACAAAAAAAAAACAAAAAGAAAGACCTTCGTGATCTTGACCTAGGCAATATTTTTTTTTTAGATACGGTGAGAACAAGATAAATCAAACTCAAATTTTTAGGCTGGACATAGTTGGAAACACTTGTAAATCTAACACTTGGAGCTGGGCATGGTGGCGCACGCCTTTAATCCCACCCAGCACTTGGGAGGCAGAGGTGGGTGGATCACTGTGAGTTCAAGGCCAGCCTGGTCTACAGAGTGAGTCCAGGACAGCCACGGCTAACATAGAGAGACAATGTCTCGAAAAACCAAGAAAGAAAGAAAGAAAGAAAAAGAAAGAAAGAAAGAAAGAAAGAAAGAAAGAAAAAGAAAGAAAGAAAGAAAGAGAAAGAAAGAAATCTAGCACTTGGGAGGTGGAGGCAGAGGGATCAGGGGGTCAAGGCTAGCCTCTGCTACTAGTGAGTCCAAGGCTGGTTTGAGCCCCACCCCAACACTCAGCAGAGTGAAGAGGAGGATTGTGAGTTCGAGGTCAGCCTGGGTAAAGGGATAAATACACACAGTAATGGCCACAAGATCTGTATGTTGCATAAGCAGACTGAATCTGGACCTGATTCTACCATAAAAAGGCAAGAAAGCCTGATTCCTTTTTTTGTTTAGTTTTGTTTGTTTGTTTGTTTTTTCCGAGATAGGATTTCTCTGTGTAGTCTTGGCTGTCCTAGACTCAGTTTGTAAACCAGGCTGACTTTGAACTCACAGCGATCTGCCTGCGTCTGCCTCCCAGAGTGCTGGGACTAAAGGTGTGCGCCACCATGCCTGACTGAAGACCTGATTCTTCCACAAGGTGGATAAGCCTTGAAATTATACATTACCTGATAGGGCTCAGGCAACAAAGTATGCTGACTGCAATAGCGCAGGGGAGGAATGTCCACTGAACAAATACCTAGACACAGGAAGTAGACATGTGCTTGCCAGAGACTGAAGGCAGCGGGCTGGGGGTGAGGGAAGCCGGGGAGAGGAAGGGGAGCAAGTGGGGGAGAATGGGAGCTTGGATGAAGTTTTCCTTGGGGGAGATGTGAATCAGTTTACTTCTCCCAAGGCCCTAAGGTTTGGTTTTGTACCAAAGTTTAATTCCACCAACGTTTACCCTCGGGGAACAGATGCGTTTGTTGGCTTTACTTACAGAGTGTGGGTAAGGGGTTACAGGCAGGAGCCGAGTGACCCTAGACCAGCCACACTGAGAGGTCTGCAGCCAGCATGGATGATGGCTTCCGGCAGCTGATAGGGACACGCCCTTTCGCTTGGCTCTCTCTCTCTCTAGCACCTTCTCAGGCCTGGAGTCAACCTGCAATTAGGGCGGAATTGCACACAAATGGCTGTCTCCAGGTGAGAGGGTGTGATGACCCTTCCCTGCTCCCTCCTCAACTGAGGGCGCATCAAGGGCAACAGCCCCAGCTGTGATGACCTTTCCTAAGCACACATAGTTGGTCTTGTGAAGATTTACGTTTTGTTCCGTTTGGAGGACAGTGCTATGCAATGGGAGTAAGAGGGAACAGGTACGGAAGGACAGAGGGAAATGGATGCAGAGAAAAGGAGAGCGGAGGGGGATGGGAGGGCAGGGGTGGGGGCAGGGAGGCTACCGTGCAGGTGAGAATGTCTGGTGTAAGCCAGTGGGGAGGGGTGTTTGCTGTTTTTTCTTAGACAGGGTTTCTCTGTGTAGCCTTGGCTGCCCTGAACTCACTTTGTAGACCAGGCTTGGCCTTGTTTATTTCTTTTTCTTTCTTTCTTTCTCCCCCCCCCCCCAGACAGCGTTTCTCTGTGTAGCCCTGTCTTGGACTCACTTTGTAGACCAGGCTGGCCTCGAACTCACAGCGATCTGCCTGCCTCTGCCTCCCTGAGTGCTGGGATTAAAGGCGCGCGCCACCATGTCCAGCTCACTTTGTTTATGATTGTTGTTGTTATCATTATTATTTGGTTTTTCTTTTCTTTTCTATTTTTTTAATTTTAATTTTTTTTTTTTTTTGGCTTTTTCGAGACAAGGTCTCTCTGTGTAGCCTTGGCTGTCCTGGACTCACTTTGTAGATCAGGCTGGCCTCGAACTCACAGAGATTCACCCACCTCTGCCCCCCAAGTGCTGAGATTAAAGGCATGTGACACCACATCTGGCTATTATTTGGTTTTTCAAGATAGGGTTTCTCTGTGTAGCCTTGGCTGTCCTGGAACTCAAGGCCAGCCTGGTCTACAAATCAAGTCCAGGACAGCCAGCGTTCTTGTTAGACAGAGAAACCTTGTCTTGAAAAAGAAAAAAAAAAGTTACTAAGAATAGCCAGACATGGTAGTTTTCACTTGTTTTTGTTTTTTGAGACAGGGTTTCTCTGTGTAGCCTTGGCTGTCCTGGATTCACTTTGTAGACCAGGCTGGCCTCGAACTCACAGCGATCCACCTGCCTCTGCCTCCCAAATCCTGGGATTAAAGTGATTAAAGGAAGCCGGGCGTGGTGGCGCACGCCTTTAATCCCAGCACTCGGGAGGCAGAGGCAGGCGGATCGCTGTGAGTTCGAGGCCAGCCTGGTCTACAAAGTGAGTCCAGGACAGCCAAGGCTACACAGAGAAACCCTGTCTCGGGGGAAAAAAAAAACAAAATCAAGGTCATCTTTAGGTTGCCTGGGGTACAGTAGACCACTTCTCTAAAAATGAAGCAGGGGCTGGAGAGATGGCTCAGTGGTTAAGGGCACTGACTGCCCTTCCAGAAGACCTGGGTTCAAATCCCAGCAATCACACGGCAGCTCACAACTGTCTATAACTCTAAGATCTGTCACTCTCACATAGACGTACATGCAGGCAAAACACCAATGCACATAAAATAAAGATAAATAAAATAAAAAAAATATCTAGCTGTGCACAGTGGGGCATACTAGTGATCCCACCATTCTGGAGGTAGAGGCAGGTGGATCGCTGTGAGTTCCAGGCTACCCTGGTTTACAAAGGGAGGCCAGGACAGCCAAGGCTACACAGAGAAACCCTGTCTGGAAAAAGAATGAAAGAAAGAAAAGATAAAAAAAAGAAAGAAAGACCCAAACATCAAGCTGAAGCTGCCTAGTGCCAGCTCTGTCACTCCCACTCGTCTCCCTGGCGTTGACAGAGGCTTGTGTGTCAGAAGTCGGCCCTGTGTCAGCAGGCAGAGCGGAGAGAGGGGGCACAGAGGCGGCATTCTATTCCTAAGGCAGCCAGAGAATGGTGGGTATTATCTCCTCTTGTCTTCCCACTTGGAAGGCTGAGCCCTGGGAGGCAGGAGCAGATTGTCCAAGGTCACTGTGCGTAGAGGCCAGAGCCAAGGCTGGGGCTTGGGATCCCTCAGCAGAGCCAGGATCCTCAGCGGAGTGCAGAGTCCCTGGTGGAGCCAGGAGTCCATGCAGATGTGGAAGCTTAGAGTCAGGGTCCTAGACGGCCAGGCAGGGGTAGATGATGCACCCGGCCGGCCATGACCATGTCCTTGTGCAAGGATGCCCAGAAGAGTAACGGGGAACTGCAGGGAGGGCTGAAGGGACCTGCAGTGATTAGGAGGGGGTAAGGGTAGGGGGAAGCAATCCTTCCCCCCCCCCCGACCCCACCCCCGGAGACAGGGTTTCCCTGTGTAGCCTTGGCTGTCCTGGCCTCGCCTTGTAGACCAGGCTGGCCTCAAATTCACGTTGATCCGCCTGCCTCTGCCTCCCGAGTGCTGGGATTAAAGGTGTGAGTCACCACACCTGGCTTTTAAAAAGATTTTTTCAAGACATGGTTTCTCTGTGTAACAGCCCTGGCTGTCCTAAACTTGCTTTGTAGACCAGGCTGGCCTGGAACTCACAGTGATCCACCTGCCTCTGCCTCCTGAGTGCTGGGATTAAAGGTTTATGCCACCACGCCGGGCAGAAGTTACTTTTTTTAGGAAGTCCCCTTAGTGGTCAGGCAGAGCAAGTTGAGGTTTCAGCGTGCAAAGCTTCTCTCTCTGTGACAACGGGTTCCTGTCTGCCTGCTTGTCTTCCTGGCACGAGACGCAAGCACAGAGAACATACCAGACACTGTGCAGTGTGCCACTCCAGGGAGCCAAGAAAGCTGGGGTGAGCTTGCTTCAACTCAGAGGCCTGAAGCTGTCAGCACACAGAGCTGGCTCTGGGGCGGAGGGTGTCTCAGAGTCAGTGACTGTTGGAGGCGTGATATGGGGGTGGTGCCTCACTGTCCACGCTGGGGCTGGCAAAAGTTACCCCATGTGGCAGGAGTAGTCTGGGGTGAACGTGAAGAGGGCCAAGTGAGAGAGGGGACTGTGGTCTGGAGGGCGGTGGACCTTCCGTGCCTGTCTTAGTTAGGGCTTCTATTGTTGTAACTAAGCACCAGGACCAAAAGCAGGTTGGGGAGGAAAGGGTTTAACTGGCCTATGCTTCCGGATCATAGTCCATCATTGGTGGAAGCCAGGACAGGAAGTCAAGCAGGGCAGGAACCTGGAGGCAGGAGCTGATGCAGAGGCCATGGAAGGGTGCTGCTTCCTGGCTTGCTCCTCATGGCTTGCTCAGCCTGCCTTCCCATAGAACCCAGGACCATCAGCCCAGAGAGGGCACCACCCACAATGGGCTGGGCCCTCCCCCATTGATCAGTAATTGAGAAAAATGCCTTACTGCTGGATCTCATGGAGACATTTCCTCAAAGGAGGCTCTGTTCTCTCTGGGTCAAGTTGACACACAAAACCAACCACTACGAAACCCATGGTACAACTCCTATGGCCCATGACACAACAGGTATCACAACAGGTCTGTCACCCTGTCCGGCTGTGGCCTAACAGCTGATGGCTGTACTAAGAAACAGTGCAGGCTGGAGCGATGGCTCAGATGGCTCAGTGGTGAAGAACACATACTGTTCTTTTTTTTTGTTTTTCTTCCCTATATACTGTTCTTGCAGAGGACCTGAGTTCAATTCCCAGCACCCACATCAGATAACTCCAGTTCCAGGTGATCTGATACACTCCTATAACCTACACACACACTAATTGAGATTAAAAAAAAAAAAAGGAAAATGAGGGCGGGAGAGATGGTTCAGCGGTTAAGAGCACTGCCTGCTCTTCCAGAGGTCCTGAGTTCAATTCTCAGCAACCACATGGTGACTCACAACCATCTATAATGTGATCTGATGCCCTCTTCTGGCCTGCAGGTATATATACAGGCAAAGCACTGTATATATAATAATGAATAAATAAATCTTAAAAAAAAAAAAAAAAGGAAAATAAGCTGCGTAGCGGTGGCGCACGCCTTTAATCCCAGCACTAGGAAGGTAGAGGCAGGCAGATTGCTGTGAGTTCAAGGCCAGCCTGGTCTACAAAGGGAGTTTAGGACAGCCAAGGCTACACAGAGAAACCCTGTCTCAAAAAAATAAATAAATAAAATAAAAAACCTCAGGTGAAGCCAGGCATCGTGGCACATGCCTTTAATCTCAGCACTCGGGAGGCAGAGGCAGGTGGATCACTGTGAGTTCGAGGCCAGCCTGGTCTACAAAGTGAGTCCAGGACAGCCAAGACTACACAGAGAAACCCTGTCTCAAAACACACACACACACACACACATACACACACACACACACACACACACACAAAACCACCTCAGGTGGCACATGTCTGTTTGTTTTTTGAGACAGAGTTTCTCTCTGTAGCCCTAGTGGTCCTAAACTCGCTTTGTAGACCAGGCTGGACTTGAACTCACAGAGATCCCCTGCCTCTACCTCTACCTCCCTGAGATCTGGGATTAAATGTGTGGTTTTTCTTTTGAGCCTAGATCTAGCTATGCAGACCAGGCTGGCCTTGAACTCAGAGATCTGCCTGCTTCTGCTTCCCCAGCACTGGGGATTAAATGGTAAACCACTAAACCCACCAGAAACAAAGTAAAAGGAGGGAGGAGAGAGAGAGAGAGAGAGAGAGAGTGTGTGTGTGTGTGTGTGTGTGTGTGTGTGTGTGTGTGTGTACCAGCCAGGTGTGGCCACACATTCCTGCAATTCCAGCACTTGAAGCCGCAGGCCAAGCCCAGCTACACAGTGACACCCTCACCTCTTTCCTGATGCTCTTTCTCTCTTACCTCCTTCCCCCAAGCCTTGTGTCAGCAGCGTCTGGCCATCTGAGCGGGCTGCCTCCGCTGGCTCCCTGGCCTGGCCTGCTTCTCCTGAGGTTCCCCATCAGTCTTCTGAACCTTTGCTCTCCAAGCATGCACATTCCTTTCAAATGTCTGCCCCCGTGTTTCCTTGGTCATGAAAATTACAGCATGTTTGGGGGGGAGGGGCACAGCAGGGACGTGTGGCTAAAAAAAACCCCAAACCTTAAAATTTAGATTTAATCTTTTTTTTTTCTTTTTTTCTTTCAAGACAGGGTTTCTTAGCCGGGCGTGGTGGCGCACGCCTTTAATCCCAGCACTCGGGAGGCAGAGGCAGATGGATCGCTGTAAGTTTGAGGCCAGCCTGGTCTACAAAGTGAGTCCAGGACAGCCAAGGCTACACAGAGAAACCCTGTCTCGGAAAAACCAAAAAAAAAAACCAAAAAAAAAAAAAAAAAAAAAAAGACAGGGTTTCTCTGTTAGCCTTGGCTGTCTTGAACTCACTTTTTTTGTTTTTTAAGACAGGGCGGCTTAAATTTTTTAAAAAGTGGGCTGGAGAGATGGCTCAGAGGTTAAGAGCGCCACCATACCTGGCTTTTTTAATTTTTTTAAATTTTTATTTTTTGAGAAAGGGTTTCTCTGTGGAACCTTGGCTGTCCTGGACTTGATTTGTAGACCAGGCTGGCCTCAAACTCACAATGATCTCTGAGTTCAAGGACAGCCTGGTCTACAGAGAGTTCCAGGACAGCCAGGGCTGTTACACAGAGAAACCCTGTCTCAAAATAAATAAATAAATAAATAAAATAAGATAAAAAGGAAAGATTGTGTGTGTCTGTGTTACTTGTTCAGTTCAGGCGCCTAAGCTGAGCGATGGTGGCGCATGCCTTTAATCTCAGCACTCTATGTAACAACAAAACCAAACTACAAGTCCAGACAAACCCCACAACAACCTACTGAGCTATCTCTCCAGTACGTCAACTTGCTATTTATTTATTTACATATTTATTTTAGACAGGATCTTAACTATCATAGTCCTGGCTGTCCTGGTACTCAATACGGAGACCAGGCTGGCCTCTGCCTCTGCCACCTGAGTGCTAGGATTAAAGGTGTGTGCCACCATGCCTGGCTCAATTTACTTTTTTATTCAGCAAGTGGTGGGGATTGAAATTCCTCCTAATCTCTCAATTTCTCTCTCTTTTCACACACACTCTCTCTCTCCTTCCACCCCCTCCCCCCCCCTTCTCTCTCCAGAGTTTGTCTGTATAGCCCTGGCTGTTCTGGAACTACTTCTGTAGACCAGTTTGGCCTTCAACTCAGAGATCTGTCTGCCTCTGCCTCCTAAATGCTGGGATTAAAGATGTTCGTCACTGCCGCCTGGCTTCCAACCTCTTCTCTCATGCCTGGGTTTTAAATTACTCTTAGAGCTCTTGTTTTGTTTTTTTTTTTTTTAATATTTATTTTATTGCCTATACAATGTTCTTTTTTAAAAAGGATTTATTTATTTTATTTATTGCATATGAGTTCTTTATGTGCAGAAGAGGGTATCAGATTACATTATAGATGGTTGTGAGCCACCATGTAGTTGCTGGGAATTGAACTCAGGACCTCTGGAAGAGCAGGTGGCGCTCTTAACCACTGAGCCATCTCTCCAGCCCCCCTATACAATGTTCTAACTGCACATAAGTCCTGCAGGCCATAAGAGGGCTCATTATAGATGGTTTTGAGCCACCATGTGTTTGCTGGGAATTGAACTCAGGACCTTTGGAAGAGCAGCCAGTGCTCTTAACCTCTGAGCCATCTCTCCAGGCCCGAGTTCCTTTTCTTTTCTTTTCTTTTTTTTTTCTTTCGAGACAGGGCTTCTCTGTGTAGCCTTGGTTGTCCTGAACTCGCTTTGTAGACCAGGCTGGCTTTGAACCCACAGCGATCCACCTGCTTCTGCCTCCCAAGTGCTGGGATTAAAGTCCTGTACCACCACGCCTGCGTCGAGTTCAGTTCCTTTTCTTTCAAAGATTTATTTATTTATTATTATGTATACAGTGCTCTGCCTGTATGTACACCTGCAGGCCAGAAGAGGGCATCAGATCACAGTATAGATGGGTGTGATCCACCGTGTGGTTGTTGGGAACTGGACTCAGGACCTCTGGAGGAGCAGTCAGTGTCCTTAACCTCTGAGCCATCTCTCCAGCCCCAGACAGCGTCTCTGTGTAGTCCTGGCTGTCCTGGACTTGGTCTGTAGACCAGGCTGGCCTCGAACTCAAGAGATGTGCCTGCCTCTGCTTCCTGAGTGCCAGGATTAAAGGCGTGTGCCTCCACCACCCGGCCCTTTGATGGTTTTCTAGTGGCTGCTCCTGCCTTTCATTTCTGCAAGGTGGGAGCCATTGTATGCTTTGTTGCCCAAATGACCCTAAAAGTACTGGGCATGTTAGGGAGGAAAGCTGGGAGAGTGTGAGTGCTTTCCCACAGTATATTCGAGCAATTTCCCTCTTCCAGGGACTCTACCAGCTTGCCTGGCCTGGTGTTTGAGGACTCAAGTTTTGTTGTCCATGTACCCTGATTAGGGCTCAGTTTCCAAGACACTGTACTAGGTCCTCACTGGCCTCACGTCCCTCCTGGTCACTCAGCCAAGTTTAGTAAACATTTTTTTGTTTTTTGGGTTTTTTTTGAGACAGGGCTTCTCTGTGTAGCTCTTGCTGTGTTGGAACTTGCTCAGTATACCAGGCTATCTTAGAAATCAGTCATCTGAATGCCTCTGCCTCCCTAGGGTGCCACACCACCCAGCAATTCATTTTATTTATTTAATTTAGAGACAGGGTCTATGTAGCCCTGGCTGGTCTGAAACCCACTACACAGGGGCCTCAAACTCACTCTACTTGCTTGTGCTTCCCGAGTGCTGGGATTAAAATTTTACAGCACCTCACTAGCGTAATCACTTCATGCCCCCACCCCACCTCCTTTTTTTTCCAAGACAGGGTTTCTCTGTGTAGCCCTGGCTGTCCTGGAACTCACTCTGTAGACCAGGCCTCCAACTCAGAGTTCAACCTGCCTCTGCCTCCCACGAGCTGGGGTTAAGGGTGTGCGCCATCACCGGGGGCTCTCTCCATCTTTTAGTCAGGTCTCCGCTGCCCATACTCTGCAACGCCTACTCCCAGAAACAGGCCATCTGCTTTCTTTATTGTTCTTTTTGTTGTTGGGTTTTCTAGACAGGGTTTCTCTGTGTAGCCTTGGCTGTCCTGGCCTCACTTTGTAGACCAGGCTGTCCTTGAACCAGCCTCTGCCTCCCAAGTGCTGGGACTGAAGGCGTGCGCCACCATGCCCAGCTTACTTTATTCTGTTCTAAAACTGCTTTTTTGTCCCAAACTCAGGGAGTTCGGGTTTTTTGTTTTGTTTTTTAACACCTTCCAGTGTTCTGTGCGTTCCTTGCTCAAGGCCACAAGGGGCAGAACCATTAGTCTAACCTGCTCCCAGCAAGCCCACTGCACGTGTGTAATGATGGGAAGGTCACGTCCAGGGCTGCCCAGAGACAAGCCGGGACCCATGTCCAGCAGAGATGCCTCCGCCCGTCTCTACTGCCCACTTTACACCGGATTGTCTATTGTCTTACTATTGTGTCTAGCTCGGCCTGTGACGAGTACAGTTCTTCTTCTGCCCTTGTGTCCAGCCCAGACTCTGCCTGCCGACGGGGACTTGTTAGTAGACCTTTGCCACAGCAGTTCCCAATCTGAAGAAAAACTCAAGAGATCTCTTCATGGGTGTTAAAGACACAGCTTTCTGCCTCAAGTGTGTACTGGGACTCAGGAAAACCTGCATTTTAACACCCTGGACTGGTCTACATTCCTCGGAGGACCGTCCCATTTAAGATTATTTCCCGCTGTAATTAACTAGCCATTGCACACAGCTGAGGAAAATGAGAAAACTGCCCCTTTGTTTCTGGGCACCTCACTTGACAGGTGGACATTCTCTTGACTGGCTCCTTGCCACAGGTGCATGCTCCCCACGTGCTCTTCCTGTTGGTGTCATCCCGGACCCAGGACCCTCCAACCCCCAACCCTCCCCGCAGCTGTGGCCCTCCTTCCCACCCTTACCTCCAGCCCCTGCCCCCTCCCACAACCCTTCCCCAGCATATTTTATTGTCCCAGGCTAAGTTTTCCCCGAGGGGGTGGGGGCAGGGGACTCCTGGCTAGATGAACCGGATGCTCCGCACTCATCCTGTCCTACTGAATGGGCACTTTTTCCACCTGAGAAAACCCTCTATTTTCTACCAGAGAAACGGGCAGAGGCCTTTCTCTGGAACTTGGATGGCGAGATGTCACTCCCAGGAAGGGACCCCGTCTTTTGTAAACATCCCAAAGCAGGCCGGACCTGCCGTTCCTTTGTTGGGGCAGGGGGAATGGAATCTTACCGATAAGGCAAGGAAAGCTTGCAAACAAGGGCGGCCCACCCTCCTCCCTCAGGCCTCCAAGCACCCTATACTTAAAAGGGAAGGGAAAAGAAAGCACCAACAAAAGAGTTTAAGTAATTCCCAGCTTTTTCAAATACGAAGCATTTTTAACCAATCCATTTTTTTAATTCTTAAATTCTTGACATTACAGAACTAAACTGAAATTTATTAACATTCCACTCTTACATTTTTATCGACAAACAGAAAATAAAATCCATGAGCCAAAAACCCAAACAAAACTAAAAACAGGGAAAAGCTTATAAAACTAAATATGGATCCCAGCATTAACAGCTGAACAGAGAATGTGATTTTCTTTCTTAAATTCTTAGCGGATGATAAAGTGTAGAAACTGAACACTTACAAATTATTTAAAACCTGGAATCACTGACCAGAAATTACACAGTTGGGAAAACAGCAGAAGGGGGTTAACGAGCGAACCTACACTGTTCTAGCTGCACCCCATGCCCTTCTCAGAGGAGAGCCTGGCATTGATTAGATACTGGGCCAGGCTAATACTGGCAGCTGAGCCAGTGATAGTGACCTGCCTTCCAGAAGAGCCTTCCACCGGGTTGGCAATTTTGATCTGGGCCCCGGACATCTGGCGGATCTCATTGATGTTGGCGCCTTGGCGCCCGATTATGCAGCCGATTAAGTTATTTGGAATGGTGAGTTCATGGGTGGTTTGAGTAGATGCATCCAAACTTGCCCAATAGCCTTTCACCTCTGGAGAGCTGGAGTCAATTCCGGCGAATCCCGTCCCGCCGTGCATCATGGCAAAGTGAGACTGTTGTCTTGCCACCTGGTTCAGCTTGGCCAGATCCAGCGGAGAAATGGTGTGTTGTCCTTGAATCGAGTAGGCGTCTAGAGGTGGTCCCTCCAGGTCGTGGGTGGCGTGGGGGTAGCCCGCCGCGTCGCTGCAGCGATCTTGGCCGCCCGCGCAGATGACTGGCGAGCTGGCCGGCATGGGCTGGTACGGGATGGTCATGACTCTCCCTTGCGGAGACTGGGAGAGCGTCTCCAGCATGACCAGGCAGATCTGCTTGACACACTCGGTGACCGACTGCGGCACGCCGGCGATGGTGATGGCCCGCTCGGTCGAGTTGGGCAGCATATCCCCCGCCACCTGGACCTGGGCCCCCGTGCTCTCGCGGATCTCCTTGATCTTGCAGCCGCCCTTGCCGATCAGGGAGCCACACTGGGTGGCGGGCACCACCAGCCGCAGGGTGACCGGGGGCCTGCTGGCCGCCGTGCTGTTGGTCATGGAGCTGTTGATATCTTCCTCCAGCTTGTCGATGATCATGGCGAAGGCCTTAAAGATGGCATTGGTGGGCCCGGTCAGCGTGATGATTCTCTCCGGGCAGTTCCCCTCCGAGATGTTGATCCGCGCGCCGCTCTCCTCGCGGATCCTTTTCACCGACTCCCCTTTCTTCCCGATGATGCTGCCTACTTCCTTTCCGTGCATCAGCAGCCGAATGGTGAGAGTCACGTTGAGTCCGCTTTCAGTCACACCGGCGTCCATGGCGAGCGGCGGGCGGGCGGCGTTCGGGAGTTGGGCTCGTTACGTGGTCAAGTCCTGGGCGGCAGGCGGGGGAGGGGAGGAGTAGGCCCGAACTGCCGGCGCGAGGCGAGCGGGGGCCGGCGGGAGCGGGCGGGCGCGGGCGGGAGGCCGCGGCGGCGTCGCAGGAAGAGCGGCGGCGGCGGCGGGGGCGAGCGGGGCCGGGAGCGGCGGACGGGCGGGTGGGCGAGGGCGCGGCGGTGGCGACTCCGGCGGCAGCCTCGGCGGTCTGGGCGGGGCGGGAAGCCCGCTTTCAACCCCGCGTACCCTCTGACCCCGGAAGTGCTTGCCGCGCAGGACCCCTAGGAGGGGAAAAAAAAAAAAAGGACCGGCTTTTTAGGTCACAAGACTGCGCCAGCGCGCGCGCTATGTTTGAGAAAATAACCCCGTGGCGCCACGGGACGGGAGGAAAAAAACACCCAACGACGGCGAACCGGGGAACCCGGCAGGGCTTGAGAGGGAGCACGTGTTTTATTAACCGTAGAGAGACGGGCCAGGGGGCTGGGACGATGACTGTTTTGGGGATGAGGACGGGTGACATTTTCCCGCTCCGCCGAGGAGTTCCGGGCGCGGAACGATACAGGCAGCCGCGGAGGCTACTGCAGGCGGCAGCCGGAAGGCCGCGGGTTTAAAAACGTGCGCGTGAGGCGGCCAGGGCGCATGCGCGGGAGCGAGGCCGCGGCGGGGGGGCCCGGGCAGGGCCCGCGGTGCCTTCCGGTGGGGGAGGGGAGGGGAGGGGCGGCGAGGCGCGGCCCTGGCGTCCGTGCACGCGCCGCGGAGGGCACGTGGGGGCCCCCCCCTCCGTCCCCGGCGTCCGGGCGCCTCGTACCAGCCCCCCCCAACCTTGGCCTGGGGTGGGGTGGGGGTCCGGTGGCTGCGTCCCGTGCGCAGAAAAGCCCGGAGGCTCGCCCACCCCAGCGAGCGCCGCTCGGGCCCGCGGTGGTGTTTTTTTTGGGGAGGGTGGGGTGGGGGGAGGGGGGAGTGTTTTCGGAACTCGGGCCGCTGGAAGAATGGCGTCCATTTACATAATGCTTTGTTTGCATTCTGTGGGGCTCCCGTCCGCCAAGCCCTCAGGCCCCCCACCTCCTGCCCCTAGTGCCGTCTCTCCCGCGATGGCTTCTTTTTAGACGTTACAAGCGTGGGGCGCACTGAACGGGTGCCGGCCGCCCCCCCCCCCCCCCGGCGCGCGTGCAGCCAGGCCCGGGCCACGCTCCCCCGGGTTGGCCAGCCCTCGGCGCGGCCGCCATCTTGGGAGGTCTTCCCGACCGCGTCCTCACGGCCCGAAATGGCCATAGGCGGTGTGGAGGAGCGAGCTGTGATTCCTCCTTGGTCCACCGCCATAGTCAGCCTAGCCGGGGGAGGGGGGGGTCGTGTGAGAAGGCGTTTTATACCTCAGAGAAAGGGCTAAAGTTTGCCCTCCTCCGCTACCCGCTTCCACGTTCCCCCCCCTCCCCACCCCCAAACAGCGGGGAGGGCTGGGAGCCATGTTTCCCAACAAAATGGCGACACGTGTCGCCAACGGGAAATTGGGGGTGGGTCCGAAAGCTCTAGAACGTGCGCCTTATCATTCTCAGCCCTTCCCCACGTCGAAACGGCAGGCTACTTGGAAGCTTTTTTTTTTTTATTGGCAGAAACTTAACGCTCTCCACCTCCCTTGTTGGGCCCGTGAATAACTAAAACGCAGGCCTAACGCTGCTGCTTACCGAGTAATGGCAGGCAGGTCTGTGCGTCTGTGTAACTAGCCAAGCACCCGAGCATCTAGAAACTCATTTTACTAAACCTCGTACAGGTTGTGCTGTAAGCGATTAAAGATTTTATGGCTAAGAAATCATCAGGATGCCCCTGTCTCACTATTCAACTGTCCAGTGACCCACAAGTTCACAATTAGGTGCATTTTATAGTCGAGCAGATGGTGGTGGTTGATTTCCCACACCAGATTCCATTCTAAACATTTTACTACTTGCAACCCCCCCCCCTTTTTTTTTTAAATCGCAATGCCCTGAAGTGAAGTGGGATTTACTTCTCTTTTTCCCCTAACAGAGCAAGATAAACCCAGAGAGGTGAAGTGACTGACTCAAGGTCACACAGTATGTCGAATGGGATCCATTTCTTCTGATTTCCTTACTGGTGAGCGCCTTTTGCATATTTTTATTTAAATTAGTTTGAGGTTTTAATGTTGCAGAGCTGGATGTAAGACATAGGGTCTCTAGCTTCTTAGCAAACTCTCTGCCCCTGAGCCACATTCCCGGCCCTTGTGTTTTTCAGTGCAGAGTCCCTATGTAGCGCAGCTTGCCCTGAACTCCGCATCCTCCGTCCCAGCTTCTCAGATGGCGGAACCACAAGCTCGTGCCATCACCGCCGGGATTGTGGAACTTAAATATTGAAGCACGTGCTAAGAAGCAGGTGGGTTTCTGAGAATTTGAGGTCAGCCAGGGTTACACAACAAGATCCCGTTTCAAAAAGAAAAAGAATTTAAATGCTTTTCAGTGCTTGAGATGAGCTTGACTTTTTTCCTTAATATTTTATTTAATCTTAATTTATGTGCGTTGGTGTGAGGGTGTCAGATGTTGGAGTTTCAGACGGTTGTGAGCTGCCATGTGGGTGCTGTGAATTGAACCTGGGTCCTTTGGAAGAGCAGGCAGGGCTCTTAACCACTGAGCCTTCTCTCCAGCCCCCACCCCCACCCTCTTTTAAAAAGGGTTTTCAAGACACGGTTTCTCTGTGTAACAGTCCTTGGCTATCCTGGACTAACTTTTGTTACCAGGCTGGCCCTGAACTCACAGTGATCCACCTGCCTCTGCCTTCCGAGTGCTGGGATTAAAGGCATGGGCTGCCATACCTGGCCTTTTTTTTTTTTTTTTTACGATATATTCATTTATTATGTATACAGTATTTCACCTACTTGTACACTTGCACATCAGAAGAGGGCACCAGATCTCATTACAGATGGTTGTGAGCCACCATATGGTTGCTGGGAATTGAACTCAGGATCTTTGGAAGAACAGCCAGTGCTCTTAACCTCTGAGCCACCTCTCCAGCCCAGGCTTGTTTTTTTAAAGGGGCCACTCAGATAACTGGTTGCTTGCTGTTCAGTCAGTTCCTGTTTGTCTGTTCAGTGTCTTCCAGTTAGTGACACTTATTTAGGCTCAAATATTAAGCCTCTGGATGAGGACAGGAAATGGAAGTGACTCAGTTGCCCAAAGGTTCAAGTATCTGTTAATTTGGCTCCGTCTGTGTCACATTTTTGTCCACTGCCTCCAGGGAGCAAACAGTTTTCTATATGACTCACTTTCCTCCATTATGTGTGTGGTGGATTTCTGGCTTCACATCCCAATCAACGCCTTAAGCAGATAGATAAAATAAGTTATTTTATCCAACTCGAATCCTCCATTTCTCTGCAAATTCTGACAGAGTATGGAAGAGCGATAGCTAACTCGTGACCTGTGGACTCTTCAACGTGTGGGCCAAACATCAAGCGTGTACCTAAGCGGCTTTACTGTGTGGGTGTCAAGGACAGAAGTGCTTTTTGTTTGGGATTACAATGAGAACCTATGTGAAACTTTCCAAATAAATGTTATTTTACTTAACTTTGCAGACAGCTTTACTGGGTACATAGTAGCAGCAATGACAGGAGCACGAAGAGCTCAGTGTGTGACAGGCACTGTTGTGAGCATTTTTGGGTGCGTTAATTCAATACTTCCCACATTTTAAAAAGCATTTTAAGAAATTTAAATGACTCATGTACACACACATACAATGAAAATATTACAAAAGAGAATTACTGCTTGAAATATACTCTAGAAGCCTGGCGTGGTGGAACACGCCTTCAATCCCAGCACTCGGGAGGCAGAGGCAGGCAGATCGCTGTGAGTTCGAGGCCAGCCTGGTCTACAAAGTGAGTCCAGGACAGCCAAGGCTACACAGAGAAACCTTGTCTCGAAAAACCAAAAAATAAAATAAAATAAAATAAAATACTAAGTACTAAAAAGTCAGGCAATAGAGACAGGCATGGTGGTGCACATCTTTAATCCCAGCACTTTGGAGGCAGAGGCAGGTGGCTCTCTGAGTTTGAGGCCAGCCTGATTTATATAGTGAATTCCAGGCCAGCCGTGGCTTCTGTCTTAAAACAAACATAAAAACCAACAAAAACCAAAACCAGGTAACAAAAATATGAAATTAGAGCCAGGCATGGTGTCACGTTCCTTTAATCCCAGCACTCGGGAGGCAGAGGCAGGTGGATCTCTGTGAGTTGGAGGCCAGCCTGGTCTACAAAGAGAGTCCAGGACAACCAGGGCTATAAGAAACCCTATTTGAAACAAACAGACAAAGCAGGACTACAAGAGAAACCCTGTTTCTTTTTCCTCACCCCCAACCCCTCAAGACAGGGTCTGTTAGCCTTGGCTGTCCTGGACTCTCTTTGTAGGCCAGGCTGGCCTTGAACTCACAGTGTCCTCCTGCCTCTGCTTCCCGAGTGCTGGGGTTAAAGGTGTGCGCCACCACACCCTATTCCCTTTTTTTAAAGATTTATTTATTATTTATACAGTATTTTGCCCGCATGTGTAACAGCCTGTAACAAGAAGGCACTGGATCTCACTACAGATGGTTGTGAGCCACCACATGCTTTCTGGGAATTGAACTCCCTCCTGGGACCTTTGGAAGAGCAGCCAGTGCTCTTAACCTCTGAGCCCCCTCCCCCCCCCCCTTTTTTTTTTTTTTTGGCTTTTCCAGACAGGGTTTCTCTGTGTAGTCCTGGCTGTCCTGGGCTCACTTTGTAGACCAGACTGGCCTCGAACTCACAAATATCTACCTGCCTCTGCCTCCCAAGTGCTGGGATTAAAGGTGTGCACCACCACGCCAGGCTTCTAGAGTACATTTCAAGCAGTAATTCTCTTTTGTAATATTTTCATTGTAAGAGGACTGGCTGCTCATGAGTTCAATTCCGAGCAACCACATGGTGGCTCACAGTTATCTATAATGTGATTTGATGCCCTCTTCTGGCCTGCAGAGTACATGCAGACAGCACTGTATACATAATAATAAATAAATAAATCTTTAAAAAACAAAAAAAAATGCTAATTTGCTAACATGTAGTATTCTGTTTTGTTCTAAAAACAGTTTCAGTTTTTTCTCTTCACCCTTCAGTTTTATTCACATTTTCTTTTGTTACTATTTTCTTTTATTGTTGTTGGGTTTTTTTTTTTCCTTTTTTTTTCTGGTTTTTAGAGACAGGGTTTCTCTATGTAGCCTTGGCTGTCTTTGTAGACTAGGCTGTCCTTGAACTAACAGAGATCCGCCTGCCTCTGCCTTTGCAAGTTTAAAGGTGTGTGCCTGGCTGCTGTTGTTTGGAGATAAGGTCTCACTATGTAGTTCCATCTAGCTCAAATTTGCAATTTTCCTACTTTTGTTTTTCACTAAACTGGCTGTTATTTTTTCTTCTTCCTCCTCCTCCTCTTCCTCTTCTTTTTCTTCTTTTTCGAGGCAGGGTTTCTCTGTATGTAGCCTTGGCTGTCCTAGCACTCCACTCTGTAGACCAGGCTGGCCTCAAACTCACAGAGATTGAACGTTTGTGCTAGTATGTCACACTCACTTTTCTTTGTTTAAACATTATTTGTAGCTGGGCAGTGGTGGCACACACCTTTAATCCCAGGACTTGGGAGGCAGAGGCATGTGGGTCTCTGAGTTTGATGCCAGCCTGGTCTATAGAGTGAGTTCCAGGACCACCAGGGCTACACAAAGAAACACTATTTTGAACCTCCTCACCCCAAAATACTCAAATTTATATGTGTGCGCTTAAATTTGTGCCAGTGCTTGTAGAAGCCAAAACAGGGTGTCAGATCTCCTGGAGTTGGAGTTACAGGCTTTTTTGTTGTTTTTATTTTTCGAGACAGGGTTTCTCTGTATAGCCTTGTATGACCTGGACTCAACTTTGTAAACCAGCCTGACCTCAAACTCACAGAGACCTGTCTGCCTCTGCCTCTCTGCCTCCCAAGTGCTGGGCTTACAGGCGTGTGCCACCATGCCCAGCTATAATTACTCTTTAAAAAATTTTTTTTAGCTGGGCAGTGGTGGCACACGCCTATAATCCCAGCATTCGAGAAGCAGAGGCAGGTGGATCACTGTGAGTTAGAGGCCAACCTGGTCTACAAAGTGAGTCCAGGACAGCCAAGGATACACAGAGAAACCCTGTCTCGGGGGAAAAAAAAAAGAATTCTTAGTGGAAATTAAGAGAATTGGTTACTGTCGTAAAAAAACTAGCCATTTTATAGGCTGGAGAGATGGCTCAGTGTTTAAGCATGCCTGCTGACCGCCCTGTCACCTGTGGGCATCCTGCAGCTGTCTGTAATTCTGCCTCCGGAGGCTCTGACACCCATTCTAGCCTCCGCAGGCAGCGGTGGACATCAGTATACGTGTGGTGTGTGCACATACTCACAAACTTGAGTAAAAGGATTATAGTGGAGCTGGGCCGCGTAGCTCAGTGGTGAAGTTCTTGCCTGGTGTGCCAGTGCCCTGGATCTGATCCCTACCATTCCCCACCTCACCCCCCAAAAAAGAAAATGTGAACTGAGAAAGTACAGCTTAGAACATGTCCTGCCTACTTTGCAGATTGTAGCTGTTTGGCTTCATGTCCTGGTGACCATGTTTTCTGTTAGTAGGTCCATGATAGACACAAGAAATATGTGAAGTGCCATGCAGAAGTTAGCAGGAAATAGAGTAACGTTCTTGGCCTAAGTTCTCCCAGTTGGATGAAATGATGCTCACAGATGCCGACAGATACCCAAACAGTATGCAGATGGGTATGTGGAGGGAACTTAAAGGGGAAGACGAGAACTCAATGCAGACGCAAAAGATAGAAAGTGAAGAAGAGAAGGAAAACGCTGAACGAATAAAGCAGAGAGAATGTCTGGCTGTGGTGGCACCCACTGTTAATCCCAGCACTCCGGAAGCAGAGGCAGGCAGGTCTCTGAGTTTGAGTCTAGTATGGTCTATGGAGTGAGTTCCAGGACAGCCAGGACTACAGAGGGAAACTCAGTCTTAAAAGACCAAAAGAAAAAACATTGCTATTTTTTATATGTATAGCTATTTTGCCTCATATATGTCTGTGTACTACATATGTGTCTGGTGCTTCTGGAAGCAGAAGAGGACATTGAGTCACCTGGAACTGCAGTTACAGATGGTGTGAGCTGGCATGGGTGCTGGGGACCCAGATTCTCTGCGAGAGCAGCCAGTACTGCTTAACTGGCTCAATTCCAGCCCTCAATTCTCTATTTCCCAAAGCATGCGGAGACTTTTTTTCCCTCCCCCCCCCCCCCAAGACAGGGTTTCTCTGTGTAGCCTTGGCTGTCCTAGAGTAGCTTTGTAGACCAGGCTGGCCTCGAACTCACAGTGTCCCACCTGCCTCTGCCTACGAAGTGCTGGGATTAAAGGTGTGCGCTACCATGCCCGGAATTTACTTTTTTTTGCTATCAGTTGGAGATAGGTTTCTATGCCAATAATTTTAATTCTAGCCTAAATTTAGTTGGTTTATCAGGGAAAATATGTTACAAAAGCCACAGAAGAGGGCTCGGAACGGGAATGCACACCTGGATCCCCAGCCCTTGGGAGACTGAGGCAAGAGGATGATGCGTGCGAGGCTAGTCTGGGGGACGCTGTGAAGTCCTGTCTCAGAAAAACAAGGGGAAAAGATCACAGAAGATACTTTAACTTAAAATTCATTGTGTTTGGTCAGTAAATAGTCACTGATTGCCTTGCGTATCCTACGTGCTGGCATCTAAGAAGGAAGGAAGCCGGATGGTGGTAGGATGCTCCTGTAGTCTCAGTGGGAGGTGAGGTGAGGAGTGCTCTGCGACCTTTCCTCAAACCTTCTACTCTCTACCGTCCCTCTGCCCCAGCCCCCAGAGGATGAGATCTTTGTCCTTGTTTCCAAGTTATTTATGATCCAGAGAAGAAGACAGATAAGTGATCCAGGATAGCATGTTAAGTCTTAGGATATAAAATAGCAGAGGAGCCAGGCACTAGAAGCAGAGGCAGAAGCATTGCTGTGAGTTCAAGGCCAGCCCAGTCTGTGAAATGAGTCCACGACAGCCAAGGCTACACAGAGAAACCCTGTCTTGAAAAACAAAACAAAAACAAAAACAAGATTAAGAGAGCAGAGGGTGCGGGGGCATGGCGAGAAGGGCCTTCACTTGGCTTGGGAAAGAGACTGAGAAGAATAAGGGTGGCATTGGAGTCCCACCCACTGAGTGGGAGGTATAGGGGAGAGCCTGGGCAACAGCAAAGGCAGAGAGAGCACAGTTACTCCAAAGTCATAGTCACTTCAGGAAGGAGTGGAGGATGTTTGTGTCACCTGAGTGTTAGTGCTTATTTTTCTGCTGTTTCAGAAGCGTGGGCTAGCTATTTATTTGAATCCCGGTAAAGACCCTCACTGGCTTCAGACTGTGTAGTGGAGGATGACCTTGAACTCCTGATTCTTCATTACTTCCTGAGTGTTAGGGTTGCATGCATGTACTACCACAGCCAGTATATGTGGGTTTGGGATGGAACTGAAGGCTTTGTGCATACTCGCAAGCACGTCACTAATTGAGCCATATCTCTAGCTCTGGGTTATTGGCACTTTAACTGTCCTTGCCAGAATGAAGTGTTTATTTTGGAGCAGTACTTCCTAACAGATACCTGAAATGTTTTGTTTTGAGAAAACATTTCTCTATGTAGCTCTGAATGGCCTGGAACTAGATATGTGGACCAGCGTGGCTTTGAGCTCACAGAGATCCATCTGACTCTGTCCCAAGGGCTGGGATTGGAGGTGTGTGCCTCCACACTGGGCTTGCGTTATGACACATGGTCTCACTGTGTAGTAAAACTGACCTCACTGGTCTCGTTGTGTAGTACATGTTGGCCTGGAACATGCTGCGTAGCCCATAATGATCTTGAACTTTCAGTCTTTCTACCTTAGCCATTGAAGGGTGGGATGTAGCTGTTCTCCACTGTATCTGGCTGCTGGATTTTTTGTTTTGTTTTGTTTTGTTTTTTTGTTTTTTGAGACAGGGTTTCTCTGTGTAGCCTTGGCTGTTGGTTTTGGTTTTTTTGTCTACATCTAAGTATGTGCACCACATCTGTCTAGTGCTCAAGGAGGTCAGAAGAGGGGTTTCTCTCTAGAACTGGAGTTGCAGATGGTTATGAGCTACCGTATGGATTTGAACCAAAGTCCTTTGTAAGAGCAAGTGCTCTTAACCACTGAGTCATCTGTCCGGGTTTGGTTTTTGGTTTTTCAGGTTTTTGTTGTTTGTTTGTTTGTTTTTTGGCTTTTTGAGGCAGGATTTCTCTGTGTGGCCTTGGCTGTCCCTGGACTCACTTTGTAGACCAGGCTGGCCTCGAATTCACATGGATCTGCCTGCCCTAGTGCTGGGACTAAAGGCTTGCACCACCACCTGTCAGGCTCTGTTTTTAAGGAAGAATATGTATGTACTTGGTTAACAGATTTGAGATAGAAGGGAAAAGAATTCACGAGAAGTTGCTGCTTTATTCAGAACAACAGAAGTACATTTCACTTGGTCATTTCTCTGATCCCACCTACTAAGCATACAAGGGAGACATTGTCAGAGACGTGTTTTCAGAGACAGTCACTTCAACCAGAAAAAGCATTTGTTCGTTGTTGCTCATTGTTAAAATCTGTTGTCTCCAGGGCTTGGGAGATGGCACACCAGTTGAGGGGGGTATTGGCTGTTTATCCAAGAGGATCTGGGTTCGATTCCTAGGACCCATGTGGCACCTAGTGGTCTGTAACTCCATCCAGTTCCGGGTGATCTGAAGCCCTCTTCTGGCTTCCACTGGCTTTGCATGAGTATGATGTGTAGACATACATGCAGACAAAACACTCGTATTTGTACAAAAGTAAAATAAATCTAAATAGAATTTCATAGACCATATCAGCAGTAAAAGGGATGCCTCCTCTAGGTGGCGAGGACACAAGGAAAGCTAGTGAGGACCCACCGGCTGCGTTTCCAGTATGCTAGGCAGCAGAGGTGCCGTGGTTCTCAGAATACTGCATATGCACAGTGGCCTGTGCAGTGTGAGCCCTCGTGTGAGTGTGGAGTTCAGTTGTTACATGCTGTACATGAAGCTCTGAAGGGCATTTTCACAGGATCTGTAGTGTGCCTGTTTTGGGCTGTTGAACCGCATGGGATTGGAGATGCACTTTGTACTGATGCCATCATGCCTCCTTTAGTTGTTGTTTTGAGCTAGGCTCTTGCTAGCCCAGGTTGATTATGTACTCACTGCTCATCCTGCTCGTCCTGCCCCCTTCCTTTATTACTCACCTTCCTTCCTTTGTTAATTACTTAATCTGAGATAGGGTCTCCCCGTATATGTACAGCAGGCTGGCCTCAGTCTGGGTCTTCTTGCTTCTGCTTTCCTGTGTAGGATTATAGGTGTGAAGTTAATGAGCTTTAAAAAATCTTGCCTGGGCTGGAGAGATGGCGCAGAGGTTAAGAGCACTGTCTGCTCTATAGTGTGATCTGATGCCCTCTACTGGTATGCAGGTGTACATGCAAGCAGAGCACTGTATATGTAATAAAAAAAAGATTTATTTATTTATTATATATACAATGTTTGTCTGCAGGCCACAAGAGGTCACTAGATCATGTTATAGATGGCTTGAGCCACCACGTGGTTGCTGGGACTTGAACTCAGGTCCTCTGGAAGACAGACAGTACTCTTAACCTCTGAGCCATCTCTCCAGCCCAAATAAATAAATCTTTAAAAAGTTTTTTTTTCCTTTGCCCAACTTTTTTCTGTACCTCATCCTAGGACTTCCTAGGTGGTCCTTGTCTCCTCTCATGTCACATATATTCTGTTATCCTCTCTTATTTCCCTTACTATGACTTTTAAAAAGAGTTTTTTCGGGGTTGGAGAGATGGCTCAGTGGTTAAGAGCACTGACTGCTCTTCCAGAGGTCCTGAGTTCAATTCCCACCCACCACATGGTGGCTCATAGCTATCTATAATGTGATCTGATGCCCTCTTCTGGTATGCAGGCATACATGTAAACAGAACACTGTATAAGTAATAAATAATAAATCTTTTTTAAAAAGTTTTTTCTTTTCTTTTGTTTTGTTTTGTTGTTGTTTTTTGAGGCAGGGTTTCTCTGTGTAGCCTTGGCTGTTCTCAACTCACTTTGTAGACCAGGCTGGCCTTGAACTCACAGTGAGCCGCTTGCCTCCCCCCCTCCCCCAAGAGCTGGGATTAAAGGTGTGCGTCACCATGCCTGGCTTTCTTTCCACAGGGTTTCTTTGTGTAACAGATCTAGCTATCCTGAAACCCGCTCTGTCCTTCTTCTCATCCTTTTTATGCAATCCCCTCCTCCCCCAAAAGGCAGAGTCTCTCTAAATAGGCTTGGCAGTGTTGCTACTCCCTGTGTAGACTAATCTAACCCAGAGTCACCTAATTCTGTCTCCCAAGTGCTGGGATTAAAGGCATGCACCTGTCCACCCTCTTTTTCTTTGTTTCTTTTCTTTCTTTCTTTCTTCTTCTTTTTGTGTTTTTGTTTGTTTGTTTTTCCAGACAAGGTCTCTGTGTAGCCTTAGTTGTCCTGGACTGGCTTTGTAGACGAGGCTGGCCTCGAACTCACAGCGATCTGCCTGCCCTTTCCTCCAAGTGCTGTGATTAAAGGTGTGCACCACCATGCCTAACCCTGTGGAAGCTTTTCTTGAAGATGGAATAAATGCCAGAGCCCTGAGATGGGGCAGGGTGCTCTGAAGAGAGGCTGCCGTTGTTGCTTTTGCTGTTGGTTGGTTGCAGTTTGTTGCGGTTGGTTATGGTTTGTCAAGTAGTTGTACACAAAGAGATGAGAAGAAGAAGTTGAATATCCTGATGGCAAAGGTCAAATGTGCTCCAAGGAACCCTAAGCCCCTGATCAGCAGGGAGTAGTCCAAAGACGTCTATGCTCCATTTCCCCTTTAACCTTCTTTCTTGCCTACCTAGTGTTAGGGGCCTTGGAAGGGTGGAGAAGGATGGTAAATACAGGAACCCAATAAAGGAGTAAAAAGTCTGGCTACAAGTAACAAAAAGGCTTTTTGTTGTTGGTTTGTTTGTTTGTTTTAAAGAATTATTATGTATATAATGTTCTGCCTGCATGTGTGACTGCCACCCAGAAGAGGGCACCAGATCTCAGTATAGATGGCTGTGAGCCACCACGTGGTTGCTGGGAATTGAACTCAGGACCTCTGGAAGAGCAGCCAGTGCTCTTAACCTCTGAGCCATCTCTTTTGTTTTTGGTTTTTTGAGACCAGGGTTTCTTTCTCTGTGTAGCCTTGATTGTCTTGGACAGCATTGTAGACCAGGCTGGCCTTGAACTCACAGTGATCTGCCTGCCTCTGCCTCCAGAGTGCTGGGATTAAAGGCCACCACACTTGGCTCAGCCCCCTTGTTGGTTTTGTTTTGAGACTGACTGGGTCTCACACAGCCTAAGTTTCCATTGTGCTTGCTAGATAGCTAAAGATGGCCGTGGACTCCTGACCGTGCATCAACCTTTCAGGTGGTTTGTACCACCATTCCCAGCTTACTGTGTTTTGTTTTTAACACCTTTTAACATTTATTTTGCGTATGTGTGCATACACTTGTGCCATAGTTCACATTGTGCCACAGTACCTGTGCAGGTCAGAGCACAACTTGTAGGAGTTGATAATATCCATTTACCATGTGGGTCCTAGGGAAGCCAACTCAGGTTGTCTTGGCAGCAGGTGCCTTTACCTGCTGAGCTATTTCAGTAGCTTTATGTTTTTCAAAACGGTGTATTATGTAACCTGGACTGCCCTGAAGGCTCTATCTTTTTGCTTTAGCTTCCAGAGCACTGGGATTACCTGTGCTTCAACATGCCTGTCTGGTTAACAGTAATAAAGATTTATTTAAACTAAAGATTCTAGGTGTGTGTGTGTGTGTGTGTGTGTGTGTGTGTGTGTGTGTACACCCATGAGACTGGGTAGGAGGGGTGTGTTTGCATGTGGTACATGTGGTGTTTCTGCATGTGTGTTTGGAGTATGTGCACTTGTGTACACATGTATAAAGCCAGAGAAAGTTTTTAATTGTCCTCTTTTTTTCAGTGGGAGGGGTTTGGGACAGGGTTTCTCTGTGTAGCCTTGGCTGTCCTGGACTCACTTTGTAGACCAGGCTGGCCTTGAACTCAGATCTTCCTGTCTCTGCCTCCCTGAGTGCTGGGATTAAAAGCATGCGCCCCCACTGCCTGGTGATTGCCCTCCTTATCATTCCCTGCCTTATTTCTTTTAGGTAAGGTCTCTTCCTGAACCCAGAGCTCTTTTGAGCTAGAATGGCGGCCAGCTAGCACCAGTGATCTTCCTTCCTGTCTTTTTCCTGCAAAGTCCTGGAGTAGAGGGCTTCATGGGAGCAGGCCACGCTGTTACATAGGGGCCTCATGCTTACACAGAACTCTGAACCCCCCAGCCAGTTCCCCAGCTCCTGGATAGAGGGTCTTAATAAATATTTCCTTTTCTGTGTATGCAAGCAATCCTTGTACTGTACACGAAGGAATGCAGTACTAGAACTAGATCCCAAACTGCTCGGGGAGCCGGGACCTAGGTAGGTGTCCTTGTTAGTGTCTGTCGTCAGGTGACACAAACTAGAATGGCGGATGAAGGTACCTCAGTTACAGACTGGCCTCCGTCAGGCTGGCCTCCGTCAGGCTGGCCACCATCAGACTGGCCTGTGCATGTGTTTGTGAGAGCATCTTGGTTGATGGGAGGGCTCAGCCCAGTGTAGGCAGATGGGCCTGAGCTGCACAGGAAATCCAGCTGAGTATGAGCAAGTGAGTGAGCAAGCAAATTCCTTTACAGCTTTTTCTTTAGCTCCTGCCTGAGTTACTGCCCTACTTTCCTAAATGGTAGACTGGAAGTAGAAGCTAACTAAACTCTGTCCTCCTAATGTTGTTTTCGTCGGAGTGTTTGGTCAGACGGTTCCTTTCCTTTAGTGACGGTGTGAGTAGGACTCGTACAGGACGAATGCCAGCTGCCGGCACAGGAGACTTGACCAGACCCTGAGCTGAGCACCTCGTGGAGCTGCTCTTACTGCCACTTATGTTGGTACCTGAGAGGCAGGGTAGTTGAAGATTGGGAATGTCGGCCTCTTACACAGACCTTTCCGTTTTATCAGTAACGGTGGCCCTGAGCAGTTACGTGGAATGATGGTAATAGTACTGCTCTCTCACGGTAACTGTGGTGTGCAGACCGCATGGCCAGGTACAGCGCTGGGATAGTATTTAGCAAGTAGGATGTACTGCACCCAAATGTCTGTCAGAATTACCGTGTAGTTTTTAGAGACCCAGAGAACATACGCCACACAGCATGTAAGGGATGGACTGGAGTTTGTCCTGGGTAGTTAGACTTCAGAGCTTTTTATTTGTTTTGTTTTTTGTTTTTTGTTTTTTGTTTTTTGTTTTTTGAGACAGGGATTCTCTGTGTAGCCTTGGCTATCCTGGACTAGCTTTGTAGACCAGGCTGTCCTCAAATGCACAGAGATCCACCCGAGTGCTGGGATTAAAGGCGTGTGCCACCACCTCCTGGCTTGAGCTTTTGCTATTAACCGTTCTCCTGTATCACTTTTGAGGGTGCGAGAGACTGGACCAGAGATGTGTCCTGCTGAACTTGATGAGTTTTGGGTGTGTGTGGATTCTGCTCCTAGCCTTGCTTTGTCTTTGTCTGCCTGTGCCTCTGTTCTGATTTGGTTCTTCCCCAGGTGCAGAGAAATGAAAGAGTGCTTGGTTGTTGAAGGGTGGGTGTTCCTGGGCCAGAAATGAGAGGTGTGCCTTAGTGTTCTAGTGTTCTTTGCACTAGAAGTAGGACCTTGTCTCTGTGTTTACTGTTGTTGTTGTTTTGATTTATGTGCGTGTGTTAGGCACATGTGGGTGCAAGAGGAGGCCAGAAGTGAATATTTGGTCCCTCTGGAGATGGAATTACAGGCAATTATGAGCCACCTGGTGTGGATGCTGGGCACTGAACTCGGGTCTTCCACAAGAGCAGCCAGTGCTCTTAGCCATTGAGCACCGTCTCGTCAGTGTCTCGTCTGTCTAGGTGCAGCTAGTAATGATGAGAAGCAGATCCATCAGTGTGCACCCCGAGAACTCCACTGTGGGCTTCATATGGATTTGTCTCTTTTAGTCCTTAAGCCTTGGGAATAACACTCTTGTTTTATAGTGTGAAGAGGCTTAGGAGGCTCACTTACCACCCTGTAAGTAGTGGTAGAGTTGGGATTTGAGTATAGTGCTCTGGCTCCAGAGTCCCTGTACTTAACCTCTGCACCCTGCTGCCCCCGCGGAAAGTATGTAGTGCTGGCTCAACACCTCGTATCTGAGATACTAAGGACTAAAAAGAATTTTATTTCTTTTTTTCACTATTTGCAAGTTTTCTTTCCTTTTTCTACCTCTTTCTCTTCCCTCCGTTCCTCCCTCCCTTTTTTTCTTCCTTCCTTCCATCCTTCATTTCCTGTTGAAAATCCCCTAACCCCCAAAACTCAAAAAGTATGTTGTATGGTTGTGTGGCTTAAGAGGTAGTAGTAACCGGGTGTGGTGGCACACACCTTTAATCCCAGCATTGGGAGGCATAGAGTTCCAGGACAGCCAGGGCTATTACACAGAGAAACCCTATCTCGAAAAACAAAAACAACAAACAAAACAAAGCAAAAAAGAGGGAGTAGTGGACTGGCTCAGTGGGTTAAAAAAAAAAACACCATCTTCCTTTGTTTTTAAATATTGCAGGGCGTGGTGGCCCATGCCTTTAATCCCAGCATTTGGGAGGCAGAGGCAGGCGGATCGCTGTGAGTTCAAGGATAGCCTGGTCTACAAAGTGAGTCCAGGACAGCCAAGGCTACACAGAGAAACCCTGTCTTGAAAAACCAAAAAAAAAAAAAAAAACCAAAACAACAACAACAACAAAAAAAACGTATATATATACTGTTCTCTCTGCATGTGCACCTACACGTCGGAAGAGGGCATCAGATCTCATGTTGTGAGCCACCATGTATTTGCTGGGAATTGAACTCAGGACCTCTGGAAGAACAGACAGTGCATTTAACCGCTGAGCCATCTTTCCATCCCCAAAACCCCCATTTTTCTTTTCCTGAAAATTGGGAGAGCCGGGCGTGGTGGCGCACACCTTTAATCCCAGCACTCGGGAGGCAGAGGTAGGCGGATCGCTGTGAGTTCGAGGCCAGCCTGGTCTACAAAGTGAGTCCAGGACGGCCAAGGCTACACAGAGAGACCCTGTCTCGAAAAACCAAAAAAAAAGAAAAAAAAAGAAAAAAAAAAAAAGAAAATTGGGAAGATTTTGACCAGTAGGAGTAAAATTGGCCTATACTGTGCTTGACTTTGTCCCAGCTTACACCTAGGACTTCCCTTTCTTTTACCTTCTTGTTCTCATGTAGTGAAGTGCTAGCCTAGAGGGGCTCTGAGGTCCTTTTGAATGCTGACTGATCATAGGAGGGCAGCACTGCTCAGCACCTGAGTGTGCATTGAGGCGCAGAGGATGCCCACTTCAGGGCAAGGGATGAGTCCTCTGAGCAAGGCAGCTCTGGCTCTTTCTTGAGTCTGGTTGCTAAGGCAACTTAGCCTCTGTTAGTAACAGCCAGGGACACTTTGGCTGCGGCTTGGGAAGGTTAGCTAAAGCAAGCAGGTCATCCGCACCCCCATCTTTCCTTTCTGTGTCTCTTCATACTGTTGATTTTGTACCTTTGTGTGTGTGTGCAGTGCTGTTTTAAGTACTTGACTGTTACCCTATAATATCTTCACAATAATCTTATGAGAGTACTGACTGCTAAACAAAATTTGCAGATAACAAAGTCCAGGAAAGTAGAGTTATATTGTGTTCACATTTGCTCAGATGGTAGTGTCACTTCTGTGCCTCTAGCCTCTGGATTATATTGCCTGGCAGATCTGAGTGTTGCCAGTGACTTTTGAGTTCAGGATGGGAACGTGGGATGTGTTTAACATCGTCTCTTGTCCCTGATCTGCTGTCTACTTAGGCATGCTCTCTACTCTTCCCTGACAGATGCCCATCCTGATTCTGTCCAGTGTTCCACAGATGGGGGAGGGCATCACTTTACTTAATTCATTTTTATTTTTGAGGTGGTTTTGCTATGTAGCTCAGGCTGGCCTGAAACTCTCGATCCTCCTGCTTCAGCCTCCCTAGTGCTGGGAATATAGGTATGTATCATCATGCTGATTTATTTCCTGATAATACTGCTTTCATTGGCAAAACGTTATTTCTCTCTCTTGGTCCTGCTGCCTAGCCCTTCTGTCTTGCCTCAGCTCTCCTGAGTGCATGGAGTCATCATGATGGCAGGCTTTATTTATTTTATTTTTTGAGTTGAAGTTTAATTGAGGCATCTCATTAATTTTGGGTAGCCTAGAACCCCACAGTATTAGTTCCTCTTCCATTGGCAGCCTTAACATCTCCAGGCACACTCGTAGTCTCCCCATGACTTTTCTTTTGTTTTCTTTCTTCTTTCACTTGGGTCAACCAGCACAGAAGTCCTCTTACTGCTAAACACTTTGCAGATGAAGCCCAGCAGATGTGTGTCACTTCTTGTCATTATTCATGTGCAAAGTCTTTTCCACCTTGGAGAATGAACTGGAATGTGGAGTCCTTCCCAGCTCAGAGAATGGGTGGAGGTGGAGGCTTTCGGTTTCACAGAAGTTGGGGAGTTGTATTGAGGGCTCTCCTGTGCATTTTGAGAAAGTCACAAAATGGCTGGAAGTTATTAGGGCTCTTGGCAAGCTGCATTTGCTTCACTAGGCCACTAGGTGTTGAGCAACTCCCACACCTGGGCAGCAGGGACTGCAGTGCCAATGGCAGAAGTCACAGCTCACCTCACGGAAAGGTGTTTGGGTGCTGAGATGTAATCCTAATATGCTTTGTCTATTTTGGCTTTGTTCTAGTTTTAAATACTGGGTTCAAAAGTTCTTAGAGTGTTTTTCATACAAGAAGGGCATACATAGTGTGTGTAAATTAACAATTTTTAAAAAAAGATTTATTTATTATTAGGTATACAGTGTTCTGTCCGCAGGCTAGAAGAGGGCATCAAATTTCACTATAAATGGTTATGAGCAACTATGTGGTTACTGGGAATTGAACTCAGGACCTTTGGAAGAGCAGGTGGTACTCTTAACCATTGAGCCATCTCTCCAGCCCATGAATTAACAATTTAAATGGAGGGCTAGAAAGATAGCTCAGTGGGATCCCTGGGACTCACATGGTGGCAGGAGAATCATCTAACCAGCTCCCACAGACTGTCCTTTGACACATGGCATGAGCACCCCCTGCAATAAATAATAAATTTAAAAAATTAAATAGGTGATGGTGGTATACTTGTAATCCCAACCTGCAGGGAAGCAGAGGCAGGTGGATCTCTGTGAGTTCGAGGTCAGCTTGGTCTAAGTGAGTCCAGCACAGCCAAGGCTACACAGAAAAATCCTGTTTAGGGAAAAAAAAGAAAAGAAAGTTGGTCTACAAAGTGAGTCCAGGACAGCCATGGCTACACAGAGAAACCCTGTCTCAAAAAATCCAAACGAGAGCTGGGCGTGGTGGCGCATGCCTTTAATCCCAGCACTCAGGAGGCAGAGGCAGGCGGATCACTGTGAGTTCGAGGCCAGCCTGGTCTACAAAGCGAGTCTAGGACAGCCAAGGCTACACAGAGAAACCTTGTCTCAAAAAAACCAAAAAAACAAAAACAAAAAATTCAAAAGAGAAAAAAGAAAATTAGGTTAAACAGTGCAATCCTGTTAAACATTAATCCTATCTTTGTAGTGTAAAAAAAAAAAATCAAAATCAAACATCTTCTGGCTTCTGGAATATATGACGTATTATGTAGTCTTCCTATTTGGCATTGCACCATCAAACTGCATATTCCTAACTGTAACCTCTCTGCCTCTCATTTCTTCCTCTCCAGCCTCTGACCACCATCCCACTGTGGGCTGTCATGAGGTCATGTTCCTGCTTTCCATGTCTGGGGAAGATCACACAGTGCCTGCTTTCCCTGTCTAGCTTGTATCACTTAACAGGATGCTCCCCTGCTTCAACCATGTTGAAGTTTAGGCAGACTTAAAGTTTAGGGTTTTTGTTTTGTTTTGTTTTTTTGTTAAAGATTTATTTATTTATTATTATGTATACAATGTGCTGTCTGCATGTACTCCTGCAGGCCAGAAGAGGGCACCATATCACATTATAGATGGTTGTGAGCCACCATGTGGTTGCTGGGAATTGAACTCAGGACCTCTGGAAGAGCAGTCAGTGCTCTTAACCACTGAGCCATCTCTCCAGCCCCTTAAAGTTTAGTTTTATTGAGTGAATATAGTATGATTTACATTTTCTTCCCTGTTCCCTCCCTCTTACTGCCCCACTTCCTTTCCTCTTTTAAACAATTTTAATTTATTCATTTATTTATTATTTTGTTTCTCTTTGAGCTGGGCATGGGACAGACCCAAGTCCTCATGAATGCTAGATAAGCATTCTACTGGAGAGCTGTAGCTTGCATTATGTAGTTATTGTCAGTGGTGCTGTAGTGAACATGGGTATTGATGTCTTCTGTTCTCAATAGGTTCTTACATCTTTCTGCCTCAGCCTGACAAGTGCTGGGATGATCTGCATGTCTCACCATACTTGGCCCCTGTGTGAATAGTATCTTCCACAGTTTTAGGATACTCACTACTGATCACAGTCTATAGAACAGCTTTCTGGTATCTTGGGTTTCTAGTGATGGAGATGAGGTAGCAGTGCCAGTGCCAGTGGCCTGTGCTGGCTCTTCTTCAATCCCTTGTGAGAAGTAGCCCATTACCGCTGGAGCTTGTGAATTTATTTGTTTGTTTGTTTTTCTTTTTTTATATTTTATTTAATTTTAATTTATGTCCGTTCATGTGGGAGTGTCAGATCTTGGAGTTACAGACAGTTGTGAGCTGCCATGTGGGTGCTGGGAATTGAACCCCGGTCCTTTGGAAGAGCAGGCAGTGCTCTTAACCACTGAACCATCTCCCAGCCCTGTTTGTTTGTTTTTCAAGACAGGGTTTGACTGTCCTGGACTCGTTTTGTAGACCAGGCTGGCCTCAAACTCACAGCGATCTGCCTGCCTTTGCCTCTCGAGTGCTGGGATTAAGGGTATGCACTACCATCCCCAGCTGATGTGTGCCTCTTTACAGTAACCCTGATTTAAGAGTTTAAACCTTTTCTTGGTGCAGGTGTTTTCCAGTCTTCTTATGTCATAGGCAAGGAGACTGAAACTGAACCCAGAAAAGCGAAGTGATGTGTCTTGAGTCACACAGCTAGCCATGATGGAACCCCAGGCACTACCACCCAACTCCCACTGAGCTGTACTCTGATGCTGTCATTCTATAGCAAGGGGTCATTAGGAATACATTGAAATGTTTTTTACTGAGACAGGAATTTTGCCAGCCATTGTAGGGACTCAGGAAGATTTTACACTTAATATGTGGCCCATGTGAAGGAACAAGGATCCCTGTGCCCTGATGTCCCAGAAAATGGGTCTACCTTGAAATCCTCAAACCCAGTAAAACCACAAAGTTTCTTCAGCTTTGGAGAATAGAGGTATTGAGTAGCCTGGAGCTAGATAAGTGTGATCCTCCCCTGCTGTAAATCCTGGACAACCTAATCAGCTGCCAAAGCTTGGAGACAGACACCATAAACCGTGTCTTATCAGTGGTCTGGTTTCTGTTTGAGTTCCAGCCTGGGACTCTTGTGATGGGAACCACCTGTTCCTGGTCTGTTGAGCTTTGGATTTCCCCAGTTCTTCTGTCCTTTCGGTTTTGAAATGAAACCTGCCCTATTGGGCGAGGTCAGGCCCAAGAGGACTTTGACAGCTCACACCAGCTTTTTCCCCCCCTAGAGCCAGCTGGTATGTAAGCTTGTGATTCGAGAGGTGTTGAATCAGCTATTGGGTAAGGTCTGGGCAGTGTCATTTCTTTGGGTAACCAGGAAAACACAACCAAATATGTTAGATGCTCAGGAAGCTGAAAGTTAAGAGTGCAGTCGCCAGAGGGCTGCACAACCTCAGCCTTGCTTTCCGAAAGAGAACCTCTCCCACCCCAGGTTTCTCTGTGCAGTTAGCCCAGACTGGCCTTGAGTTCCTAATTCTCCTGCCTCAGTCTTTAGCATTAGGATTACAGATGTACACCACCATGCCTTGCTACAAAAGGGGTTTGGTTTGGTTTGGTTTTTTCGAGACAGGGTTTCTCTGTGTGTCCTTGGCTGTCCTGGAACTTCCTCTGTAGACCAGGCTGGCCTGGGACTCCGAGATCTGCCTACTTCTGCTTCCCGAGCACTGGGTTTAAAGGTGTGTGCCACCACCTGGCTGCTACAAAAGGTTTTATCCCAACTTCTTGTCTCATCTGTGGGCTCTCCTTTCTAACCAAGTCTCTGGCTTCTCTCTGCTGCTCCGCTGTCTCTGCCCTTCACCAGAGCCCGGGTCTTCATTTAACTCTTGTAAGCCTGGGTCACCCTGACTCAGTAGGTTGCCCTAGCCTCACTTCCATTTCTAGTACTCTAGAGCTGCTTTTCATCCATAGACTCCCTTTCCCCTTTGTTGTTTCTGCTGGAACAATGCCAACTGGGCCTGGCAGCGATGGTGCTTGCTGTTAATCCCAGTATTTGGGAGGCAGAGGCAGGTGGATTCCTGTGAGTTCGAGGCCAGCCTGGTCTACAGAGTGAGTCCAGGACAGCCAAGGCTACACAGAGAAACCCTGTCTTGAAAAACAAAAACCATACCAACTGTTCCTTGTCCTGGATGCCAGCATGTTTTCCCTTCCACATTCAGAGGCCCCAGCTGAGGATTGGTAGCCAAGATTAGCCTGGGCCCAGAGGTTCAGGATTGAGTATGGCATTGGTAGGCTGTGTTAATGTGTTCAGATGTAGGCACCATGAAGGCCATGTTGGATGGGAGGGACAGGAAATGCAGTACCTAAAGCAGGTGTCTTTTGTAGCCTTCTTCCTCTGCTCATTGTGTTTGGGGATGGAGTGTAGCTCAGTGGTGGAGCATTTCATCCCCAGCACCACAAACAGCAGCGTGCTTGGAATTTAGTAATTTATATGACATATAGTGATCTTTGATTCCTTCTCACATTTCTGTTCCCTAGAGAGTATGCTTGGAATGTATGAATGGAGAAAAAAAATATTTTTTTTCTGTTTTGATTTTTTGTTTTTTGAGACAGGGTTTCTCTGTGTAGCCCTGGCTGTCCTGGAACTCACGCAGTAGAGCAGGCTGGCCTCGAGCTCCACATGTGATACAGGTGTTATGTACCATTCTCATAATTCCTACTTTGCCTCAAGAATAGGCCACTGTGGGGGAACACACCTTGTAATCCAAGCACTCAGGGAGGCAGAGACAGCTGGATCTAACTTCAAGGCTGGGCTGATCTATATAATAGCAAGCTTCAGGTCAGACACTGTCTAAGAAACAAAATAACAAAGCGTAGGCCTCAGCAGTATCCATGCTAATAAATAGTCATTTCATTTTCTGTGGCTGCTGTGTAGTATTTCATCAATTCGTGGTGATGTGTTTAATTTAGCTGCTTCCCTATTGAGAGACATGAAGGTTTTTCTCAGTTTTAGATGATGCTTACTGTGATTTAAATGTTGGTGTCTTGTTCCTAGGCATTGAATTCAGCCTTCAGCAAGCTTCAGTTACTACCTGCACATGGATGATTTACAGTCTCCAGTTGTTCACAGGGAGAACTTAGTGGTGGGTATCTGGTGTGTGTGTGTGTGTGTGTGTGTGTGTGTGTGTGTGTGTGTGTGTGTGTTCACATTGTGTCGGTATGTGTCAAGGTCAGAGGACAGCTTTTAGGATTTGGTTCTCCTTTCACCATGTGGGGCCTGAGGCTGAACTCAGGCCATCTTGCTTGGAGGCAAGTGCCTTTTCCAGCTGTGCCATCTTGTTGGTCCCTCCTCTTTTATTCTCGTTTGTGTATATAAGTGTTTTGCCTGTGTGCATGTAGGAGCACCCATGTGCATGCCATGTGTTCTTTGAGGCAAAAAGAGGTTATTGGATACCTTGGATCTAGAGTTACAGTGAGCTGCCACATGGGTGCTGAGAGCTGAACCTGGGTCCACAGCAAAAACAGCAAGTGTGCCATGTGGTAGTGGTGCATACCTTTGGTCCTAGTACTAGGGAGGCAGAGGCAGAGGCAGAGGCAGGTAGGCCTTTGAGTTTGAGGCCAGCCTGGTCTATAGATCGAATTCCAAGACAGCCAGGGTTACACAGAGAGCCCTGTCTCAGAAAAAAGAACAACAAAAGAGCAGCAAGTGCTTGGAACTGCTGAGCCATCTCTCCAGCCCATAACATTTGTTATCCTTTGTATAGCACTTGTTAGTACCTAGACTTCTGGCTTACTTGTGTATTTGCTTATAGTCTCCATGTAGAGTTATCCTTGGCTTATTGTCACTGTTATTGGATCACCTTTGGTATTCAGGATGAACCATCTAACTTGCTTGAGTCACTGAATCATTTTCCTGACACTGGAGAAGGGTGGCAGGGACTTTCCCTAGAGGGGGCCTGCATGCTGAAAGGCAGAGGATGAAGATAGAATATTGCTCCCATGGTTGGCTAAGAGAATCAGTAATCAGCAAGGTAGGAAGTAGAGGCCTAAAGGACGACACGAACATGGTTGAAACCAAAGGCTAAACCCTGAGGTCACCTGAGAACAGGATGGTAGAGGGCTAGGCAGGCATCTCAAGACAAGTCATTGTAGCCACAGGGATCACTGAAACAATTACAGCCACCGTCACCTCTCTCTCCCTTTCTCCCTTTCTATATCCTTTTTTGTTTACTTTTTTTTTTTTCCAGACAGGGTTTCTCTGTAGAACAGCTCTGCTTGTCCTGGACTCGCTTTGTAGACCAGGCTGGCCTTGAACTCAGAGATCCACCTGCCTCTGCTTCCCCAGTGCTGGGATTAAAGGCGTGCACCACCACACTTGGCTTTGTTTACTTTTTAAAGCATTTATTGTGTTTGTATGTGTGTGGAGGTGCACGAGTGCCATAGTGCATGTGTAGGAGTCATAGAACAACTTTTGGGAGTTTGTTCTCTATTTGTGACTTTCCAGCATCAAACTCAGGTCCATCAGGCCAGAGAGATGGCTCAGAGGTTAAGAGCACTGACTGCTCCTCCAGAGGTCCTTGAGTTCAATTCCCGGCAACCACATGGTGGCTCAAACCATCTATAATGTGGTCTATTGTCCTCTTCTGGTGTGCAGGAGCACATGCCAGCAGAGCACTGTATACATAAAAAATAAGTAAATTTAAAAAACACAAAACCTCAGGTCCATCAAACTTGGCTGTAAATGCTCACTTTTACTTACTGGCCCTTTCTCAACTGTAGAGGAATGTTAATTCAGAACATGGCTGTTCTGGCAAGAGATCACAACCAAAGACCTTCTAGTTTTGTGTGGTCTGGCCGGAATACAAACACACCTTCAATCCAGGAGACAGAATCAAATGATCTGAGTTCAAGGCCAGCCTGGGATAGAGCAAGTATTAGGTCCAGGTGTGGTAGCACATGCCTCTAATCCCAAACAATGAAGGTAAAGTTAGTTTGTAGAAGGAAGCACCCATGTTTGAAAATAATGTCTAATTGAGTGGCAGAAAAGGTCACAAGTCAGAAGATTTGACAGAATAGGATATGCCCAACTCTCAGGAGAAGAGAGAGGAAAGGGAAGCTACTTATGAGGCAATTTTTTTCAGCGAGAGGAGGCAGTTTTACCAGGACAGTAATAGAGAGATGGGGTGCAGAGAGAGAGAGCTCAGGTAAAGATGGAATGAGTTAGAGAATGCGAAGAAACCAGCAGATTAGAACAGATTGCTGGAGTTAGTTTGAGGCCAAGTAGAGCATTTCCAGGCCGAGAGAGAAGCCAGAGTAAATAAGTCAGCTGGAGAAAGGTTTGAGCCAGAACAGTTGAGTTAAACCAGCCAGCCCAGATCTCAGAAACAAGAAGAAATGGTGAGCTTGTTAAACAGTAAGTCTCAGAGTCTGAAAACATCCTAGGCTAGGTTATATTATACGGAGGCTACAGGCTGCTGGGACCAGGATTAGGCCCACAGAAGGAGATAGTAAAATTCTAAGACAACAATTGTGACAAGAGAATAAAAGTTATTTTTTTTTTCCTTCAAGACAGGGTTTCTCTGTGTAGCCTTGGCTGTCCTGGATCCGCTTTGTAGACCAGGCTGGCCTCGAACTCACAGTGATCTACCTGCCTCTGCCTCCTGAGTGCTGTGAGTAAAGGTGTGCACTACCACCGCCCGGCATAAAAGCTACTGTTACACTCAGCATTTTTTTTTTTTAAGAGAAGTATGCCTTTATTCCTGTGTTTCTCAAATTAAGCTGGCTGAATTGGCTGCTTTGAGAGGTGATTTAGTCAAAGAGACCAAATCCCAGATCCCCATCTGATTCCTCAGACTCTGCCTTGGCTTCAGCCTTGGCTGGGGCAGCAGGAGCAGCCGTGGTGGCTGCAGCAGCAGGAGCAGCAACCACAAATACAGACGGATCCGCCAAAAAGGCCTTGACCTTCTCAGCAAGAGGGAAGGTGTAGTCAGTCTCCACAGACAAAGCCAGGACCCTCTTGTACCCACTGATGATAGAGTGTGGCACCGAGGCAACAGTTGGGTAACCAATCTGCAGACAGACACTGGCAACATTTCAGACACCCTCTAGGAAAATCGAGAGTGCAGAGTCAGCTCAGTGATGCCAAGCACTTCTGAGTTATAAATGCTGCCATTGTCAAACACCTGCTGGATGATCAGCCCAAAGGAGAAAGGTGAGATGTTGAGCATGTTCAGCAGTGTGGCCTCGCTGGCTCCTACTTTGTCTCCGTTTTTATCAGCTGTACATCTCTCAGAATTTGAATGGTGCCTCTGGAGATTTTAGTGGTGATGCCCAAAGCCTGGAAGAACGAGGTCTTCTCATGCCCCAGACCTGTGTTCTAGGCTGGCACAGTGACCTCACAGGGGGCGATGGTGCCAGCACAGGTAGCCGTGGGCACCTTATTGGCCAGCAGCATGTCCCTAATCTCAGTGAGGTCCTCCTTGGGGCACACAAAGCCCACATTCCCCCGGATGTGAGGCAGCAGCTTCTCCAGAGCGGGGTTGTTTTCCAGGTGGCCCCTAATAGCCTTGTGCATCATGGTGTTCTTGCCAGGTGGCCCCTGGTGGCCTTGGCCCATCATGGTGTTCTTGCCCATCAGCACCACAGCTTTCCCTCGAAGGGACATGCGGATCTGCTGCATCCGTTTGGAGCCCACATTGTCTGCTCCCACAATGAAACATTTTGGGTAATCATCCAAAAGTTGGATGATCTTAAGGAAGTAGTTGGACTTCCAGGTCGCCCTGTCTTCCCTGGGCATCACGGTGGTGCATCAGGGATTGCCACGCAGGGTTCAAAGATGATGTCACTTTAATGAGGACGCCTGGAGAGAGAAGCCTTTTTTGTTTTTTCTAGACAGGGTTTCTCTGTGTAGCCTTAGCTGTCCTAGAACTCTCTTTGTACACCAGGCTGGCCTCGAACTCACCAGAGATAAGCCTCTGCCTTCCAAGTGTTGGGGTTACAGCCATGTGCCACCATGCCTGGCTCCTTTCTCAGCATTCTTGTCTTTTATTTAATTTTTCTCTTTCTTTCTTTTCTTTTTCTTTTTTTTCCCTTTTGTTTGTTGTGATTTCTCTTTTCTTTTTTGTGTGTTTGTTTTGGTTTTTCTTTTCTTTTTTTTTTTCCTTTTTGGTTTTTCAAGACAGGGTTTCTTTGTGTAGCCTTGGTAGTCCTGGACTCCCTTTGTAGAACAGGCTGGCCTCGAACTCACATTGATCCACCTGCCTTTGCCTCACTGATTGCTAGAATTACAGACATATGCCACTATGCTGGACTCATTTTTTTTCTTTTTTTTAAAAAAAGATTTTATTTATTTATTATGTATACAGTGCACATCAGATCACATTATAGATGGTTGTGAACTACCATGTGGTTGCTGGGGATTGAACTCAGGACCTCTGGAAGAGCAGCCAGTGCTCTTAACCACTGAGCCATCTCTCCAGCCCCATCTGGACTCATTCTTGCCTTTTAATCTGGACTGAACTTTTGTCATATAGGAGAGATCTGGTAGTTAACATGCAGGGCTTCAGGGAGAGTGCCTGAGGCTCGCTGTACTTGGTGTTCTGCTTCCTTTAAAGTTCCCAGAAACCCATCTTTCCTTTTCCCTCCTCAGTCTCTGCTGCCAGGAACCTATTTTGTGTTGTTGTTGTTATTTGGCTATTTATTTATTTTTCTTTTTAAAGTATTTATTTTTATTTTATGTGCACTAGTTTTTAGCCTTTATGTCTGTGTGAGGGTGTCAGGTCTTGGAGTTATAGACAGTTGTAACCTGCCATGTGGTTGCTGGGAATTGAATCTGGGTCCTCTGGAAGAGCAGACAGTACTCTTAACCACTGAGCTATCTCTCCAGCCCATATTTGGCTGTTTTAGAGACAGGATTTCATTATGTAGCTCTGGCTCTATCATGGAACTCATGTAGATCAGGCTAGCCTCAAACTCAGAGATTCTTTGCCTCTTGAGTGCTAAGATCAAAGGCATGTACTACCACACCTAGCCCAAACATTTTTCTTTTTTTTTTTTTTTGGTTTTTCGAGACAGGGTCTCTCTGTGTAGCCTTGGCTGTCCTGGACTTGCTTTGTAGACCAGGTTGGCCTTGAACTCACAGCGACCTGCCTGCCTCTGCCTCCTGAGTTCTGGGATTAAAGGCGTGCACCACCATGCCCAGCTCGCCCAAACATTTTTTAAAGATATATTTTTATTTTATGTGTATGAGAGTTTGCCTACATGTATGTCTTGGGTACCATGTGAGTTCAGGACCCCGGAGGCCAGAAGAGGAAGTCAGATCCTCTGGGACAGTTGTGAGTTGCCATATAGGTGCTGGGAACTTAACTTGGGCCTTCTGTAAGAGCAACAAATATTTTTAACTGAACCCTCTCCCTAGTTTCTACGGTTTTTTTTTTTTTTTACCCTTCTTGCCGCAGTTTATTCAGGAACCTGGACTACCAGAGTGACCGTTTCTACAGTTTTTTAAATTACATTTTTAATTTTAAAATGTTAGGTGTGTGTACCATTGTATATGTGTGGTGGTCAGAGGGCAGTTTCATGGAATTAATTCTCCTCTTCTGCCATATGGGTCCTGGAAATAAAACTGAGGTTGTCAATCTTAGTGGCAAGTGCCATGTCTGTTGAGCCATCTCTCCAGCTCCTTAAGGCAGCAGATTCAGCTAGCTTATCTTTTAGACAATTATTCCATGTTTACTTAGCTGTTTTGTGTGCATGGAGTGGGGTGGGGTGGCATGCAGGTGCCATAGTGCACTTGTGGAGGCTGGAAGACAGCGTGGATCCTTGGGATCAAATTCAAATGGTCAGGCTTAACCCTGCCTTTACTTGAGCCAGTGTGTAAGCCTCTCAGCTAGTTTATCTTTAAATATGGCTCCTCTGTGGGTGCGTGCGGTAGTCTTTGTGCTCCTTTAGGTGGTTGGAGGGATGGAGTGTTTCCCAGACTACCTCCTTCTGATCCAGACTTAGGAGCTGGCCTCCACAGGAGCTTAGGGCTGGATTGAATCAGAATCTGAAATTGCTCTCTGAATTTTGAGGAAGGACATGAGAGGACTAGCTGTTAGTGGGAGTCTGTCAGTGAAGCACAGGAAGAAGTAAGAGGCCAGGCCTTGGTAACACATGCCTGGGGAGGCTGAGGCAGGAGGGTCTGGGCTAGCTAGTGAGATCCTGGTTCAGTAGTGTAAGAGGGGCTTGCCGCCCGTTGGTGGTGGGTCTCAGGCTTGCAGTAGTCTTTGTAGTTTATGGCAAGAACAGGGGCTCTAGTGTGCCAGAGAGGCCTCTAGGAGGTGTGCTGCGTGCTTTCTTGTGCAGCCTGGACTCCTGTAAGCTTAGAGGAGTCAGAGCAGGAACAGTGCTTGCTGAGACAGGGTATGCTCTCTGGAAGGTTGGGGACTGTGATGTGCATGGAGAGCCCAGGCAGGTCTTCTGTCCCGTGTGAAGCACATCTGCCCTCCAAGCAGAGAGTGGCCCTGGTCGGTCACTGTTGTTGGTTTCCAGGATGCGCTGTCTTTGTGTACAGTTCCGCACTCCCAAGCTTTCTTTTGATGTCCCAACTTCTCCTTTCTGTTTAGATCCCACCGTCCACTCAGACTGGTATTCCAGATTACTAACTGCATCCCCAGCTTGACTCTAGCTGTGCACAGTTTACTAATACTAAGGTTGCGAGCCAGCTTGCTCTATTAGCTGTCAGGGCAATGATTTTGAAACTTAAAAAATTTTTTTAAACTTTTGCTGGACATGGTGGCACAGATCTTCAGTTCTAGTTCTCGGGAGGCAGAGGCAGGTGGATTTCTGAGTTTGAGGCCAACCTGGTCTACAGAGTGAATTCCACAATAGCCAAGGCTGCACAAAGAAACTCTTGTCTTGAAAAAACAAAACAAAATTTTAACTTTATTATTAAAAACAACAACAACAACAACAACAACAACAACAACAACAAAACAGCTGGGTGCTGGTGGCGCACGCCTTTAATCCCAGCACTTGGGTGGGAGAGGCAGGAGGATCACTGTGAGTTGGAGGCCAGCCTGGTATACAAAGCGAGTCCAGGATAGTTAAGGCTACACAGAGAAACTCTGTCTTGAAAAACAAAAACAAAAACAGTTGGGCGTGGTGATGCACGCCTTTAATCCCAGTACTGGGGGTGGGACTGAGGGGGGTGGGGAGGAAGGCGAAACTCTGAGTTGGAGTGTCCTCCAGGGCTATACAAAGAATCCCTGTCTTGAAAAGGCGCACCCCCCCCCAAAAAAAAGCTTGGAAATAAAATCACCCTGAAATTAACCAGACCCAAAGTCTATGATCTCAGAGAACGTCAATCAATTAGATAGGCATTAACCAGAAAATAGATATTGTATGTGCTTATCTGTCTGAAGCTGTGGTAGTGAGAGTGGAGGCTGGACGCAGATGTAGAAGTCTAGATGCTCAACTTAACAGGTATGGAGTGAGGACCAGGAATGTGTAGGCTGAGCATCCTTCAGATGATTGTGGTACCAGGCATCATCCGATTACCATATATCTGAGATGCACTGACTTCATGGCCTTTGTCAGTTTTTTACCTGTCAAGGACCAGCAAACTTTTTTTTTTTAAAGGCCTGAAGAGACGGCTCGGTGGTTAAGAACATGCACTACCCTTCTAGAAAACTGGGGTTCAGTTCCTACACTCACTTCATTCAGGTAATTCACAGCCACCTCTAACTCCAGCTCCAAGGTTACCTGAGACCTCTGCCCTCCACAGGCACCAACACTCACATGCACATACCATACCCCATAATAACAAAATCAGCCGAGCGTGGTGGCGCACGCCTTTAGTCCCAGCACTCAGAGGCAGAGGCAGGCGGATCGCTGTGAGTTTGGGGCCAGCCTGGTCTACAAAGTTAGTCCAGGACAGCCAAGGCTACACAGAGAAACCCTGTCTCAAAAAAAAAAAAAAAAGAATAAATAAATTAATTAATAAAATAAAAGAACCTAGGAACTTAGTGTGTGTATCATATGATTAGTCAGAGAAAATTTAAGAGGTAAAGGAGCCAAGTAAGCAAGTCAGGGCCCTCTGGAGGAAAGAAGAACATTTCTGGATGGGATTTAAGAAGCATGCACGGGGGCTGGAGAGATGGCTCAGTGGTAAGAGCACCGCCTGCTCTTCCAAAGGTCCCGAGTTAAATTCCCAGCAACCACATGGTGGCTCACAACCATCTATAATGTGATCTGATGTCCTCTTCTGGCCTGCAGGTGTACAAGCAGACAACACTGTATACATAATAATAAATAAATCTTTTTAAAAATGCGTAGACCAGCTATCATAGAAAGGGGCTGAACCCAGGTGCCTGCAGGGAGGGCCTTGTTGTCATCTCCCACTGCACACCCGGACTTCCTAGACTTAGCAGAGACTTTGTATCAGGAGACAGGTCTTGTGTTTTGTTTTGTTTTTTGTTGTTTTCTGGCCTCAAAACTGCCCAGCTCAGAAAGCAGGCTTAAATGCAGACCCTGGATGCTGCCCAGCGTAGTTGAGACTCGTCTCTAGGGTTGTTGTATGGTTACCATGCTCTAGTGAAGGACTTCCTCCTCCAGTCTGGCTTCCCACAATCCCTAGGCCCTCTTTCACGTTGCCTCAGTTCATTTGAGTCCTCCTTTAGGATTCCTGTCTTGAGGGCTGGAGAGATGGCTCAGAGGTTAAGGGTACTTGACTGCTCCTCCAGAGGTCCTGAGTTCAAGTGGCTCACAGCCATCTATAATGTGATCTGAGTCTCTCCTTGCAGCTGGACGCCTAGTACGCTGGAGGCAGGCAGATCTCTGAATTTGAAGCCAACTTTCTCTGTAAAGTCCCGGCCAGCCAGGGTACACAGAGAAACCCTGGTCTCTAAAAACCAGGGTGGGGAAAAGAGGGAGGGGCCCTCTCCTTGCTCCCTGCACAGGGCCTCAGTTTAGAATCAGTAGCCTTCTGGAATTCCTCCACAGCCTCCAAGGCCTTCAATGTCTGCCCAAGTGCCACAGTGGCACAGTGCTTTGCTCCTTTTCCCTCCTCACAGTGTAACGTAGGCTGGTTGGTCTCTCATGATCCTTCTGCCTCAGCTACCCTCATGCCACAATAGCCCAGCTTCGTTCCTCTCACAGAGGCTTTTCACCTGTGTTGTGATGTCACCTAGGAAAGAGATAGATCATACTGTTCATTTTAGAGATCGCAAACTAGAGCGGTTGATGGGAAGGAGAGTGCTGACCCCAGTCCTTTAGCACTGGGGCTGGGGAGAAGGCTTGACAGGTCAGAGCCCTGACTGCTCTTCCAGAGGACCTGGGTTCACTTTCCAGCACCTACATAATGGCTTGCAGCTGTCTGTAACTCCACTTCCAGGTTTCCAGTACCCCACCCTTTTCCTACCTCTTTAGACACATGTAAATGCAATAAAAACATTATATAAAATAAAAAGAAGAGCCAGGTGTGGTGGCACACGCCTATAATCCCAGCACTCGGGAGGCAGAGGCAGGTGGATCGCTGTGAGTTCGAGGCCAGCCTGGTCTACAAAGTGAGTCCAGGACAGCCGAGAAACCCTGTCTCGAACAAACAAAAAACAAACAAAAAATAAAAATAAAAAGAAGAAAATAACAAACTCAGACAACATGTCCTAGGTCACTCAGGGATCATTACATAAGAGGGGGTAGAAAGAGTGTCAAGATTGTTGGGAAGACCAGAACAAAAAGGGCCTTTTGTTGTTTTTGTTTTTGAGACAGGGGTCCACTCTCTCTGTCCCTCCCTCCCTGTCTCTCTCTGCCCCCTCCGCCCTCTGACTTTTATTTCTTTTCTTTTTTAAGATTTATTTACTTATTTAATGTGCATGCATTATTTTGTCTACATTCTATCTACAAACCATAAAACGGCGTCAGACAGTTGTGAGCTGCCATGTGGGTGCTGGGACTTGAACTCAGGATCTTTGGAAGAGCAGTGAGTGCTCTTAACCACTGAGCCATCTCTCCAGCCCCCCCCCCCCCTCGCCACAGCTTTTCAAGACAAGGTTTCTCTGTGTACTTTTGACTGTCCTACAACTCTCTCTGTGGACCAGGCTAGCCTCAAGCTCAGAGATCTCCCTGCCTCTGCCTCCCAAGTGCTGGGAGTAAAGGAGTTCACCACCACTGCCCAGCCTTAATCTCAGTTTAAGTTTTATTTATTTATTTTGTAATTCTGCTAAGATTTTATTTATTTTATTTACAAGTGTTCTATCTGCTTGTAGGCTTGCATGCCAGAAGAGGGCATCAGATTCCAGTATAGATGGATGTGAGCCACCATGTGCTTGGTGGGAACTGAACTCAGGACCTCTGGAGGAGCTGACTATGCTCTTATCCGCTGAGCCAACTTCCCAGACCCCTCATTTTTTATTTAAAAAATTATTATTATTGTGTGTATGTGAGTGTGTGGAGGTCAGAGGACAACTTGTTATGCAGATTCTCTTCATCATGTGGGTTCTGGTGATTGCAGTTAAACTCAGGTTGGCAGGTTTGGTGGCATGTGCCTTTACCCACTGAGATGTCTCATTGACTCCCGTTCAGTTTTTCTTACAACAGTGTCTCTTTTTGTAGTTTAGACTGCCTCATCCTCTCAAGTGCTGCAGTTGTAAGCCATTGCACTTGGCTCCAAGCAGCTTCCTGGACAGCTCTAGTGAGGACATCCTGCATTTCTGGGGTAGCTGTGGCAAAGCAGTGGGTATAGGGGTCTGTGCAGGAATCAGCTTTACCAAAGTAGCGCATGGCTTGTGTGGAGGAGGGGTGATAGGAGCAGTTAGGCTAGGCCTGAGACTTGCGCTCACCACCCACAGCGGCAGACACTTGTATGCTCCTCCCCTCTGGCCTATTGCCTTCTCACAGTGTGTCAGCCTTGCTTCCTGCAGACATGTGGAGCTCAGGAGGGGAAGAAATAAGGAGCTAAATATCCTGGCTTCACACTCTAGGGACCTTAGGGAGTTGTGCTGCTCGGGACCTGCCTTCCTCATCCCGCCCAGCTGGCTGAGGGCTCCACCTTCACCTTCTTCCGCTCCTGTTTCAACGGCAGCAGTCTGCCTGCTGGAAGAGAGGGCGCATCGGGGCTGTGAAATAACTTGAAGGCTTTGCCTTTGCTGTCCTTACGTCCTGGAACACAGTGGAGGTGGAGGAGGTGGGTAGGGGGCCACTGGCATGGCGCTCTGCTTAGACCTCTGCTAATATTTCTGCCTTTCTATGTGTGGTTCCTCTCTTCCAGCTATTAGTAGATTATGAGCATGCTCCCTACTGTGATTTTTTTTTTTTTTTTTTTTGCTTGTCTTGAGCCCAGGTGTAGCCCAGGTTGTCCTCAAGCTTGAGATCCTCCTGCCTGGTCACCTGTTGGCTAGGATCACAAGCAAATATCACCACATCTGACTGATTTTACTTATTTATTTGACAACATTTTTTCCGCCCTCAGGCTGTGGTGGCACATGTATTTAGTCCCAGCACTTGGGAGGTAGAGGCAGGTGGATCTCTGAGTTTGAGGACAGCCTGGTCTACACAGTGAGTCCAGGACAGCCAAGGCTACACAGAGAAACCCTGTCTCGAAAAACAAAGCAAAACAAACAAACAAAAAAAGAAAATAACTTCCTTTGCAGGTGGATGCCAAGTGTAGATAGCTTCTGGGTTACGGGTGGGAACCCATGCCCAGTTCCCCACCTAGCACTGGGCCTATCTGGGTGATGGCTGGTTCTATTTATTTACTTACTTACTTATTTCTTTTGGTTTTTAGAGACGGTCTCTCTGTGTTAGGTTTGGATTCGCCCTGTGCCCTGTGGCTGATTTTATTTAACTTGACTGTTAAGATACCTTTTGTGGCTGGAAAGATGGCTCAGCCCTTAAGAGCGCTGTTTGTTTTTCCCAAGGACCTGAGTTAGTTTCCCAACACCTATAAGGTAACTTAGAACTGGCTGCAACTCCCACTCCAGGAGAACTGATGTCCGATGTCCTCTTCTGGCCTCCTAGTACACGGTACACATGTGGTACACAGACATCATGCTAGCAAAATATCTATACACATAAAAAAGAACAACAACAAAAATCTTTAAAGAACAACAGTGACGGGCTGTAGAGATGGCTCAGTGGTTAAGAGCACTATCTGCTCTTCCAGAGGTCCTGAGTTCAATTCCTAGCAAACACATGGTGGCTCACAGCCCTCTACACTGGGATCTGATGCCCTCATCTGGCACGCAAGTGTACATGCAGACAAAGCACTCAGAATACAATAAATAAATAAAGTCTTGGGAAAAGAAAAGAACAGTTACAGGCTGAAGAGATGGCTCAGAGTTTAAGAGCACTGGCTGCTCTTCCAGAGGTGTTTATTAGTTCCCAGCAACCACATGGTGGCTCACAACCATCTATAATGTAATCTACTGCCCTCTTCTGGCCTATGGGTGTATATGCAGGCAGAACACTGTATTCATAATAATAAATAAATAAAATCCTTAGAAAAAGAACAACAGTTAACACCTTTTCATGCCTGGGATCATGGCACAAAACTTGAGAGGCAGAGGCAAGAGGATCTCTGTAAGCTCAAGGCCAATCTGATTTAGATAGCCAGTTTTAGGCTACAGAGGAAGAACCCTGGTAACAAATAATAAATAAACATAAAACAAATAATCAAAAGGCATCTTTTTATGTCGACAAGTACAGAATAGATTATAGGGAGCAAGTAAAGTCCTAAGTGAATGTGTACTGTTGACATGGGCAAGGACCAAAGCCTCGGATACATGGGAAACTGGTACAGCCTTCTCCACGTGGGCCAGGCTCGGAATTGGCTAAGCTTTCTTCCTCTGGCGACTGACCAGAGTGCGCAAGCTAGCAGCTGCAGCTTGCTCCTCCCTGATGTTTACGCAGGTGACTGCTGTCCTACAGACTCCTGTGGAGGTCAGCTCCTTCCCTCCTGTGCTGTACCAAGGACAGGCTCTAGGATTCCAGGTGCAGCTCCTTCAGGGAGGGCCCAGCCTGCCTGACCCATCTACCCTGTCTTCATTCCCTCAGGGCCCTGGTCAGGGGTCCAGAACCAAGTGTTGTGGGATGCAGCAATAGAGGGCTGGATTATTTCACTGAGTGGTTGCATCATAGTGCGTTTGTCTCATCATGTTTAATCACTCCATCTCATGTTGTTTACAGGACATGCTCTGGCCCTCAGGATTTTAAAGTTCCTATATCTGTCTCTTCCCTCTTTATCTGTAACGTTTTATACTGTTTAATTCATTACACACTTTTTCCATTTGTTTATTAAAGGGGTACCTTTCCAATAGGCTCCAAGCTCCAGGCGGAGAGCTTTTCTCCTCCTTTTAAGGTACTTCTCAGCACCTGTTTGCAACAACGCTTCATATGCACTCGATGCTTAAGCACTGAATGGCTGAATGTAGACTTTTAGTTGCTATATTTTGGGTGTTATGCACAAAGTGTGCTGGTATGTACATCTCTGCACCCCTGTCCGCTGTTGCCTTAGGAGGGATTCTAAGAAATGGAACAGCAGAGTTAAAGGATATGCACATTTACCACACCAGTTCCCGGAACCAGCTGTGCTCAAGAATGGCACATAGCTGTGATCCCAGCAGTCAGGGCATGGAGACAGGAAGATCAAGAATTCTAAGTTAGCCTTTGCACATAGTAGGTTCAAGGCCTGCCTGGGCTACATTAGGTGGTATCTAAAAACCAAAACAGAGTTGGGGGGGGGGGTGGTGCACACCTGTAATCGCAGCACTTGGGAGGCAGAGGCAGGCAGATCTCTTGAGTTTATGGCCAACCTGTCTACAAAGTGAGTCCAGGCCAGCCAGGACTGTTACACAGAGAAACCCTGCCTCAAAAAACCAAAACCAAGATGGAGTTGGGCAGTGGTGTCGCACGCCTGTAATCCCAGTACTCAGGAGGCAGATGCAGGCAGATCTCTGTGAGTTCAAGGCCAGCCTGGTCTACAAAGTGTGTCCAGGACAGCAAGGCTACACAGAGAAATCCTGTCTTGAAAAACCAAAAACCAAATCAAACAAACAAAATCCCCAAAATGAAACAAAAATCTGTCTTTCATTTGTGGTTTCCAGGCTTTAGATACATAAAATCATGGATGTAGGTAGGGTGTGTAAGGCTCTCCTGAATGTGGGGTAAGAAATTGTGGGGTAGTGGTGGCAACTGTGCTCCATATACAGTATACTTTTGTGAAAATGTCCCATGTGACACAGTACCACATATGATGAGTGTATGGGCACAAAGTAGTTGATTTTGACATGGTGTCTCACTGAATAGCTTTGCTGGCCTGGAACTCACTGGGTAAACCAAGCTGGCTTCCAACTCACCAAGATCCACCTGCTTCTGCTTCCTGAGTGTTGGGATGACAGGTGTGCACCATTGTGCCTTGGGGTTTCCTTGTGGTTCTGAGAATACTGAGTCTTGTGTTTTCATGTGTTCCCCGGCTGACAGGTGGAGACGTGGTCTGGATACACTATTCAGATACACAATGTGATTGTGGGGCAAGATTGCTTGACCCTGGGTAAGTCATTTACCTTCCTGTGCCCCTCAGTCTTCCTGGCACCCATTTGAAGGGATTTAATCAGGTAGGCCAAGGAAAATGGTTAGACTAGTAACTGAGACGGTTACTCCAGTAAGACTGTTTTGCTTTTTTTTTGGGGGGGGGGGGAGTGTTTGTTTTTTTCCAGAGCTGAGGACTGAACCCAGGGCCTTGTGTTTGCTAGGCAAGCGCTCTACCACTGAGCTAAATCCTCAACCCCTGTTTTGCTTTTGTAGTGCTGGTATCAACCCAGAGCTTCACTTGTGCTGGGCAAGTGCTAGTAAACATGGTTTGGTTTTCATTTCTTTGGCTGTAAAAGGTTGAACAGGGAGGGGTCTGAGCTTGTCTCAAACTCAAAGCTCTGTAGCTAAGGATGACCTTGAACTGATCCTTTTGTCTATCTCCCAAGTGCTGGGATTACAAGCCTGCCCCACCATTTCTGCCTAATCATCCTTATGTGTGCACACTGAACCGCTTCCCCAGGTTTTGATTGTTTCTCCTTTTATTTTTATTTTTATTTTCTGAGACAGTGTTTCTTTGTGTAGCCTTGGCTGTCCTGGACTCACTTTGTAAATGAGGCTGGCCTTGAACTCACAGCAATCCGCCTGTCTCTGCCTCCTAAGTGCTGGGATTAAAGGTGTGTGCCACCATGCCCGGCTTTCTGATTATTTCTCTTAACACTCGTGAACTATGAATTATCCATGTGTCTTTCAGCCTATCTTATGCAGTTTTCTGCATGTAGATTTTACATTTTTTGGCATTCCAATATTTTCCTTTAGTCTTTTCTGCTACAAGACCAGTGTTGAGTTTTTAAAAAAATGTGTTTTTCTATCTTGAAATTATGAAAGTGGCTTCTTGTTCAATTTTTTGTTTTTGTTTTTTGAGACAGGGTTTCTCTGTGTAGACCGGGCTGTCCTGGAGCTCTCTTTGTAGAACAGACTAGCCTTGAACTCACAGAGATCCTCTGCCTCCCAAGTACTGGAACTTCTTGGGTTTTTTTTTTTTTTTGAGTATTATATGTATTTAACTTATTAATTTGAATTCTTCTTTTTAAAGATTTATTTATTTATTATTTATACAGTGTTCTGCCTGTATGTACACCTGCCCACCAGAAGAGGGCACCAGATCTCATTACAGATGGTTGTGAGCCACCATGTGGCTGCTGGGAATTGAACTCAGGACCTTTGGAAGAGCAGACAGTGTTCTTAACCTCTGAGCCATCTCTCCAGTCCCTAATTTGAATTCTTAAATTTCAACAACTGTTTTCTATGGATTTCTCCCGCCCCCTACCCCCAGGGACTTCTCTCTGTAGCCTTTACTGTCCTAGACTTGCTTTGTAGACCAGGCTGGCCTCAAACTCACAGCAGTCTACCTGCCTCTGCCTCCTGAGTGCTGGGTCCCTATGGAATTTATTGTTAGGTTGAGAGTGATTAAGTATTGTGTCTTGATCTTTTTTTTTTTTTTTTTAATTTAAGGGCTGGAGAAATTTTAAGAGTGCTTGCTGTTCTTCCAGAGGACCAGAGTTCAGTTCCCAGCATCCATACCTGATGGCTCCAGGGAATTCAACACCTTCTTTTTGGCCTCCTCAAGCACCCACACATATGTGGCTTACACACACACAAAAGTAAAAGTAAAAGAAACCGGGGGCTGGAGAGATGGCTCAGAGGTTAAGGGCATTGTCTGCTCCTCCAGAGGTCCTGAGTTCAATTCCCAGTAACCACATGGTGGCTCACAACCATCTGTAATGTGATCTGATGCCCTCTTCTGGCCTGCGAGTGTACATGCAGGCATAGCACTGTATACGTGATAATAAAATAAATCTTTAAAAAAAAAAAGTAAAAGAAACCTTGACAATTGTTTTTATTTTTATTTTGTGTGGTGTGTGTATATGTGTGTATTTGTGTACAGTTGTGTTCAGCCTATACTCATTTGTGCCACTAGCATATGTGTCATGAGGTTTGGCCGCAGCCACCTTTACCTGCTAAGTTATCTCTCTGCCTCCACTGTCACTTGGGTAGTCTAAACCTTCACTGAAGGAAAAGCAAAAAGCAGGGTCCTTTTCTGATTCTTTTGAGAGTCTCCCCATGAAGTCCTGGCTGGTGAAGTCCTGGCTGGTGAGGTCCTGGCTGGTGAGGTCCTGGCTGGTGAGGTCCTGGCTGGTGAGGTCCTGGCTGGTGAGGTCCTGGCTGGTGAGGTCTGGCTGGTGAGGTCTGGCTGGTGAAGTCCTGGCTGGTGAAGTCCTGGCTGGTGAGGTCCTGGCTGGTGAGGTCTGGCTGGTGAGGTCTGGCTGGTGAGGTCCTGGCTGGTGAGGTCCTGGCTGGTGAGGTCTGGCTGGTGAGGTCCTGGCTGGTGAGGTCCTGGCTGGTGAGGTCCTGGCTGGTGAGGTCCTGGCTGGTGAGGTCCTGGCTGGTGAGGTCCTGGCTGGTGTGGTCCTGGCTGGTGAAGTCCTGGCTGGTGAGGTCCTGGCTGGTGAGGTCTGGCTGGTGAGGTCTGGCTGGTGAGGTCTGGCTGGTGGGGTCTGGCTGGCTCCACACTCCATGTGCTACCTCTGTCCAGGGCTGGTTAGAGGGATGTGCAGAAGGCTTTGGTGTCCCCTTCTCTCAGCACAGCAGAGTGGACTTAATGCCTGAATGTGGTCTAGAGTGTTGTGGCTGACCTGTAGTAAGTGCACTGGGGTGGAGACTGCTGTCCTTGGCTGCAGCCTTTGTATGGCTCTGTGGACCCTGGCAAAGGACTGCTTTACAGGGTTCACCACTCACGTGAACAGAACATCTTGCTTTGTTCATAAACAAATGACAGGTTTGGGGCATAGTGTAGCAGAAAGCACTGGTCTCAATGCCAGTGCCCTGGGCCTGATCCCAACACCACAGAAGCCGCCAGGTGACTGGAGCAGCCACTGCCTCCAGCCTATGCATACTGTGGAATACCGATGAAGGGTACTGAATGGTAAAACCCTCTGGATTCCAGTTGTCCTTAACAGCTGGAATTCTAGGTCCAGAAAGTTTCTTGCATGGACTTAAAATGGAAAAAAAGAGCCAGGTGTAGTTGCATAATCTCAGTAGTACTGCTGCTGGCCGCACACACGAGGAAGGGAAGCCGACCTTCATGTGGAACACTATGTACGCAAGGTCCTGAGCAACAGGTAAGCTAAGCCCCTCTTGGTGGAGTGCTTTGTCTGGGTTGAATAGCAGCCCTCAGACTTACGCCCGGTGCTCAGAACCTGTGAATGCAATTAGGAGATTTTGAAGTTTTTTTTAAAAGGTGTGTGTGTGTGTGTGTGTGTGTGTGTGTGTGTGTCTGTCTGTCTGTCTGTCTGGCTGTCTGTCTGTCTGTTGATCTGCTGGAGTTGGAGTTACGTAGGTGGCTGTGTGGGGGAATGGAACTCTGCTCCTCAGCAAGGGCAGGAAGCTCTTAACCACTGAGCTTTCTCTCCAGCTGGGAGATAGAAGTTTTGCAGATTTATTTATTTAGGTTTTTTGACACAGGGTTTCTCTGTGTAGCCTTGGCTGTCCTGGACTTACTTTGTAGGCCAGGCTGGCCTCAAACTCACAGCAATCCACCTGCCTCTGCCTTCCGAGTGTTGGGATTAAAGGTGTGGGCCAGCCACCACGCCCAGCGACTTCCATTCTTTTCTAAGCTCAGAGAGTCGTGGAAACTTGGCTTGTAGGGACGGCAGTGGTGTCTCATACTCCAGGAGAGCCTCCATAGTACACATCCTTTCTTTCATTCAAATTCTTTTTATTTTTAGTTCTGTTTCTACTTGTCTATTTTTGAGATGGGATTTTACATAGTGCATCCTGGCCTTGAGCTTGCTGGGGGATACAGCCGTGTGTTCCCCTGCCCTGTCTATGCAGTGCTGGGCATGGAACGCTGGCCCTTGTGTGTGTCAGACAAGTGCCCGACCAACTGAGCCCCTCCTTTGTCAATACTGGAATTTTTTCACAGAGTTAACGTAGGAATCCAAGTGGTGTATGCATGGTCTTGAACTAGGTCCTCAGACTTGCTTTTGTGTGAACAGTGTGATTAGATTGGCTCTTGCAAGAGATGGGAAGAAACTGAAAGTGGTTGCAAAAAGGCGTAAAGTTTGTAAGGCGCGCAACTTGTCTTGGAGAGCAGAGTAACTGAGGTGCCAAGACCTCCGGATGCCAGTATCCTGTCACCTGACAACCCCAGCTGTCCCCTCTGTTAGCCAGGACCCCCTGGACAGAAGGTCAGATGGGAAGAGCATGCGCACACCCTGCCTGGCAGACTCCACATTGCTTTTCCTTTTCCGCTGAGTTACAAGCCTTAGAGGGGCCTGCTGTGTTGAGCGAGCTGAAAACAAAAGAGCAGTGTGCCTTGTTCAAGGTCATTCAGCTAGCAAAGGCTAAACTAGGACTGGTTTCTTCTGCTTTGGCCAGCTCCAAACCAGAGCTTTGTCTCTGGTGAGATTCAGGAAAGGAGATTGGGAAGAGTGAGAAGGCACCATCTTTCCCTACCTCACAGTCTTGCCTACACCAACCTGTTTAGCCAGTGCATCCTGTTTCTAGAATACTAGTCTCTAGAGACTACAAATGTGGGAGAGATACCAGTGGGCTGCGTAGGAGACCTGAAAACCTTTCTCGATGTTTCTTGTTTTTTGTTTTTTTTTTAACCTCAGTGCAATCCACAAGTGTTGAAATCTCACCACTGACTGGCTTCTAGTTTAAAGGCGCTGTTATGTCGTACATGAAGTCTGCTGTGTGCCAGTGAGTAAGCTGTGATGCAGCAGGAGAGGGTGTGGCGTGCCACGCTGCCGGGGCCAGAGCTGGCCACACCTGTCCTGTCTGTGACTGTTACAGTGAATTGTTCCTGAGTAAACAAGGCTGGCGCTCTTGTGCCTTTCTGAGGAAGACCAGATGGCTGTGGGTGCTGGCACAGGTCCAAGGGGTCCTGGCCCTGGTCCAGCAGAGACGACAGCTAGAGGGTGCCAGGTGATAGGATAAAAAGAGGACTAGTGTGACTTCAGAGGGACCAAGGATGTTCCTGTTTCTGAAGACTTTCCTTGGCCTTTTGCTAGTGCTTGAAATTCCACAGATGAAAGTGCTCTTGTTTTTAAATTTTGCGTGTGTGTGTGTGTGTGTGTGTGTGTGTGTGTGTGTGTGTGTGTCTCGGGATTGAACATGGGGTCATACATACTAGTCAAGCATTCTATCACTATCCTTGGCCCTCCTTTTACTTTATTTGGTGTAGAGTTCCATAAAGTTGCCCAGGCTGGCTTTGAACTTCAGACTGAACTCTTTTTTTTTTTGTTTGTTTGTTTGTTTTTCGAGACAGGGTTTCTCTGTGTAGCCTTGGCTGTCCTAAACTTGCTTTATAGACCAGGCTGACCTTGAACTCACAGAGATCCGCCTGCCATTGCCTCCCGAGTGCTGGGATTAAAGGCGTGCGCCACCACCGCCTGGCTTGCTCTTGATTTAAATCCTTGGTACTCAAGTGAAAGTGACGGCTGAGGGCTGTGTCTTAGTGCTAGGACACTTGCTTAGCATGGTCTAAGGCCTGAGTTCAGTGCCCAATGCCCAAGGCAAGGAGGACAAACATGAGCGAGCACACTCCAGGAAGGTATTTGGTCAGGAAACCTCATGGGCAGGGAAGTAGAAGTGAATGCATGAGATCACTTTCCGAGAGGTAGCCTGTGGGTGATAGGCATGGGTGCTGTACCTCATTGTAGACTTCAGTGAGGCTGAGGTAAAGGCTCTCCAGAGACAAGCGTGGAGGACTCTGAGGATGAAGGTTCTTCTCTACACAAGGGCAGTGTTGGGCAAGAGGTTCCTGTCGGGTGCTGGGACGCCGGAGGCTGGAGGGTGGCTGACGTCCAGACTGCACGCAGGAGTGCAACATCTTTGGGTCTGTGGTTTGCTGTGATGTCCTCAACTGTCACAGATCTCAGGAAGGGGGTGGGGGGGGGCTCGGCTTCCTAGAAATGACACGCAGTGATGGCGTAAAGCGGCCTCCAGTGACACAGCAAGGGCAGGGCACTTCCTCCGTGCTGCTGGTCACAGACGCTCCCAATGAGCTGTGCTGAGAGGGGGCTTTGCAGGAAATCAGGTAAGCATGTGAGAAGCAATGGAGGCACCTGATACACAGCCCCTCTGTCTGTACCTGGAGCTTCTAGAACCACCCCGAGTCAGACCCGACTTCAGCCTGCCGTCCTCCAGAGAGTTTTTCTAGTGCTCAAACTGCCTCAGTGGTTTGAATCTTCCCAGTTTTCTTCCCCTGGGGAATATTGGGCAGGGTCAGCACAGGTCTCAGCTCCCTCTGCCCATAGCATTTTCCTTTGAATCCAGACTTAGGCTTCATTCAGGCCTTTAGGCTCAACATTCTAACTCCTGCTCCTCCAGCCCCACACAGACCACTTTTAGTAGAGTAGCTGGACTCTGGAAGTTTCTAGAATACCATCATTTCAACACCTTAAACCTCATATGCAGACTTTAATGGTAGCTGTGTTTGCTGCTGTCTGAAGGTTCTGGGCCAAGCATCCTCAGGAGGGAGGGACCCCTGGCATGTGTTCTGTGCCCTAAATGACAACGCTGCCTACCTGTTTCTGCTTTCCTCCATCCTGCCTTTAGTGTAACTTTCACGGTATCAGGCCCCGTCTGCCATCTTCCTCCCCTTCTTGGACTCCACTCTTGTCTAGTAGCCCAGTTGCGAGTCCTTCATTGGGGGGTTGTGGCCGGACCTCAGTGGGGAGAGACTCCTGCTCTCCTGGCCACTTTGAACTGCCTGTTGCTTTGAGGGCTGATTGGGTGTCATGTTGGTTTGTCTTCCGGGTCCTTGTGTTGGATTTTATGCTAGTAATGCATGCTCTTGCCTCAGGAGAAGTTGTCAGGAAACTTCTCCTCCCAGAGGAAGCAGAGGAGGCATGCATTTCCCAAAGCATTTGTTTTATGGAAGGAAGTTAGTTATTTTTTTATATTTATTTTATGTTTGGGGGCATGAGTGTTTGCTTACACACATATATGTGCTCTACATGTGTCCCTGGTGCTCATGAAGGTTGTATCCGAACTGGAGTTCTGGTTGATTGTGGGCCACGATGTGGGAGCTGGGAACCAACCCCGATCTCCACAAGAGCTGCCAGGAGAGTCTTAAACCTCCCAGAGCATGGTATTGATGGAATGCAGTTCTGGAAATGCTTATCACAAAAGGACAGGCAGATGGAGTCACACCAAGAAACAAAAATGCCAGGTGAGGTAAACATGAGGGGCAGGATTTGGTCACTCTGCCCTGACTTCCTGCCAAGAGCACGCAGCAGCTCCGAGCTGGAGGAGAGCTCCAGAAGTCGGCTTTCTCCCCTTCAAGAGTGAGGATGGGACTTCAAGAGGATCTTCTTGGCCGTAGGAGTTACCAGCTCCTGCAGTAAGGCCCGAGGCTTTGCCTGTACTTCCCCCTCCCTCTCCCCCTCCCCTCAGCTCCTCCCCCCCCACCCTCCCGCCCCTGCCCTGCAGGATTTATGGGCTACACTCTTAGCAGTGCAGCCTTTTATTGGAGACTGTTTATCACAACATCAGCTCAGGATGTCACTGTACAAGGGTCATCAGTGTCGGGTGGTTCATTTTTATGGAGCATATATAACATTATAAAATTCCCACTTTCCCTATTAAATCTCTCCCCTACAGTCTCCTTGTGGCCAAGGCCATGTAAATCTGCAAGATAGAGGAACAAATACCAAGAATACTGGCATAGTTGGTACCCAGAGGAAGCCATTCCCAGCCTTTGAGTGAGTCTGTCCCGCCTTGTACTGTCTCCAGCCATGCTTCCCCCTATGCCTCCAACTGACACCAACACGCCTTTTTAAAAATTTTATTTTTCTCTTTTCTTTTCAAGACAGTGTCCTTGCTCTATGCTTCTGGTTGGTCTGGAATTCGCTATGTAGACCAGGCTGATCTTGAACTTGCGGTAGTCATGGACTTCTGCCTCCCAAGTGCTGGAATTACAGGTGTGCACCACCACATCTGGCTTGCCAAGTGCTCTTGAACCCGTGTCTCCGGCCTGGATTTCAATGAGTGATAGCCACACATTGTTGACATGTTAACCTTCATGGGGCTTAGATATCTTAAACTCAGTGTGTCCCATTCCCATTTCCTGTTTCCCCTCAAGCCATCCTCCTCCTCTAGGCTTCCTTCTCTTCCACATTTGCCCTTGACTTAAGAACAGCAGCAGCAGCTGGGCGTGGTGGCGCACGCCTTTAATCCCAGCACTCGGGAGGCAGAGGCAGGCAGATCTCTGTGAGTTCAAGGCCAGCCTGGTCTACAAAGAGAGTTCAGGTTCGCCAGAGCCACACAGAGAAACCCTACCTTGAAAAACCAAAACCAAAAATGAACATAAAACAGAAAAATAAAAACCAAACCCATCCTCATGAGGGTCATGTGTGAACTATGTTTCCATTGCTGTTGTCCGCCGTTCCCACAAGAAATTGAGAAGACTTTAAATATTCTATTGTGTGCGTGTGTGCGTGTGCATGTGTGCGCACACATGTTCACCAAGGCCAGGGTATGTATGCTTAGGGCAATCAGAGAACAGCTTTGTAGGGCTGGGTCTCTGCTTTCCACTACATGGGTCTCAAGAATTGAACTCAGGTAGTTAGGCTTGACAAGTGCCCCAGCCCTCCCCAAAAGTTATCAGCTCTGGCATGTGGTTCTCCTCCTCCTCCTCTTCCTCCTCCTCCTCTACAGGTCTGCAAGAAGTCTGTAAGTCTGGTGGCAGTTGAACCAGTGCAACTGGAAAGGAGGTTCTTGTTGGGGAATGGAGGCCAGAACACAGTGATAAGTCCAGCCCAGGCAGGATGCATACCTAGGAAACAGGACTGGTACCTGGCTAACTGTTAGGAAGAGGCCACTGGGGCTGGAGAGATGGCTTAGAGGTTAGGAGCACTGGCTGCCTTTCCAAAGGTGATCCTGCCTCTGCCTCCTGAGTGCTGAGATTAAAGGCATGTACCACCATGCCCACACCTGGCAAATAACTCTTAGAAAGAAAGAAGGAAGGAGAGAAAGAAATAATGAAGGAAGGAAGGAAAGAAAGAAAGAAAAGAAAAGAAAAGCTAACTACTGAGCTGGGCACAGGGCCCACACCTGTAATTTCATACCCAAGAGGTTGGGGCAGAGAGAGGGTGGTGGCAGTGAGGCCAGTTTGAGTTACATAGTGAGGTTCTGCTTTAAAAACCTGGTTACTGTATAAAAGGACTGAGATGACTGAGAGAAGTTAACACTAAGACTATAGAGAGCTGGGAGTGGCAGGTCCCCGTGGCAGTGAGGAGGCTGAGGCAGGGGGATGGTTGTGAGCTAGAATTTCAGGACAACCTGGGATTCAGAGTGAGACTTTGTTTCAAAACAAGAGCAAAACCAACAGCAAAGTAATAAGTGTAGTAGAAGAGAATTAGGGGGCTGTTTGTTTGTTTGTTTGTTCATTTGATTGTTTTTGTGACAGGGTCTCACTGTGAATCCCTGCTGGCCTGGAACTGGCTCTGAAGACCAGGCTGGCCTTGAACTCACAGAGATCCAGCCGTCTCTGCCTCCTGCGCCCCCACACTTGGTGATGATTAGGCTTTTAGTGAGCATATCTCTGGCACATACAAAACTCTTACAAAGCAGTAGGGAAAAGCCAATATCCCTGAAGAAATGGTGCCAAAGTCAGAACAAATACAAACGAAGTACGAAGAAAACTCTGAGTCTAGAACAAAAACTAAACGCTGTATTTCAATGAGATAACAACAAACATTGAGGAAGAGGGGCTGGGGTGCCGCCTGAGGGGGAGCACAGGCAGCGCAGGAGAGGTGCTCCTGGGAAGGGGAACTAGCAGGGTCTCTCTGACGGTCGATCGGCCTGGCAACACCTATCCGCGTCTAAAGTGCAGTGCCTGTAGACCAGCTGGACTGCTGTGTCTGGGAACTTTTGTCAACGGCAGTTTGCAGATCTATGGCTATTCTATCTGTGTATGTGGATGTTTGTTACATAGAGTCTGGAAAGCAACCAAAATGGACATGAACGGCCAGATCACGGTATGTCCATGCATTGATAAATGAAGTCGATCCAAACTCAGGGAAGTATCACTACTCATATACATATGAACCTCTTTCACTTGAAATAAATATAGGTATAGTTCGATATGCATTTGAAAAAACGAAACCAGAAAAAAAAAAACCGGAACCAGTTAGCTTTATTAAAAAAAAAAAAGCGCTAGGTGGTACACAGGGAAACCCTGTCTCAGGAAAAAACAAAAAACAAAAAACCCAAAAACTTAGAACCAGTGACACAACTCAGTAAACAAGCACTTACTTTGCACGCCTGGCCTATGTTCTGTCTCTGGAACCTGCAGAGGGTTCCCTGACTCCATGTGTGCGTGGTGGCCTACAGTCACCTGTACTTACTCACATGTGCACACGAGCACACAAGTAATAAAATAAAAAAATTGCACAACACATAATATACAAAATTCTGATTTGGAAAAAAAAAGTTGCTAAACAGTGGGACTCCAGCTGGGTGCAGTGGTGCAGGCTGACAGTTCAGTGCTTAGAAGGTAGAGGCAGGAGGGTCAGGAATTTCGGGCCCGCCTGGGCTATGTGAGACTGTCTCAAAAAGACAAACCAAGAAAAAAGAGGATTCTGACGTAGATTTTACCCAGTGAGGTGGGTAACGAAGAGCCATTATAGGCTCCTGAGCCCACAGAAGAGATAGGAGCAGGAAGCAGGAAAGGCTTCCTGGTGTAGCATGTGAGTGGTTGAGGCAGAAAGTGAGCTGCAGTGCAGGCACAGGCCTGAAGGTATAAGGCATCAGCCAGGCAGGCAGTGGGAGTGATTGGCCCGAGGACAGTGCACGGAAGGGCCCCCTGATTCTGTAGTCTGACAGGCGCTAAGAGGAGACAGAACCGAGGGTAAGAAGCCACAGAGATAACCCGGTTTGTGTCCATCTTATGAAACCCAAGTCATCGCGCAAGACAGCGAGAAAGGCTCACACTCTTCTAGAGGAAGGCGAGATGTTCTGTGATTGCAAATGATTTCCACCGGGAGAGTTTTCTCTAAAGCAGAGGCAGCTCTCCTAGGAATCCGGCAGCCTTGGCAGGCTGGGGAGATGCGAAGTCTGCTCTCTGGCTGTAGGTGGTGAGTGATGCAATGGAGGTGGGGGGGGGAGGAAGGCATCACCAGCATGTGCAAGTTGCCTCGCTATGTGTACAGCCTTGGCTGAAATAACTCCGTTTTCGAGACAGGGTTTCTCTGGGTAGCCCTGGCTGTCCTGGACTCGCTTTCTAGACCAGGCTGGCCTCGAACTCAGAGATCCGCCTGCCTCTGCCTCCCGAGTGCTGGGATTAAAGGCGTGCGCCACCACTGTCCAGCTGCATCTTTCCTTTTATATGAGCTCAGACATGGCATTGGGAGCTAGGAGTGTGGCTCGGGCCTGTAATTCCAGCACTCTGGAGGCTGAGGCAGGAGGATTGACATGAGTTTAAGGCTTCCTAGTGAGACCCTGTCTCAGAAAATAAAACAAACAAAAAATAGACAAAAGTAGAATTAGAGGCCAGGTGGTGGTGGTGCATGCCTTTAATCCCAGCACTCGGGAGGCTGAGGCAGGAGGATCGCTGTCAGTTTGAGGCCAGCCTGGTCTACAAAGCAAGTCCAGGACAGCCAAGGCTAACACATAGAAACCCTGTCTCAAAACAAACAAACAAACAACAACAACAAAAAACCAACAACAACAACAACAAACAAAAAACCAAACCAAAACAAAAAAGCAGAATTACGACAGAATATTTAGCTTCAAATTCCCCTTTCCATTTTTCTGTTCCCTGTTGGCTGGGATGAATTTTCCAGGGAGAGAGAAAGAGATTAAAGCAAAAGATGCCACCCAGAGCTAGGGGGGTGAGGGGTAGGATCAGAGCAACAGGGCAAGGCACCTGCTCACCGATGACCGGTTAGACAGTCCCTTAACTAGAGAATGTTGGAGTTCAACTGAGTTCAAGTCCCCACCTGTCCTTAAATAGCCTCTCAGTGTTTGGAGGTGGGGGAGCCTGGTGTGACTGCAGCAGTTAGTGGCGGCTTAGTGCTTTATTTCAGTTTATTCTGGCTTCATTCCTTTGAAAATAATACAGTAAAAGTGTATTGACTTAGACCAGTGAGGAAAAGAGCCGGTCTGAGTTAGAGGGAGGAACACTTGCGTGAAGTCCTGAGGCTTGTTTACTGCTGGATTCCCATGTTATCTCTACTCGTTTGTCCATAAGCTGATCCAAGATAGCCTTTCTAGGGGGTAGACCAGATCTCCCGAGTCACCTTGCCTTTCCAGCAGGTACCATCTTTATGCTACTAATCACTTAACACGGGCAGATAGTGAAGACGGGAAACTTCTCTCAGTTCTGAGCTCACAGGCTCCACTTTACGTAGGTCCCCCCCATCACCGCCCTGGTGTCTCAGCCCGTTCTCTCCAATTTTGGGCAGTGAGAAGTGAAGACTGACTGAACGTGCTGAGAGCGAAGCACCGGCCAGCTTCCGTGCTTCACGCTGCGGCTTGGGGGCTGTTTTAGGACAAGCCTTGCTCAGATTTATTTATTTATTTATTTATTTATTTATTTATTTATTTGGCCTCGCTCAGATTTTACAGTGTGTGTGTGTGTGGGGGGGGGAAGCAAACAACAGCAACAACAAAAAGCCCGGAAACTCTGTGGAGCTGTCTGTTATGGAGCTGGTGGCTCCTCAGGCTTTTCCAAACCCTCTCACTGTCGTCACTGTCCCTTGGAGGAAAGAGTGAGTCCTTTTGAACACTCAGGCTGCTCGGAGTCACTGGAGCAAAGGAGACCCGAGGGAGTCAGATACCCTACAGACATCTAGATTGAGGTGAGGTGGGGAGCTTCGATGCAGCCTGCAGGAGGCTCTCCTCCTCTTCCTCCTGCCTGCTTGGTACTAAATCAGGCCCGTCAACCGCTCCCTGGCTCGCGCCTCCCGGTCTTGCCCTGCTTTCTGGATGTGTGCCAGTGGTGACTTTTAGTGGAAATGACTACTCTCTACCAAGCTAAAGCAAACTTGGGAGGTTCTGGCTCTGGCTCCAGAGGGTCTGGGGCCTGTCACCTGGCCCCGCCCTGGGCTTCCTGGCCACCCCTTTACCCTTGGCACACTTCCTCTAGGCACCTAAGGGTAAGGATTGCGTATTAGCTTCTTCCGGGGAAGCGTGGAGCAGGAGAATCAGTGCTGTGGAAGATACTCTTAGGGCCCCGCACCTCAGCATGGAGACTTGTGGGGGATTGGAGCATGGAGTGTGTTCACAGTGGAAAAGGATTTACATGGCCTTTGCTTGGGAACTCTTTGGCTTTTTTATTTTTGACATAGGAACTCTCCATGTAATTCAGGCTGGCCTAGACCTTGCTGTGTCTCTCAGGCTGATCTGATATTCCAGCCTCAGCGGCTTGAGAGCTGGGATTATAGGCATCATGATCATCATGGCATCAGGCTGGTCTACACGAGGCCCAGCCCAGCTAGTGGTACACAGTGAGACCCATCTCAAAAATCGGAGAAAGAAAATCTCTAAGGCTGGAGTTTTGCCTCTCTTTTTTGAAGGCTGAAACTTAGTCCCCATCTCTACCGTCCTCTTTTTTGTTGTTATTGTTGTTGTTGTTTTAATTGGGCCCTTACAACTTTAGCACCTGAGAAGAATTTAGGGTCCTCTCACTCACCCTATCTTCTCGGAACTATAAAGATTGCTGAGGAAAGCTGCCTGGCTATGGCCGGTCGCTGCACTTCCCTGTGTGTGACAGTCAATGGCATAGAGGCTGTCTGACACGGGTCTCCAGAAGGGGAAGGAGCTGGGGTGAAGGGGCACCCCTGTAATCCCAGCACTGGCATGATGGTGAAGTCAGTGCAGGCCTGTTAGACACTGTCCTTTTTTTTTTTCTTTTCCTTTAACACAGGGTTTCTCTGTGTAGCCCCGGTTGTCCTGGAACTCACTCTGTAGGCCATGCTGGCCTTGAACTCACAGAGATCTGCCTGCTTCTGTCTTCTGAGTGCAGGGACTAAAGCCACCTGCTACCATCTCCCAGACTGACACTGTCTTTTTTTTTTTTTTAATAAGTTTTTTAAGACAGGGTTTCTGTGTGTAGCCCTGGCTGTCCTATCCTGTCCTTGCTTTGTAGACCAGGCTGGCCTCAAACTCAGAGCAATCTGCTGGGACTAAAGGTGTGTACCACCATGCCCAGCTGACACTGGCTTTTCATTTAAAGCAGGGGTGGGGGTGGGGGTTGGGGGGGTGGGAGGAAGAAGGAGGAGGAGGAAGAGGAGGAAAGAGAAAGGGGAAGGAGAAATGGAAGGGAAAGGAGAATAGGAAAAAGAGAAGGGAAACTTGGCTGCCCAGGAAGGTGGGAGTGGAGTGGGGGGTGGAACTTTCTCCCTGCCTTCTCCCCTCTCCTCTGGAGAGGCTGCCTTTGGCTTTTTTTTCTTCTTTTTCAGACAAAAATCTTATCATGTGGCCCTGGAGCTGCTACATAGACCAGGCTAGCCTTGAACTCACAAAGGCCCACCTGTCTCTGGCTGGAATGAAAGGTGTGTCACCATTTGAGGAAGGCTAGCTGTAAGGTAAGGGTGCAGTAAAGAAACCATCAAAGCCGGGTGGTGGTGGCGCACACCTGTAATCCCAGCACTTGGGAGGCAGAGGCAGGTGGATCACTGTGAGTTTGAGGCCAGCCTGGTCTACAAAGTGAGTCTAGGACAACCATGGCTACACAGCATGACCCTGTCTCAAACAAAACAATAACAAAACAAAACAAGAACCATCAAAATGGCTGCTCCATGACTGGATAGAAGGTTTTTATTGTAGGAGAGAGAGAGTGTGTGTTAGAGGCATCTGGAAGAATCCAGAGAGCAAAAGAAGCAGACTGGATATGGCCAAGGCTATCAGCAAGACAAGAGAGAGAATATGGAGAACAGCGCAGGGCCGGGGGTGTGGCGTGGGGAGCATCGAAGGGCTAAGAAGCTAGTGTGGGCCGTGGACTGTGGGAAGAATAGCGAGCACCTGTGGAAAGGGCCTGCAGGAGTCTGTAGGCTGCCATGGACATAGGCCAAGGGAAGCAAGTGGCCCCTTCTGCTGGGCAGAAACTTACTTCCCAGGTTCCTGAGAAATGCTGGCTGCAGGCTTTTAGCTATGCTTCTCTAGTCTGCCTTGAGCCAACTGTCACTTCTGGACAAGGTGCTGCCTTTTGGAGTTTAGGGCACTGGAGTTTCTCTGGGCCTGATATTCCAGTCTTTTGTTGATGACCACTGCAGAGCTGGCCAGGGTTGTCACAGTGGGCTCGGGAAGGCTGGGATACAGGTCAGAGGTGGGGAGGAAAGAGAAGTCGGGTGGGGCGGTGTCAAGTAACGGCTGGGGGTGCTGGAGAGATGGCTCAGAGGTTAAGGGCACTGACTACTCCTCCAGAGGTCCTGAGTTCAATTCCCAGCAACCACATAATGGCTTACAACCATCTATAATGTGATCTAGTGCCCTCTTCTGGCCTGCAGGTGTACATGCAGGTAGAGCACTGCATATATAATAATAAATAAATAAATCTTAAAAAAAAAAAAAAAAGTAACGGCTGGGAACGTGTGGAAATCTCATCAGATCAGAAGCATCTGGTTTGTTCACCTAAAAGACCCTGAAGAGACAGGGAGCCACCACATGATTATTAAGAAAAGGATAGCAGCCAGTGGGCTGGAAAGGGGTAGAGCCAGGGGCCCAGGGGAGACCAAAGGACACCCTTGGAGTTGGCCCCCGGAGGCCGTAGTTTACAAGTCAGTTCTCTTTCTTGGTTGGACTGGTTCCTTAGCTTTATAGCAATGTCCAGGGCTTGCTGGTTCTGTAGGACCACTGAGGCAAGGGAGAGGCAAGCCTGGGCGGTGTCTGTCAGCTGAGTGGAAATCTGCCGGGACAGACTTAGGTTAGAGACAGATGGTATTAGCTTGACCACCATCTGTAATCTATCCTCGTTGCAGAAAAAGCAGTTACCCTGTATCTATGGGCAGCTGGGGAGGATTCACGCCTCTGAGCCCGGCTCGCAAGATACACTTTTAAGACTATAGAAAATGACCAAAAGAAATTAAAAATTGAGCCTGTGACTATGATAATTTTTTTAAAGGTTTAGTAGCCAGGGATAATTATAACTGTTCCTAAGCATAGACTAATAACTTATCAGTGCTCCATTAATGTGTTTAACTTTGGGGCCAGGCGTGGTGGCGCACGCCTTTAATCCCAGCACTCAGAAGGCAGAGGCAGGTGGATCACTGTGAGTTCGAGGCCAGCCTGGTCTACAAAGCGACTCCAGGACAGCCAGGGATACATAGAGAAACCCTATCTCAAAAACAAAACAAAACAAAACAAAAAAACAAAAAAAAAATATGTTTAACTTTGGATTTTGAAGTCTTTTTTTTTTTTTTTTGGTTTTTCAAGACAGGTTTCTCCGTGTAGCCTTGGCTGTCCTGGACTCACTTTGTGGCCTCAAACTCACTAAGATCCACCTGCCTCTGCCTCCTGAGTGCTGGGATTGAAGGTGTGTGCCACTGCCACCCAGCTATTTGTTTGTTTATTTATTTATTTTTATGTGCATGTCTACCACCTGTGGAGGCCAAAAGAGGGTGTCCAGTCCCGTGGTACGAGAGTTACAGGCGGTTATAAACTGTCCAGCGTGGGTGCGGAGAACTAAATGTAAGTCCTTTGGAAGAGCAGCAAGTGCTCTTAACTACAGAGCCATCTCTCCAGCCCCAGACACATGATGTTTTGTGTGAGTTTGTATGTGTGTGTTTTTTAAAATTTATTTAATTTTATTTTAGCGTGAGGGTGTCAGATCCATTCGAACTGGAATTACAGACAGTTGTGAGCTGCCATGTGGGTGCTGGGAATTGAACCTGGGTCCTTTGGAAGAGCAGACAGTGCTCTTAACCGCAGAGCCATCTCTCCAGCCCTGTATGTGTGATTTTTATGTTTGACAAAGCTTGCAGACAGCTGAGTCCCAGCCTGGGAATACTTAGTGCAGAGAGGAGAGGTCAGTCTTATGTGAGACGAGTGATCAGAACCCCGGCAGGGCCAGAGCCAAAGGGACCACTGAAAGCATTAGCTGCTGGGAGCTTGCAGATGCTGGAAGGCCGCTGGGACTTCTGAGGGACTTGGGCCAAGGGCATGCCTGCGGCTCACATCTGACCCCTGCCTGTCACTCTAGTGACCCTAGTGTGTCTAACCAGGTTTCCCTGTCATCAAGGATCCTTTCTGACCAAAGAAGGCCAGTTCCAGTTCAGGTGCCACAAACCAAGGCCTTCCCTTGGAAGGAGCACCTTTCCCGCCCTGTGAGATGCTGGCCTCCCTAGCCGCAGCACACAGGGTGAAGGGGTAAGAAGGCTAGTAGGCTCCTGGGGCGTGAAGATTGCTCTCGCAGAGGCTAAACAGACACTAGGACTCCAGTGAGTGTCGCAAAGCAAGGGGCAGGCCTGTGCCACCCCGGACAGGTAACCTATCCACGCCTCAGGGAAAGAGACATGCCTCTCCCTTTTTTTTTTCCTTAGGAAATTTTGATTTTGATTTTCATCAGCCAGAAATGTTTCTGTGTAAATTGTATGCAGTCCTCGCTGGGGCATGGTACGGCCTTCCCAGCAGATCCCTTTGTCTGAAGGTGCTGCCAAATGAGACGACATATGAAGAGCCTAGTACTCTGCGTAGGGGGAAAAAAATTCAGTAAACATTAATTAAGCACAGGAATTAAGGAAGCGGGAGGTAGGACCCTGAGTCCTTAGAATGACCTCTGACCCCTCAGCCTTGCTTGCCCCTTGTGTGCCTTCAGTACCTCTCTGTCACCACCCTTCCCTGCGTTGGTGATGGTACCCTCCCAGGCGCCGTGACTTTACTCTCTGTTCTGTCCCAACACTCCCAGAGTGTGACACTCCACAGATGTTGATTGAATTAGTTATTACAGTATGGACTGGCCTCCTTGATTCATGAGGTTAGGACTGGAGCCGAACTGGCAAACTCAGAGAGAGAGAGAGAGAGAGACAGACAGACAGACAGACAGACAGACAGACAGAGACACAGAGAGAGAGAGAGAGACAGAGAGAGACAGAGACAGAGACACAGAGAGAGACAGAGAGAGTGACTGACCCTCCCTGCCTCCTGCAGTGCCACACTGCCAACACGCACTGCCAACGCGCACACTTCCTCCTAGTGGGCTGCAAAACGCTTAGCCAACGGAATGGTGGTCCAGACTAGCGTCTGCAGAGCTTTGCCGAGGGGCTCTTTGTGGCCAAAATGCAGCTTCCTGGCTCCGTGTCCATTCTCCGGCTCTTACAGAGGTGTTTCAGAGGCTGCTGGGGGGCCAGCAACTGGTGATGGGGAAGATCCCCCTAAGAAGAAACTCAAGTAGTAAGAGATGCCTGGTGACCTGGCACCCTTCAGCACTTTTGGTTGGAGGCTGGGCCCGGCTCACAATGGCACCTCCTCCTGGCCAGGGGGCCTGGTCCCTTCCCCCAAAGCTTGCTCTTCGCGCAAGACCATGGGGGAGGGATTTCCCAGGGCCCATGTGACTCCCCTGGCAATTGGCAGTCCTGGAGCTGCCAGAGGCTTTTGTGCTGGACGGTCCTTTCCTGTCAAGAACTCCAGGGATTTTTCTGCTCTTAACAGTCGCGTTTCAAGTCAGCAATTATGGGGTGGATTATGTAATGGCTGGGTGTTAAAAATAGAAAAGACCAAGGTTCGCGTCTATTTTAACCAAATCAAAACAGCCAGGGGAGGAAAGGGAGATGGGGGAAGGAAAAAGATCATGTGACAGAAGGACCCGGATTGTGTCATGTGACTGACTAATAGGACGGGATTGTTATGCCTCTATTTTGGCCCTTTCTGCCTGCTTCAGTGTCGGCCAAGAATCCCTTCTGAGGATCTGTAGTCCTCTGTGGGTGTCCCCTACGTCTGACCAGCATAGTGTCATGAGTTGGAAGGCCTCCCATTAACACCGGTTCTCCGTGTTTGATTTCCGCTGTCTTTTCAGTCAGCTGGTTTGTCTTGTTGCTGTGGAGTCAAGAGCTGGGGTCTTTGGCACCACATCTCTATCTGTCCTGCCACAGCTGTCCCCACCCCTGATAGTTCTTTGATGTAATTTTAAAAAAGTGCCATCTATGAAAACAGAGCTTCAAACAAACACCTCTAGCCCTCCCACATTCCCACTCCACTCCCCAAGGGCTTGCCACCCCAAAACCCTGACGCAGGAGCCCCAGGAGCACCACTGCATTGCTCTTGGTGACTACAGACTGCTGCAGCCCTTCCCTGTTCCTCAGCGGGCATTACGGATAGCGATGTTTTTCTAGAGCATCGGTTCCCAATCTGTGGGTCGTGTCCCCTTTCAGGGTTGAATGACCCTTTCATAGGGTTGCCTAAGACGATCACAGAAAACAGAGGTATTTATATTATGATTCATAAAAGTAGCAAAATTATAAAGTAGAAATGAAAATAATTCTATGGTTGGGGGGTCACCAAACATGAAGAACTATATAAAAGGGTCACAGTATTAGGAGCTTGGAGAACCACTGCTCTACAGGAACACTTTAAGTGCTAGACAGATGTAGTAGGATGGATCTTTCTGGAAAGATGACTTTGGGGGCCTTGGTTGAGTATCACAAGCATCCTAGACCTCTTACTGCATCACCGGAAGAGGGCCCCTGGGGAGGGAGATTTTGAACTCATTAGGTGATTATGGTCCTTGAGTCTGCCTGGAGCCCACGCAGAAAGGTCCCTAGCCTGGGGATTGAAATTGCTTCGAAGAAGATGGACCCCAAACAGGCTTGCTGGGGTTAGAGAGATGGAATATTCTGGCCACTTCTGCACCTGCGGCATCACAACCACACTCTGAGCCTCTCTCCTTGGCATCACTTTGGTCACCTTTTCTGGTCTGGGAAGCAGCCTTTGTTATCCTTGTCGGTGTTTACTTCTCTGGCGCCTCATGTTTAGCTATGCTATCACCAAAGGCTCACTCTGTTAAGACCCAGCAGACATCGGTGAGAGCCAGACTTTGGTTCTTGGTTTTTTTTTGAGACAGAGTCTGAAAATGTACCTGAGGTTGGCCTCTAGCTCTGGGATTCCAGGATTCCGGGATTCCAGGCATCCAAGAGGTAAGTCTGGGGGCTGGAGAGATGGCTCAGTGGTTAAGAGCACCGATTGCTCTTCCAGAGGTCCTGAGTTCAATTCCCAGCAACCACATGGTGGCTCACAACCATCTATAATGTAATCTGATGCCCTCTTCTGCTTATAAAGCACTCATATGCAATAAATAAAATAAATAAATCTTTTTTAAAAAAAAAGAGGTAAGTCTGGGAAGAGCTAAGGTAAATCCATAGGTTAGGATAGGTTAGGGCAATGCTGCTATTCCTCCAGCTGAAGTTCCAGGAAGGAGTGGGGGAAGGCCAGGACTCAGGGAGAGGTGGCATGGCAAACTGAGAGCTACTCTGTCTTCAAATGGAAGGTGGGGGTACAGGGGTGCGGTACGGGGCGCGGGGAGGGATGAGGAGGGGAGGAAGAAGAGGCTAATGAGGAAGACACCGTGGGCAGTACTTTTTTTTACTTCTCTCCAGCCCTGACTCTTACTGACTCATAAAGAGAGTCAACCCCAAAGGACACAGCAAAGAAAACACTGGAAAGAAAGAAAAGCTACACGGCCTAGGAACACAAGAGAAGATGTTGCTAGCAAGTAAGCGAATGCGTCTGTTAAGGCTGGACCTCTAGCCTTGAGAAGAAAGGCTTGAAGTGATCTTAGCCCCGAAGCCCTGCGGAGCGAGCCCTGGGCTCAGAAGGCCCTCCCAGCCCACTCTCCTGTGCAGGCGTGAGCTGATGCTTCCACCGCCAGTCACAGCTCTGTGTCTCCCCTGCCCCACCTCACCACTGTGTCATGACAGATACCCAAGGTGGGGTGATCAGACACCTGGCCTCCTTACTCAGGGCCTCGCCCCTGCCTTCCCCTCAGCGGGCAGCTGGTGGGGTTATGAAGCACAGCTAGCCACCCTTAGCAGATATAGACTTTGGGGGCCTCTCCTTGCCTGCTGCCTTCCCTCTTCCTCAGCGGTGTTGTTTTTAGGGTTTTGTGATCCTGTATTCTATGAGCGGAGAATGGAAGGAGAGGCATGCTGGAAACGGCCGGAGAGCCTGAGACAGGAGGGGAAGGGCTCCATCGATGGCTGTCAGATGTCTGGGTGCAGGACCAGTGTAGACTTTGTAGGGTTAGTTCCCACTGTATTGTGGTTATAATTGAAAACAACATGCGAACTGGGCATGGTGGCACATGCTTGTGATCCCAGCACTCTGGGAAGCAGATACAGGCAGATCTCTGTGAACTAGAGGCCAGCCTAGTCTACAAAGTGAGTCCAGGACAGCTAACGCCACACAGAGAAACCCTGTCTTAAAAAAACAAAAACAAGCCGGGCGGTGGTTGTGCACACCTTTAATCCCAGCACTTGGGAGGCAGAGGCAGGCGGATCTCTGTAAGTTCAAAGCCAGGCTGGTCTACAAAGTGAGTTTCAGGACTGCCAGGCTGTTAACACAGAGAAACCCTGTCTTGAAAATCCAAATCCAAAACCAAAACAACAACCAACCAAACATAAACTCAAACCAAGAAAGAAAGAAAGAAAGAAAGAAAGAAAGAAAAAAAGAAAGAAAGAAAGAAAAAGAAAGAAAAAAAACATTTAATTTGTGCACCCGCAGTTAGGAGACACACATGTCCTGTACTACTGTCTCCACAGCCTGTCTAAAGATACTAAATGTGCTCATCACCCCACAAGACCCCTCAAGTTCTTTCTGTTTGGCGGGTCAGAAACTTCAGGCGTCAGAAATCCTCTTCCCATATTTTAAAGTGCACAATACTGTCCTGTTGGCTCTGGATGTTTGTCGAGTGGCAGATCTTTAGAACTTACTCACCTAGCATACAGAAGAACAAGTTCTTTATCTCCCATATATCTGAAGGAAATGAATTCAGTAGTTCACAAAAGAGTGTCCCAATGGGCTGGTGAGAAGGCATAGCAGGTAAAGATGCTTGCCGAGCAAGCCCGGGGACTTGAGTGTGATCCCTAGGACCTAGTAAAGGTGGAAGGAGAAAACCAACTGCACACGGCTGTCTTCTGACATCCATAGACATACCACGGCAGTGCCCTACCCCATCCTAGTTAGAACCGATAGAAGGAACACACACACACACACACACACACACACACACACACACACACACACTCACACACTCACACACACACTCATACACTCACATACACACACATACACACACACACACCACACACACACTCACATACACACACACACACACCACACACTCACACACACTCACATACACTCACATACACACACATACACATACACTCACACATACTCATACACTCACACTCACACACTCACACTCACACACACACCACACACTCACATACACACACCACACACGTATTCACACACACACACACACTCATCCTCTCACACACATTCACACATACCACACACTCACATATACACACCACACACTCACACACACCACATACTCACACACACCACACACACACACACACACACACACACACACACACACACACACACACACACGCCAATTGCTTGTGGAGGCCAGAAGAGGGCCCTGGTTTCCCTAGAGCTAAAGTTGGAGGTGGTTGTGGGAACTAAACTCAGGTCCTCTGCAAGAGCAGTAAGCAGCCCTAGCTGCCAGCCCTCTCTTCGGTCACGCCTTTAGTTTCTTTTTGATATAACTAGGCTTGGGGTTGGTGGATCATATGGTAGTTCTATTTTTTGTTTGTTTTTGCTTTTTGAGACAGGGTTTCTCTGTGTAGGCCTGGCTGCCCTGGATTTGCCTTGGAGACTAGGCTGGCCTTGAACTCACAGTGATCTGCCTGTCTCTGCCTCCCTGAGTTCTGTGGTTTTTGCAGAACTTAACAATGACTGTGGGGCTGGAGAGATGGCTCAGAGGTTAAAAGCACTGTTTGTTCTTCTAAAGGTCCTGAGTTCAATTCCCAGCAACCACGTCCTAGCTCACAACCATCTACAATGAGATCTGGTGCCCTCTTCTGGCAGGCCGACACACATGCGGGCAGTGTATGTATGAAAAATAAATAAATGTTTTTAAAAAAAATGACTGTGGTATTTTATATTCTTGCCAACAGTGCGTAAAGGTTCCCTTTTCTTCATTTTCCAGACAACTTTTTGAGTGTTTTTGTTAATAGCCATCCCAACTACTGTGAAGTGATTTTTAAAAACTTATTTATTATTATGCATACAGTGCTCTGCCTGCATATATACCCGCAGGCCAGAAGATGGCATCAGATTACATTACAGATGGTTGCGAGCCACCATGTGGTGGTTGGGAATTGAACTCAGGACCTCTGGAGGAGCAGACAGTGCTCTTAACCGCTGAGCCATCTCTCCAGCCCATGAAGTGGTTTTTAAATTATTATTAATGCATTTATTTATTTGGACAGTCCCCCTGTGGAGCCCTGGCTAGCCTCCAGCTTGTGAATCTCTGCCTTTGGAGTGTTGGCAATAGGGTGGTTGGGTAGGCACCGGGCCTGGCTGTCTTGTTTTGATTTTCACTTCCTGGTGATTAGGGCAGCTGGGTGCCTTACATTCTTCCATTGAGTTGTCTGTCTCCTGACTGCTGAGGTTATTCTTTCTTTCTTTCTTTCTTTCTTTCTTTTTTTTTTCTTTTTTGAGGAAGTGTTCTTTGTATGGCCCTGGCTGTTCTGGAGCTCAGTCTGCAGACCAGGATAACCTGGAACTCAGAGATCTGTCTGCTTCTGCCTCCTGTATAGCGATACGTTATAATTGGATGGGCCTTCCTATTCACTCTCTCTCGCTCCCAAATAAATGACACAAAAACTTATTAGATTTATTAATAAGTGTTAGGAACTGGGCAGCTATCCATTCATACGAATCCTCTATGCTAGTCTTTTTATTTCCCAGCCACATGACCAAAGTTACTTGCCACATTGGTCCTGCTGCCTGGGCTATTTCAGCTTTATCAGGTCAGTTTTTAGCCAATCAGCTGGGCAGAAGGACAGGAAGTAGAAGGTGGGACTTCCTGGAAGGGAGGTGTTTGGACGGTTAGAAGAGGACGGTGGGACTGGACGCGGACCAGCCCAGGGGTCATTGTGGCAAGTGTTTGGAATATATGTATGTTATAAGGTTTAGAGTAGTTTGTTTAGTTTACAAGTAGATTAGAATCAGTTCAGACTCTGCCCGGCAAAGTGCTGGCAGCTTTAAAGTACGTTTTAGTCTCTCTGTGTCAGTTATTTGCTTTGTAGGCCGAAAGGATACAAAATACTGTAACACTGTTGTTTTGTTGTTGGTGGTAGGTTTTGGTGTTTTTTGTTTGTTTGTTTGTTTTGTTTTTGAGACAGGGTTTCTCTGTGTAGCCTTGGCTGTCCTGGACTCACCTTGTACACCAGGCTGACCTCAAACTCACAGTGATCCGCCTGCCTCTGCCTCCTGAGTGCTGGCGTGTGCCACCAAGCCTGGCAAGTGTTGTTTTTATTTTTAAAGATTTATTTACATATTTTATGCATATATGTACATATTTTATGTATATTTTGTCCGAAAGTACAACTGCACACCAGGAGATAGCATCATTCAGTTGTGAGCTGCCGTGTGGGTGCTCAGAATTGAACCTGGGACCTCCGGAAGAACAGCAAGTGCTCTTAGCCGCTGAGCCATCTTTCCAGCCCGGAAGTGTTTTTAGATTTATTTATAGTTTATTATTTCATATATGTAAATGATTTGCCTGCATGCATGTGTGTATACCATGTGCACACCTGGTGCCAGACATCCTCAGAAGATGGCTTCAGCTCCGGGGACTGGAGCTGCAGACGATTGCTAGGCATCATGCGGGCGCTGGCAAGCCCACATCCTCTGCAGGAGCAATGAATGTTCCTAACTGCTGAGCTACCTCTCCAAGCCGGTCAGCAGTTAGAAACATGATTGACGGCCACATCCTCCTGTTTTGTGGGGGAATCTTTGCTCTCTGTTTCCTGTGCTGTCTGGATGTTAGCCTGATAGGATGCTCTGTGTCTTTGCTATCAAATCCAAACCAGCCTTGCCCAGAGCAGAGCCAATGCTTTCCTGCTGTTACTTTCCGTTGCTACATAGTTTCAGGTCTCACTTAAAAAAAAAAAAAAGATTTCGTCTCACTTAAAAATTTTTTTTCTTCACTTTTATTTTATGTGCATGAGTGTTTGCCTTCATGTCAGTGCGTGCACCATGTGTGTGTAGTGCCTGAGAAGGACAGGAGAGGGAACTGAGTCCCCTGGAACTGGAGGCATAAACAGCTCAGAGCTGCCATGGTGGATACTGAGACCTAGCCCCAGGTCCCTGCACGTGCTCCAAGTGCTGGAACCACCGAGCCATTTCTCAAGCCCCCCATATTTATCTTACCCGTGATGAGTTTCTGTTTTCTGTTAGGTCCAGGTCTAACTGCATTCTTTGCTTTTGTATATCCACTTTTCCCCATTGTGCAATTTGGTGCCTTTGTCACAGATCACTGAATGTAGACTCACGGGTCCGTCTTTGCTAGTCCATCAGTCTGTGACTCTGCTGTTGGTGTCACTGTCCCATACTCTCTGATTACAATAGCTCTGTAGTAGCTTCCCGTTTGTGAAATTTCCTCCTTCCATCCTTTCTTCTTTCCTTTCCTTCCATTCTCCCAGACCCTTTTCTTACGTCACTGCCACTGTTGACTTGTGCTAAGTCCCAGACATTTCATTTGCCGCCCACAAAGGGGACATGGGAGAAAGCTTTTGGTGTTGCGATGAAGGTGGTCTTAATTTCCTAGGCTCGTGGGAGAGCCTTGGGAACTGCAGAGCCCGTCCTTTGAAGGCCACTGGTCTGCGTGTCCTGGGGCCCTGGATGTCCAGCTGCTGGTGTCCTGGCCTGCTTTGGTCAGCCTCCTGGGCCTGAGTTTTTTTCTGCTGTAAGGTAAACATGGGCAGACTGTGATGATTAACTTGCCTGGGCTTACAATCACCATGGAAACCTCTAGGTGTGCCTCTGAGGATGTTGCCAGAAGGGTTCAACTGAAGAGGGATAACCCACCCCGAATGTGAGCAGTGCCTCGCTGTGGGCTGTGGGCCTGGGCAACACTGTGCCGTGGGCTGTGGGCCTGGGCAGTACCATTCCATGGCCTATGGGCCTGAGCAGTGCCATGCTGAGGGCTATGGGCCTTGGTAGTACCATACCATGGGCTATGGGCCTGGGCAACGCCATGGTGTGGGCTGTGGGCCTGAGCAGTGCCATGGCGTGGGGGCCTGGGCAGCGCCATGCCGTGGGCTGTGGGCCTGGACTGTATAAGGAGGAAGCCGGCTGAGCACTGGCATTCAACTCTCTGCTTCCTGACTGTGGATGCCATGTGACCCATGGCCTCCCTCTCCTGCCACCACGCCTCTGCTGCCATGATAGACTACACCCTCAAACTGTTAGCCAGAAAAATAAACCTCTCCTCCATAAGCTGCTTTTTTTTTCCCGGGCATTTTGTCACAGGGATGAGAAAAGTAGCGTACACAAGCTCTCATTTCCTGTACCCCAAAGGGACACGTTAGTCCCTGAAGCGTCTCTAGCAGCCGGTGCTTCCTTGGGTGTCTTTCCTTGTGCTCTGACCTCTGGTTTTCTCTCCATAGCTCTCCGTGAACTCATCCGTGTGGGTTGGCTTCCTCTGTTTGCCTCCTGGACCATCTTCTCCTGCCTGGGTCTCTAACCATCACCTGCAGGCTGTTGGCTGTCTCGTCCCGCCTCTCTGGGGGTCTGTCTGCAGGTGCCTCCTCACCTCTGCCCTCCTGTGACGTCACCAGGCCCAAGCTGATAACACCACATGCTGCCTCCTCTTCCAGAAGAGATCTCTGGTAGCTCATCCATTTGGCTCCTGAAACCAGAAGCCCAGGAGACCTCTTCCCTCCCCACCCTGGTATCCCCATCAACTCACTTAGGCCTGTTCATCCCTCCTTGCTCCCAGCAGCATCACCACCTCAGCTCAGCCTGGCACCAGCTCTTACCTACATTACTGTAAAGAACCTTCGCCTCAGGTCCCCCCATTTTCCAACCTATATTCTATATCTCCAGTGGGGAAAACCACATGAGCTACCTCCTCAACGTTTTGTTTTTCCTTTGACAGGCACTGAGTAATTACCAAGACAGGTATTGCGTGTTGAAGCGGCATAGAACACACCGGAAGTTGCTCCTGACCTCTGACACTCAGGATACGGAAGAGGAGAGGACCCCACAGGTCCTAGAGACTCATCACTGGGGGGAGGTGGTGGAAGTGCTTGGCACCCCTGAATGCACTGGCTGGGAGCTGAGGCTGGGGTGCGGGGAGACTCATTCCTAGGCTCCTGGCTGGGTGGGTGTCAGCTGAAAAGTGGGGGTGTGGTGAGGAACCCCCTCTTCCTGGTCAACGTCATCACCTCATTTCCCTCCTTGGTCCTCTTCTCGATTTGCCACCGCCCATGGGACAGAGTCCACATTCCTCACATGGAGCTCAGCCTTGTGGCATCATCTACCACACCCCAAACTGCTTTCGGTTCCCCTAAGACTGTACTCTCGGCTCCAGGCTTTTGTACATGTGGGTCCTTGTGCCCTTCCCCCCCCCCCTTCTTACCCTCCTAGTGCCTATCCAAGGGCTCTGAATCACCGAATGGCTCAGGGGTGGCTGGGCCCTCCCACGTAGACTGTGTGGCTCCCTCCGCTGTGCTCCCCACCTGTGCCCACATCTGAATTCTCTCACATTTTTCCCATGTGGTCAGAGCTCATCTGCATGTGGTCCCAGCTGCTGCCTGGCTCCCACACCCTCACCCCACGAGCATGTGGGTGTCTCAGGGTGCTTGCCTACCTGTGTTAGGGGGCAAGGCTAAGCAATGACCATTGCACGGTTCCCTTCCTCTTGGTCTGTGGCCTCCCTTTCCCCAAGGCAGCTACCAGCTCTGGTGAATATTATCCTGCCCGACAGGAACCTCATACCTCTGGAGAGTCGCTTGCTGGCGCTCCTGCTGGCTTCAGGCAAGAACGGTGCTGTGGAGCTGTGCACTGTGGCCCCATGGAGAGATCTGAATTTACTAATGGCTGTTCAGCGGGATCAGTTCATTTTCACTGAGCAGATGGTAGCTCTGGCCAGCTTTGTGACCAGAAAGTGTTCTTTCCAGCCAGGTGGTGGTGGTACATGCCTTTAATCCCAGCACTTGGCAGGTAGAAGCAGGCGGATCGCTGTGAGTTCGAGGCCAGCCTGGTCTACCAAGTTAGTCCAGGACAGCCAGGGCTACACACACACACACACACACACACACACACACAGAGAGAGAGAGAGAGAGAGAGAGAGAGAGAGAGAGAGAGAGAGAGAGAGGGAGACCCTGTCTTGAAAAACAAAAACAAAAACAAAAAACCAAAAAAAAAAAGAAAAAAGAAAATGTTCTTTCCTCATAGGTCTCTCCATTCTTTACATAAAGGTTGCCAAGGACTGTCCACAAGAATGCTGCCTAGGTGTGGCCTGCGTCACCTTCTACCACCCCCCTGGAGGCAAAAGATGCATTTGCTTATTTGTTCATTATTTAGAAAGGCTCTCAAGTAGCCAAGGATGGCCTCAAACTTGCTACGTAGTAGAGGATGGCCTTGAACTCCTGATCCTCCTACCTCCACCCCTGAGTACTAGGCTTACAGGTGTGCACCATCAGTCTTGGCTATAACTGGATTTCTTTTGACAGTTGTTACAGTGTGTGTGTGTATGTGTGTGCACACACGCGTGCACAAGAGGAGAGTTTGTGGGAATAGGCTCTTTCCTTTCACCATGTGAGCCTTGGGGATTGAAGGCAGGTTGTCAGGCCTAGCGGAAAGTGCCTTTTCCCTCTCAGCTATCTCTCAGGCCTGAAAGTTGGATTCCTTGCACACCTAATTTTTAAACTGAAATTCGTCCCTGTGGCTTGTACTATTCGTATCTTGCTCTTAAAAGTAAACATTTTATTTTCTCTTCAAGTTTCCCCACGCCAGAGATGTACTAGGATGAGGCCAATGTATCTCTTTAATTCCTAGCTCTCTGAAGCTGTAGCATGTGGCAGGCATGCCTTTAATCCCAGCACCTGGGAGGCAGAGCTGGTTCTCTCTCCGTCGTCGGTTGGAGGCCAGCCTGGACTACAAAGCCTTCAAAAAGTATCTGCTCAGATAGACAATCCAAACACCAATGAAGGAGAAGGTTAGCGTTCCAGTCCTTCATCCTCTCCCCCTGGACTTGACAGTTGTTGACATAATGATTCTCGAAGGTTCTATGTAGATAATGCCTTACCTATTTATATACATAACTTTTTTGTTTTGAGATGGGGATCTTGCTGTGTAGCTCATGCTGGCCTTAAACTTGTGACCCCCTTTCTGTAATCTCCCAAATGTTGAGATTACAGATGTATGCCACAGCAGATGGCCTCATGCATATAGTTAAAAAAATACTAATGACACTGAAAACATACACACAAGCAACATCAGACAGACTGAGCAGGTTATTTTTAGGGGACACACACACACACACACACACACACACACACACACACACACACATTTTAAAGTCAGCAGGAGTGCCAGCAACTGACTCTCCAGAGGTGTGAGGTGCCTGTTGGGCAGGGCAATATCAAAAGGGGTGGTAGCTGCCTTGGTGTGGGAAGGGGCAAAGGGAGGTCACAGACCAAGAGGAAGGGAACAGTGCAACTGTCATTGCTTAGCCTTGCCCCCTAACATAGGTAGACAAGCACCTTGGGACACCCACATGCTCATGGGGTGAGGGAGCTAGGCAACGTGTGTGTGTGTGTGTGTGTGTGTGTGTGTGTAACGATTAATGGAAAGTAGGCCATGACTTAGAAAGAGAACAAGGAGGGCTATGGAAAGGCTGAAGGAAAGGGAAAGGGGAAATGAAGTAATCAAATTGTAATCTCAAAGATAAAATAAAAATATTAAAAAATAAATAAATAAAAAGAAGGGGAAAATACCGATGAAGGGGCAGGGAACGTGGCTCCGTTGGCGGAGTGCTGGCCTAGCGTGCTCACTGAGACCCTGAATTCAATCCCAGCACTGCAGAGGCCAGCTGTGCCTGCCGCTGCATTCCCCGTGGTCTCAGCATTTGGGGGGGGGGGCTAAGTACAAGTCATCCTCGGTTACCCAGAAACTCTGAGGTCAACCTAGGCTTCACAAGACCTCGTCTTACAAGCAAAATAAATGGTCAATAAAAATGCCAAATACCCCCTAAGTCTGTATACTTACCTACATGCACTTTCTGTTACACACTGGAAACGTCTTGTTACTTATTAACCAGGTCCTCCTAAGTCTGAGCAGATGCGGTTCTGCTTCATTTGGCCGATGCTGTCCAGCGTTCCGTAG